>NC_140991.1:128211605-128612930 GCF_052327205.1 Somniosus microcephalus
CTCTCTCCCCCCCGCCCCCCCGCGATTTCCCGAGGCTCTCCCCCCCCCCGCGATTTCCCGAGGCTCTCTTCCCCCCCCCCCGCCCCCCGCGATTTCCCGAGGCTCTCCCCCCCCCCCGCGATTTCCCGAGGCTCTCCCCCCCCCCCCCCCGCGATTTCCCGAGGCTCTCCCCCCCCCCCCCGCGATTTCCCGAGGCTCTCCCCCCCGCGATTCCCGAGGCTCTCCCCCCGCGATTTTCCGAGGCTCTCCCCCCCGCGATTTCCCAAGGCTCTCTCCCCCCCGCCGCCCCCCGCGATTTCCCGAGGCTCGCACCCCCCGCGATCTCACGAGGCTGTGTGCTGGCGTCACGGGGGCCCGTGCGCATGCGTGCCGGCGTCAAGGCGGCTGCGCAACGGCCGTGCGCATGCGTGGTTGCCGTTTTAAAAAAGCCAGAGCGGGCTCTCGCGGGCGGGGCGGCGCATGCGGCGGTCCAGTGCCAGCACCGCGAGGCGGCACGCGGGGAGTAGGCAGGGGAAACCCCGCGGGCTGGCGGCCGTTAGAGCGGGGAGTAGGCAGGGAAACCCCGCGGGCTGGCAGCCGTTAGAGCGGCTCACTTTGGGCCCCGACACCGTCAAACCTGAGAGGGGGAAGTAGAGAGAGACAGAGAGGGAAGAGGAGAAGGAGAGAGAGGGAAGAGAAGGAGAGAGAGGGAAGAGGAGAAGGAGAGAGAGAGAGGGAAGAGAGAGAGATAGAGAAATTTTTGGAGCTTCAGGCCTGCCTGCAGCGGGCCTGGAGACCAGCACCGAGTCCCCCCTGCGCGAGGGTGAGGAGGAGGGAGGGGGGGTTGCTAAACACAATATAAAACTGAAATAAATTGTTAATTAATTCCCTAACACATAATTCAAATATTTACCTTAGTTCCCTAACACACAGAAAGTGTGGGGGGAAAAATTGTGGAAAATCAAGATGGCGGCCACTCACCTCGGTTCAGAAGGATAAGGACCGCCCACACAGGCACCGATTGGTCGACCGGTCAGGTCACCCAAGCGTAGGATTGGTCAATCGTCGAGTCACTCGACACTCAACTGTAGGAAGACCTCGACGTCACACGGTCGCTAATGAGATGCTAATGAGCGGAACGCTGAACGTTTTTGGGATACCGCGGGCGGGATTTTTGTCCGGCCGAAACGTAAATACGCCGATGACCGGTCCGGAATCGCAAGCTTTCTTTTGAGGCGACGCGCGCGTCGGTACGCTCTGTAACTTCCAAATGCATCGAGACCAGGCGGACAGACAGACAGACAGACAGAAGAGCCGCTTTATATATATAGATATAGATAGATATAGCTGGAGTACCCGGCGGTGCCGAGGCTTTTTCGAGGGCATGTTGTAGTTGGAAGAGCGAGAACGACTGGGGGGGGGCAAGAGAGAGACGCGACTGGGGGGAAGAGAGAGAGCGACTGGGGGGGAAGAGAGAGAGCGACTGGGGGGAAGAGAGAGAGCGACTGGGGGGGAAGAGAGAGAGCGACTGGGGGGGAAGAGAGAGAGCGACTGGGGGGGAAGAGAGAGAGCGACTGGGGGGGAAGAGAGAGAGCGACTGGGGGGAAGAGAGAGAGCGACTGGGGGGGAAGAGAGAGAGCGACTGGGGGGGAAGAGAGAGAGCGACTGGGGGGGAAGAGAGAGAGCGACTGGGGGGGAAGAGAGAGAGCGACTGGGGGGGAAGAGAGAGAGCGACTGGGGGGGGAAGAGAGAGAGCGACTGGGGGGGAAGAGAGAGAGCGACTGGGGGGGAAGAGAGAGAGCGACTGGGGGGGAAGAGAGAGAGCGACTGGGGGGGAAGAGAGAGAGCGACTGGGGGGGAAGAGAGAGAGCGACTGGGGGGGAAGAGAGAGAGCGACTGGGGGGGAAGAGGGAGAGCGACTGGGGGGGAAGAGGGAGAGCGACTGGGGGGGAAGAGGGAGAGCGACTGGGGGGGAAGAGAGAGAGCGACTGGGGGGGAAGAGGGAGAGCGACTGGGGGGGAAGAGAGAGAGCGACTGGGGGGGAAGAGAGAGAGCGACTGGGGGGGAAGAGAGAGCGCGACGGGGGGGAAGAGAGAGCGACGGGGGAAGAGAGAGAGCGACTGGGGGGAAAGAGAGAGCGACTGGGGGGGAAGAGAGAGAGCGACTGGGGGGAAGAGAGAGAGCGACTGGGGGGGGAAGAGAGAGAGCGACGGGGGGGAAGAGAGAGAGCGACTGGGGGGGAAGAGAGCGAGCGACTGGGGGGGAAGAGAGCGAGCGACTGGGGGGGAAGAGAGCGAGCGACTGGGGGGAAAGAGAGCGAGCGACTGGGGGGAAAGAGAGCGAGCGACTGGGGGGGGAAGAGAGCGAGCGACTGGGGGGAAAGAGAGCGAGCGACTGGGGGGGGAAGAGAGCGAGCGACTGGGGGGGAAGAGAGCGAGCGACTGGGGGGGAAGAGAGAGCGAGCGACTGGGGGGGAAGAGAGCGAGCGACTGGGGGGGAAGAGAGCGAGCGACTGGGGGGGAAGAGAGCGAGCGACTGGGGGGGGAAGAGAGCGAGCGACTGGGGGGGAAGAGAGCGAGCGACTGGGGGGGAAGAGAGCGAGCGACTGGGGGGGAAGAGAGCGAGCGACTGGGGGGGAAGAGAGCGAGCGACTGGGGGGGAAGAGAGCGAGCGACTGGGGGGGAAGAGAGCGAGCGACTGGGGGGGAAGAGAGCGAGCGACTGGGGGGGAAGAGAGCGAGCGACTGGGGGGGAAGAGAGCGAGCGACTGGGGGGGAAGAGAGCGAGCGACGGGGGGAAGAGAGCGAGCGACGGGGGGGGGAAGAGAGAGAGAGAGCGACTGGGGGGAAAGAGAGAGAGAGAGCGACTGGGGGGGAAGAGAGAGAGAGTGACTGGGGGGGGAAGAGAGAGAGAGCGACTGGGGGGAAGAGACAGAGAGAGAGCGACGGGGGGGAAGAGAGAGAGAGAGCGACTGGGGGGAAGAGAGAGAGCGAGCGACTGGGGGGGGAAGAGAGAGAGCGAGCGACTGGGGGGAAGGAGAGAGCGAAGGGGGAGAGAGAGAGCGGACTGGGGGGGGAAGAGAGAGAGCGAGCGACTGGGGGGGAAGAGAGAGAGCGAGCGACTGGGGGGGAAGAGAGAGAGCGAGCGACTGGGGGGGAAGAGAGAGAGCGAGCGACTGGGGGGGAAGAGAGAGAGCGAGCGACTGGGGGGAAGAGAGAGAGCGAGCGACTGGGGGGGAAGAGAGAGAGCGAGCGACTGGGGGGGAAGAGAGAGAGCGAGCGACTGGGGGGGAAGAGAGAGAGAGAGCGACTGGGGGGGGAAGAGAGAGAGAGAGAGCGACTGGGGGGAAGAGAGAGAGCGACGGGGGGGGCACTGGAGGGGGGAGAGGGGAGGGGGGGGGAGAGGGGAGGAGGGGGCTGAGGGGGGGTGGAGGGGAGAGGGAGTGGGGAAGGGGGGGAGGAGAGGGGGAGCGGGAGAAGGGGGGAGGAGGGAGAGTGGGGGAAGGGGAAGCGATAAGGGGGAGGGAGAAGGGGGAGGCAGGGGGGAAGGGGAGGGGGTGATGTGGGGAGGGGGAGGGGGAAGGGTGCGGTGAAGGGGGGGAGGGGAAGGGGTGGGGATGGGGGAAGGGGGAAGGGGGATGCGGAGAGAGGGTGTGTGGGGGGGAAGGGGTGTGGTGGGGAGGGGGGGGGGGAAGGGGGTGAAGGGAGTGTGGGGGGGAAAGAGGGTGTGGGGGCTGGAAAGGGAGGGGGGGGAGATAAACTTAAAGTACAGGAAACTTTGTGCTATCCACCATCTCCAGAGTTAATGTTGACAGATACGGAGATTCTTATCTCCGTATTTGACAACAAACACTGTTGCTTAGCAACAGCTTCTAAACACTGGGTGTGGCCCTAAAGCTCTGTAGCTAAAGCTGTTGCTATAGCTACAGACCTTGCACAGCTTGACTGTTCAAACAAAGCAAAAAAAAATAAAAAACGGCTGCTGATTTTTGCCGCTGGCTCCAGATTGCCGGATAGCTCACCTCCGGATAGCACAAAGTTTCCTGTACTTATAAAACATTTTTGGTAAATCTTTCTATAACATACACTTGACAACCTCACCAATCTTTTTATTAAAAAAGGGGTGCTCACCTCAGTGTGTTTTATCACAAACAATGGCCGCCGCTTGCTTTTCAGTTGGCAAGATTAGGCCCCGCCCACACAGTCGATTGTCTGTCAGACACAGATTTGGAGCACAGAAGCCCCACCCACTCTATGTTCCTGTACTAAGATGGCCACGCATGCACTCTGTTACACACTGAATCAAAATGGCGTCGCACTGAAACTTTTTGCCCTCCTTGACAAAGATGGCTGCTGTTAACCTGGGGCTGTCTGCAGAAGAAATTTCCTCAGCTGCAAACACAGGATCTTCAGATTATTATTCGGGGCTTGCGACCTACCCCAGTTGCTTATGAAGCCTCCCCACCTACTGACCCCGGGAATGGAGCTGAGGCAGCACACCCTCTGCCAGTGTTTGTCTCTGTCTAGGCTGGGAGCCTGGGTCTAGAGTTGCACTGCTGGCAGTTGGAGAAGCCTAGGCCCCGGGCCTGCAAAAACGGTGAAAGGTAGGAGAATTATAGAGGTTAGACAAAAGATTTACAAATTAATTAACTTTTTTAAAAAACAATTTGTGTTTTAAAAGCAACTTTTTTTTTTTGCTGGAAATGTAGATTTGAAAAGAAACACGCAGAAAGCGGGAAAAAGAAATGAAAATTTGGAATCAAGATGGCGGCGACTCACCTCGGTTCAGAACGATAAGGCCCGCCCACACAGGCACCGATTGGTCGACCGTCAGGTCACCGAAGCGTAGGATTGGTCAATCGTCCCGTCACTCGACCGTAGGAGGGCCCGGCCGCACGCGCCAGCAACCCGGCGTACGATTAGTCGGCCTCGAGGTCACTCTGTCGCTAATCAGCGGAGCGGATAATGAGATGCTAATGAGCGGAATGTTGAACGTTTTTCGGATACCGCGGGCGCGATTTTCGTCCGGCTGAAATGTAAATACACTTACGACCGTTTCGGAACCGATAGCTTTCTTTCGACGTAACGCACACGTAGGTACGCTCTATAACTTTCGAGCGCATAGCCGGACAGACAGACAGACAGATCGATCCGTTTATGTTTAGATATAGATAGAATAGAATAGATAGATAGACTAGCTGAAGTGCCCGGCGGTGCCGAGGGTTTTTTGAGGGCATGTTGTTGTTGGAAGAGAGAGACGAGCGCGACTGGGGGAAGAGAGAGCGCGACTGGGGGGAGAAGAGAGAGAGACTGGGGGAGGGAGAGAGAGAGACTGGGGGGAGAGAGACTGGGAGAGAAAAAGAGAGAGACTGGGGGAGAGAAAGAGACTGGGGGAGAGAGAGAGAGAGAGAGACTAGGGGGAGAGAGAGAGACTGGGGGGAAGAGAGCGAGCGACTGGGGGGAAGAGAGCGAGCGACTGGGGGGAAGAGAGCGAGCGACCTGGGGGAAGGGGAGGGGGGGAAAGGGGAGGGGGGAAAAGGGAAGGGAGGGGGAAGGGGAGGAGGGAGGGGGAGAGAGAAAGGGGAGGGGGAAAGGGGAGTGGGAAAGGGGAGGGGAGTGGGGGGAGGGGGAAAGGGGAGGGGGAGTGGGGGAAAGGGGAGGGGGGAAAGGGGAGGGGGAAGGGGTAGAGGAGGGGGGGAAAGGGGAGAGGGAAAGGGGGAGGGGAGTGGAAAGGGGAGGAGGAGGGGGAAAGGGAGGGGGGAAAGGGGAGGGAGGGGATAGGGAAAGGGGAGGGGGATTGGGGGAGGAGGAAAGGGGAGGAGGGGTAGGGGGAAAGGGGACGGGGTAGAGGGAAAGGGGAGGGGGGAAGGGGAAGTGGGGAAAGGGGAGTGGGTGAAAGGGGAGAAATGGAGGGGGGAAGGGGAGGGGGAGGGATGGGGGGAGAGGGGAGGGCGGGGAGGGAGGGGGGGGTGGGGAGGGAAGGGAGAGGGGGGAGGGGAGGAGGGAGCCAGCAGACCCTCTCCCCTCTGCCGGCGATGGCTCCGCTGAGCTCCGTGCCGCCCCACGCACTGACATGCCGAGCGCAGCGCCCCGGTCAGCCCGAGCCCCGCCCTCCCGAGGCCGGGACTGAGGCGGCTTGAGACGGCCGATTGCGGCTGGCCGGGCCCGGTTGCCTTGGTAACCCTCCTCCCCTCGCCGCCTGCCGATCTCCGGGACCGGGCCTGAGCGGCTTAAGACGGCCGATTGCGGCTGGCGAGCCCGGTTGCCGGGGTAACCCTCTCCGCTCCTGCTCCCCTCCCAAGCCCTGCCCCCCCCGCTAACCTGCTCGCTTCCCTCTGGCCGCGCTCTGTGTGGAGGTGCGCGTGCGCCGTGCAGCGCGAGGAGCTTGCAGTGAGCCCAGCCAGCTTTTTCCAAGATGGCTGGCCGCTGGTTCGGAATCGGGCCCAGCAGGGGGGGTGGGAGGAGCTTGCCACAAAACAATTGCCTAGGGTCCAGCATGGCTGACAACAGACGCCCAGGCTTCGAGGCCTACCTGCAAAAATGGGGAAAGGTAGGAAAATTAATGAGATTAGATAAAAGACTTAGAAAGTAATTAACTTTTTAAAAAAACAATGTGTGTTTTAAAAGCACCTTTTTTTTTAAAAGACGCAGCAAGCGGGAAAAAGGAAAAGTTTGGAACCAAGATGGTGGCGACTCACCTCGGTTCAGAACGATAAGGCCCGCCCACACACACACCGATTGGTCGACCGTCAGGTCACCGAAGCGTAGGATTGGTCAATCGTCCCGTCACTCGACTGTAGGAGGGCCTGTCCGCACGAGAAACCCGCCCCCGCCACGCAGCGATTGGTCGACCATCGGGTCGCTCGACCGTACGATTGGTCGACCTCAACGTCACTCTATTGCTAATGAGCGGATAATGAGATGCTAATGAGCGGAATTTTGAACGTTTTTTGTATACCGTCGGCACAATTTTTGTCGGACCAAAAAGTAAATACGCTTATAACCATTCCGGAATCGGAAGCTTTCTTTTGATGTAACACATGTGTAGGTACGCTCTATAACTTTTGAGTGTATAGAGGACAGACAGACAGACGGAAGGACAGACAGACAGACAGAAGAGCTATTTTATATATACTAGCTGGAGTGCCCGGCGGTGCCGAGGCTTTTTTGAGGGCATGTTGTTGTTGGAAGAGAGAGAGAGAGCGACTGGGGGGGAAGAGAGAGAGCGACTGGGGGGGGAAGAGAGAGCGACTGGGGGGGAAGAGAGAGAGCGACTGGGGGGGGGGAAGAGAGAGAGCGACTGGGGGGGGAAGAGAGAGAGCGACTGGGGGGGAAGAGAGAGAGCGACTGGGGGGAAGAGAGAGAACGACTGGGGGGAAGAGAGAGAACGACTGGGGGCAAGAAAGAGAACGACTGGGGGCAAGAGAGAGAACGACTTGGGGCAAGAGAGAGAACGACTGGGGGCAAGAGAGAGAACGACTGGGGGCAAGAGAGAGAACGACTGGGGGCAAGAGAGAGAACGACTGGGGGGAAGAGAGCGACTGGGGGAAGAGAGAGAGCGACTGGGGGGAAGCGGGGGGTAGGGGGGGAGAGGGAGGGGAAGGTGGGCAGGGGTAGGGGAAGGGGGGGGGGAGAGAGACAGAGAGGAGAGATAGAGGGCGAGTGGCCGCTCCCGCTCTCCCGAGCCCCGCCTCCCCGAGCTCCCGAACCCTGCCCCCCGCCCGAGCCGGCTCCAAGACCAGAGAGAGACGCCGCCGCACAACCTACCGCGTGAGGCCCGGCCGGACTCAAGTTGCGCTCCGGGTGGAAGTTGACGTGCGCGCAGACTCCCGCCTCGCCCACCTTTACTAAGATGGCGGCGGTGCTTGGCTCAGGCCCGCCCCCTCCAGCCTTCAGAAAGATGGCGGCGATCGCGGGCCTTTTGTTGATCGCGACGGGACGTGCCTAGCTCGGCCGTGGCTGGGCAACAGAGGCCCAGGCTTCGAGGCCTGGAAAAACGGTGAAAGGTAGGAAAATTATAGAGGTTAGAGAAAAGATTTACAAATTAATTAACTTTTTTTTAAAAAACAATTTGTGTTTTAAAAGCAACTTTATTTTTTTGCTGGAAATGTAGATTTGAAAAGAAACACGCAGAAAGTGGGAAAAAGAAATGAAGAGTTTGGAATCAAGATGGCGGCCACTCACCTCATTTCAGAATGATAAGGCCCGCCCACACACAACCGTCAGGTCACTGCATTGTAGGATTGGTCAATGGTCCTGTCGCTCGACTCTAGGACGGCCCACCCGCACGCGCTAGGAACCCGCCCCCGCGACACAGCGATTGGTCAACCGTCGGGTCACTCGACTGTACGATTGGTCGACCTTGACGTCACTCGATGCTAATGAGCGGCTAATGAGCGGAATTTTGAACGTTTTTTGGATACCGTTGGCAGAATTTTTCGTCTCAGCGAAAAGTAAATACGCTTATGACCGTTCCGGAATCGTAAGCTTTCTTTTGATGGAACGCACGTGTAGGTACGCTCTATAACTTGAGTGTGTATAGCTGGACAGACAGACAGACGGAAGGACAGACAGAAGTACCGCTTTATATATAGAGATAGATAAGATAGTAGATAGATATATTTTAAAGCTGGAGTACAAAAATTGATTTCCTAAAAGTCAGCAGACTCAACCCTCTCCTGGATGTCTTCCCCCCCACCTCCCAATTCTGAACCTGCTATGGATGTCACCTGAGAGGGCAGATGGGGTCTTTGTTTAACGTCTCATCAGGACAGCCCCTCCACCTGTGGAGCACCCAATCAGTATTTAACTCAAGATTCAGCTACATTAAATGCTCAAGTCTCTGGAGTGGAACTTGAACCCATGGCCTTATGACTCAGGTGAGAATGCTACCTCTGAACCAAGTCCAACTGCACAATAATTGCTCTGCTCAAACAACTATACACAGGCTGCTTACATTTTTTGTGTTGCTATATACTCTAACTTCAAACTACGGCTCCCACACCTATCAGGCTTCTGAATTTGTTGACTTACTACTATACTATTTCTGTTGCAGTATACAAAATGAAATATTTTCTGCAATAATAGAACTGTTTTCCTTTGGTAAATGACAATGCTGGAAATTAGGCAAGAGGTCCCCTGCGCATGTACTAAGAACTTAAAATTCTATAGCTCCTTTAACATAGAAAAGTATCCCAGAGCGCTTCAAAAGGAGTGTAATCAGACATAAATGGACGCCAAACCAAAGAAGGAAATATTAGAAGGGGTGACCAAAAGCTTGGTCAAAGAGGTGGATTTTAAGGAGGGCCTTAAAAGAGAGGGAGGTGGTGCAAGATACCCTATTATATACATATACTAGCTGGGGAGCCCCGCGTTGCGAGGGCAATTTTGGGGCGCAAGGGCAATTTTGGGGTGCTTGGTCTCCCTGCCCGTGTGTCCCCCCTCTCCCCTGTCATGTCCTCTCCCTGTCCTATCCCTCCCCTCCCGTCTCCTCCCTCCCTCCCCCGCCTCCCTCCCCTCCCCTGTCTGTCTGTCTCCCTCCCTCCCACACCCCCTCCCCCGCTCCCCTCTGTCCCTCTCTCCGGCCCCTCCCCCTGCCTACCTGAGGTCCGGTGCGAGAGCGGGAATGCTGAGCGGCGGCCGGCGCCGGGAGCGGGCTCTCGCGGCCGGCGCATGCGCGGTCAGTGCGGCCGGCGCATGCGCGGTCAGTGCGGCCGGCGCGAGCGCCCCGCGATTTCCCGAGGCTCTTCCCCCCCCCCCGCGATTTCCCAAGGCTCTTCCCCCCCCCGCGATTTCCCGAGGCTCTCCCCCCCCCGCGATTTCCCGAGGCTCTTCCCCCCCCCGCGATTTCCCGAGGCTCTTCCCCCCCCCCCGCGATTTCCCGAGGCTCTCCCCCCCCCACCCTATTAAATTGTTATTTAATTCCCTAACACATCATTAAAATATTTACCGTAGTTCCCTAACACACAAAGTGTGGGGGAAAAAATTCTGAAAAATCAAGATGGCGGCCACTCACCTCGGTTCAGAAGGATAAGGCCCGCCCACACACGCACCGATTGGTCGGCCGGTCAGGTCACCGAAGCGTAGGATTGGTCAATCGTCGAGTCACTCGACACTCAACTGTAGGAAGGAACCCGCCGTCCGATTGGTCGACCTCGATGTCACACGGTCGCTAATGAGATGCTAATGAGCGGAAGGCTGAACGTTTTTCGGATACCGCGGGCGGGATTTTTGCGCAGGCCGAAACGTAAATACGCCTATGTCCGGTCCGGAATTGCAAGCTTTCTTTTGAGGCGACGCGCGCGTCGGTACGCTCTGTAACTTTCAAACGTATAGAGAACGGACAGACAGACATCGGGACAGACAGAAGAGCCGCTTTATATATATAGATAGGTATTCGGACTTGGTTTAATCACATGATTAAAGTTTCTGATTTATTTTTTACTTGTAACTTGTAGATTTGTACTGCAGCTAGAAGTAGTGAAATGATTAAAGTTGTCCATTCCCCGGAAGCTTTACTGTTTAATGTGGCAGGGTACAATTTAGCTGACTGCATTGTTTAGCTTTTGCTGAAAGTGCAGGATGTGTGATTAGTGCCCGTTGACTTATTTTTGTGGCCACATTGCGAAACGAGATAGCCAAGACAGTCTTGAGCAATGTTCCATCCAAATTGTCTTTGCTGTGCGCGGCCTTTTGATTTCAGTGCGCGGTATCTTTACATTTCTGCGCATGCGTGGTATTTCAAATGGAAAAGCTTGAGTGGCCAGCGCGGTATCTTGCAGTACAGTACGGCTGCGCACACGTGCAGTTTAGAGGGAACATTGGTCTTGAGATAGGAAGTGGGACAATGGAGCTCAGAATGATTAGTTACATCCTAAATGGTAAACAAGTTGGCATCTAGTGTTTTGAAGGAAATATCCCATTTCTAGGGGTCTTGTTCACAATAACACTTGTCATGCCATTATTGAATCAGCAATGATCGTGATCACGATAGACAGCCTATAAAGATCTTAAGCTTTCCTTAACAAGTTGTAGAGAGAGTCAGGATCAAAGGGACGAAGGTGTCTTAGGAGGAGGAAGGAGGCAGAGGTGATAAAGGGGCAAAGTCATGAAGGGATGTAAACAAAGATGGGAATTGGAGTTGTTGGGCGATCAGGAGCCAATTTAAAGCAACAAGGACAGGGGTGATTGGTGAATGGGAGCTGGTGCGGGATAGAATATGGTCAGCAGGGTTGTGGATGAGCTGAAGTTTATAGAGGGTGGAGCATTGGAAGCCAGCCAGGAAAGGATTGGAATAGTCAAGGCTGCGATATTAAAGGCATAGGTGAGAGTTTCAGCAGCAGATGGGTTGAGCTGGTACAAGAGAGAGATGGATGTAGGCAGTTTTTGTGATGGAGAGGATATGGGATTGAAAACTCACTCAAGGTCCAATAGGACATAGAGGCTACAAACAGTCTGGTTCAGCGTAAGACAATGGCTCGGAGGGGATGGAATCAGTAGCGAGGGTACGGATTTGATGGCAGGAGCTGAATACGGTGTCTTTGGTCTGCCCACTATTTAATTAGGGGAAATTGTACATCATCCAAGACTGAATATCAGGCAACCATCTAACAACAGAGGTACTAGAGGGGTTGAGAGCAGTGGTGTTAAGGTAGAACTGGGTGTTCTTAGCAAATATGTGCAAGCATACCCCATGCCTGCTGATGATGCCGCTAAAGTGTGGCACATTGAGGAAGAGGGGGGGCCAAGGACCGATCTCTGAGGGAACTATGGGGGTTAATGGTGTGGGGGCAGAAGGAGAAGTCATTGCTGGAGATGATTTGGTTATGACCAGGCAAGTAAGAGTGAAACCAAATAGGAGCAATCCCACTGAGCTGGACAGTGGAGGAGAGGTGTTGGAGCAGGATGGACCATTTCAAAGGCTGCAGGAGCACAAATAGTTCAGTCACAAAGAATGCAATTTGTGTCTTTGATTTGGGCCATTTCAGTGCAGCAGCAGGGGCGAAAACTGATTGGAGATTCAAATATGGAGTTCTGCGAAAAATGGGCAGGGATTTAGGAGGAGACAACACGTTCAAGGGCACGAGGGGAAAGGGAGGTTGGAGATGGGCCAGTAGTTTGCAAGAACAGGGGTTGCGTTTTTTGAGGTGGGATGATGATGGCGTTTTTGAAAAGTAGGGGGGCAGTTTCTGAGGAGAGGGAACCATTTACAATGTCAGCTAGCAGGGGGTGCAGGAAGCAGGATTAATAGACTAAAGCTGGGGTGGGGGGGACGGAAAGTTTGATTTCGTGGGCAAGTGAAGGAAGTACTAAAGGCAGCTGAAAATATGTTCTTAATCTTAGTGACAAAGATGTTCACGAGCTTCTCGCACTCTTATGTTGGGAGGCGAGGATGGAAGAGATAAGAGAGGGGTTGAAGGAGACTGTTGGTAGTTAAGAAGCCGAGAGTTATCTGCTCTCCAAGTTGATCCTGGAATAGTGGGCGGTTTTGAGAGGGGTGTGAAGCCCGATAGTGCTTGATGTGGTCCAGATCTGGTGATGGATAGCTAAAGCAGTTATGCGCCTGAAATTTTCAGAAAGTGCAGATCATGGGGCCCAAACCATGAGATCAACCAGGATGGGAGAGTGTTCAGTTGAGGACAAGGGCAAAGGTGAACGTGACAGACTGCTTAAGCAGATCGATGGCTGCAGAAGTATCGTGGTGAATGGAAGGCTAAATGCCAGGCAATTGATATTTAGAAAGTGTAATTGTAAGTGATTGGGGGGTGAGGGGCAAAGTTTTCTCCCCAGAGCCAAAGGAAGTGGTGTTGTGGCTGGTGATGGTTACAAGAAAGTGTTTGTAGATAGCCTTATCTAGGAAGAGACCATGGGGGTGGATGATCTACGGCATGGTTGAGGGGGTGTCCTTGCATATGACTAGGCGTGTTTTTATGGAGGGAAGGGTTTAGGGAGAACAAAGCTAACAGTACCAAGTAGAGCCTATAATAAAAATACCAGGCCAGGGCTTTGAGATTAGAATCTGCCAGACTTATAGTCTACACTCCCAAAGAATAAATTATACTATTTAATAGAAGTCATACAGATGTGGAATTATAAACTGTACATTTTAGGACAAAGGAGGTTGATTTTGTTTTTTAATTAAAAATAAGCAATATTTACTTAACTCTAGAGCTGACTTCCAATTTTCCAAGCTTTGCTGGAAACTAATGCTTATTCTATTTAAGAAAGGAGACAGAAAGCAGGAAACTATACGCCAGTTAGCCTAACTTCTGTCGTTGGGAAAATGCTGGAGTCCTTCATTAAGGAAGCAGTAGCAGGGCATTTGGAAAATCACAATGCAGTCAAGCAGAGTCAGCATGGTTTTATGAAAGGGAAATCATGTTTAACAAATTTGCTGGAGTTCTTTGAGGATGTAACAAGCAGAGTGGACAAAGGTGAGCCAGTGGATGTGGTGTATTTGGATTTCCAGAAGGCATTTGATAAGGTGCCACATAAAAAATTATTGCATAAGAGCTCACAGAGTTGGGGGTAATATATTAGCATGGATAGATAATTGGCTAACTAACAGAAAGCAGAGAGTCAGGATAAATGGGTCATTTTCCGGTTGGCAAACAGTAACTAGTGGGATGCCACAGGGATCGGTGCTGGGGCCTCAACTATTTACAATCTACATTAATCATTTGGATGAAGGGACCGAATGTAATGTAGCCAGGTTTGCGGATGATAGAGATGGGTGGGAAAGCAAATTGTGCAGAGGACTCAAAGAATCTGCAAAGGAATATAGACAGGCTAGGTGAGTGGGCAAACATAGTATAATGTGGGAAAGTGCGAGGTTATCCACTTTGGCAGGAAAAATAAAAAAGCAAATCATTATTTAAATAGAGATTACAAAATGCTACAGTTCAAGTTAGCATGCAGGTGCAGCAAGTAATCAAAAAGACAAATGGAATGTTGGCCTTTATTGCAAGGGGGTTGGAGTATAAAAGCAGGGACGTCCTGCTACAACTGCACAGGGTATTGGTGAGACCATACCTTGAGTACTGCGTACAGTTTTGGTCTCCTTATTTAAGGAAGGATATACTTGCATTGGAGGCAGTTCAGAGACAATTCACACAGATGATTCCTGAGATCAGGGAGTTGACTTATGAAGAAAGGTTGAGCAGGTTGAGCCTATACTCATTGGAATTTAGAAGAATGAGAGGTGATCTTCACAGAATCACAGAAACCCCACAATGCAGATAGAGGCCATTTCGGCCCATCGAGCCTGCAGCGACACATATCCCACCCGATCCCCGTAACCCCTACACCAACACATATCCCACCCTATCCCCGTAACCCCAGTATTTAATCCCCCTAACACTAAGGGTCAATTTATCATAGCCAATCAACCTAACCCGCACATCTTTGGACTTCTTATTCAATAAGAATTTTCACATCTTATTGAAACATATAAGATACTGAGGGGGCTCGACAAGGTAGATGCAGAGAGGATGTTTCCCCTCATGGGGAAATCTATAACTCGGGGGCATAGTTTCAGAATAAAGGGTCACCCTTTTAGAACCGAGATGAGGAGGAATTTCTTCTCTCAGAGGGTCGTAAATCTGTGGAATTCTCTGCCCCAGAGAACTGTGGAGGCTGGGTCATTAAATACATTTAAAGTGGAGATAGACAGATTTTTCCAAGATATGGGAGTGAAGGGTTCTGGGGAGCGGGCAGGGAAGTGGCTTTGAGCCCAAGATCAGCCATGAGGAGCCAAGTGGCCTATTCCTGCTCCTATTTCTTATGTTCTTACCCCTACTCTGATGTTCAGAGAAAACAATGTTTTGGGAAGAGAGGATAGAAAGAAAATTTGAATGTGTCTTTGCACCCCTCCTGAAAGGGATTTAAAATAAGATTTTTTACTCACTCTCAAACTGTGCGGTTGGAAAAAAAAAAGGAAAAAATTGTTCTATACACAATGTTGAATTTTCTGTTTATTTTGGTTCCTTTACAGTCACAATAAACTAAGAGGCAAACACCACATTTATTTAAGCAATGATAAAACAACTCTGAACTATTCAAAAAAACTTTAGAAATAAAACTCAGAACATAGATCACTTTTCCTGCAGGTTTACATTTTGAGCATCACACTGTTGCTTAGAATCTACCATGCTTTCAAAAGGATAGTAATACAATTTTCACAAGTGAAATGACATTCCTTGTACTTCACTAAACAGGGCACTTCCCCACTCTATTCAGCCATGTAACCAAAACACAAAATAAAGCAAAAAATATATTCCAGTAACATTTTGATTGTAAATGCAACCACAATCTTTAGGTGAAAAGATAATGAGAAATGGTTACCAAATATTTTAAAACACATTTGTTGCACTTCAGGTATTACATGTGTAAGTTTCTGTATGAAGCTCAAAATAATTAAAAAGAAAAAGAAAGCCAATCATTTCCAATCTACAAAGAAACTTTCCCAACCAAAAAAAAAACCCTTCTAATTTACTTCAGGCATCAGGATGTTGCCAAGAGCAAACAGCCTCTAGTCGAATTTAGGATGCGACAGCCATTAGACCATGTGACTTTCAGGTACAGGCCACGTCACACACACAGCTGGTGCTTAGGAACAGAATAATAATGTGTATTACATGGAATAATACTCCACGTATTGAAAAACAGCCTTATTACAATTTTGAATCTCTAATAATCTGATATTTTATAGTTATCTTCCTACGAGGAAAGTAATTATGAGGCGCCTTACATTTTACTGTGCAAGTATTGTTATTTAATAGCCATTTCAATATGTGAAAGAAACCCCAAGAGGTTGGAGATTTCACGGACAAATTTCCCTGCCCTTCCAGCAAGTCTCCGAACAAGCAGCCAACCATACTTTAGATATCTAAAACAAACCACTTGGAGTGTGAATTAAGGTAGCTCACACACCAATGTTTTTGCCCCTTCTCTGTGGGGAAAGTACATGGCTTCCAATCTGTCCCTCACTCAACCACACAGTTGAGAGTCAGACCACGCCACAGAGAATCACAAGCAAAAATTCATTCCCTACCGCTTACGTCTACACCAACTTAATTCCATTTTTAGAGTTGTGGCTAGTACTTAATGCAGCTATTCTTCCTTTTCTAGTTATCTGAATATTAGAACATAAGTGTTGGAGATGCAAACTCGCCAATGTTCTTTTTCCCATCCTTACTGTGCATGTGTGCCAGTCACCAACCCAAATTGTCATTATGCATGCAAGTCTTCACAGTGATCAACAAATGAATCAACTGCAGGAAGACACTCTCGTTGAGATGAATCCTACGCTAACTCAATGTTGAGACACAAATACTTTCAACAGTAGTCCCTGAATCGTGATCAGGATATATGCCAATATTCCCCTCTCTAATTGATGGGTGCCGCAACCAATTATAGTGCCGTAACTAAGATTAGCTAACTCAACACTGAGTGGGGATTTAACTTGGAACCTTGCTGCTCTGTACAGTGGATTAACTGGCTGAGCCATCAGTGGAACCTCTTACTTAATATACATTTCAGCAATATATTTTGGTTACAGGTTTGAATAGAAAACAAAATGTACTTTTACTTACTCAGCTAACAAATTCTCAAGATTGGGAATTTTTTTTTTTTTTTTTTTTAAATGGCACATCATTTCAATGTTGAAAACCCTGCTGTTTCAAATTACAGTTCACAAAACAATAAGATGGTTATTCCATAAGCACATAATTCACTTTTAGATAAAACCTTGAACTGTGCATTTACACACATACAAGTTAATGCCAAATGATTCAAAGTGAAACAGATTTACAGCTTTGAAATTAATCACAGCTGCAAATCTGAGATTGTAACCACCTTTTGAAATACATGGTATTACTTGTGTATTAAAATAGCCAAAATTCACAATATTTGTATACTCGGAATAGTCAAAATGAGGAAATGTTCTATGATCATGCATATTTCTCCAATTCTTTCTAATTTTAAACATTTCCTACAAAGTCAATTTGCAGATATAGCTGATGAAAAAGTGTGCCATTTAAAAGCTACAAGGAAAATCCAGTACTCAAACGATTAGTTAACAAACATTTACACATAAAAATAGGTATCAGCTGATGGACATTTCTACTGGGGTGCATAAGAACACCCAGATTTTTAAAATGAAAAGGTGTTAATCTATAAAGTCAAGCTCATCAACACAACACTAACAAAATAAACGCTTGGGCATGCACACTATTGTTTTCATGCCCAACAGAAAAACTGCTTCAGTTACCCATTTTTTATTCCGTATTTTATATACATCACAGCGAAAAGCTCTCTAACTGACCTACAAGTAGCCTTTCAGCACTTCTCTATCAGTCATGTTGTATCATAACTTGCATCATGACGCTTTATCAAATTGGTTAAGCCACTTGCACCCAAGTAAATGAGTAGCATTTTCCCCACCACCAAATTCAAAGGGGGAAAAAAATAACAAGTCACTATGTTATGTAACAAAGTAGCAAAAAAAAAATCGGATGTTTAGAAACACTAGATTTAGGTGAATTGCAAACTTGGCTACATTTTGGACTGCTTAATATGCATTAAATTGAAACTCACCTGTAACCATTTATTATTGTATAAAATGTCTACAACCACCAAATCATAGATGCCTCTCTTCATGCATCAGTGGCCAGCTTTAGCTTGTAACCAGACATTATGCACTTGCCAAAGACTGCCGAAGCCAACACAGCCTGGGGAAAACTTAATAGCTGTTCTTTAAATGGGTAATAAACAAACATACTTTTGCTTTTATTTTTCAGGCTTCCCACTTACCATGAACTAGTGTTAAGAGAACAGGATTGGGGGACTTTTTCCAATATCATCAATACCAGCTCAAGTAGTTGTATCATTATTTTCTGTTCCCCTCTCCAAATGGTACCTGTGACTGGCATATGGTGGGCCAAGGCAAGTAAGTATGAGGAAAAGACATCCATGTGTCTTCAATTTAAACTGCAATAGTGAGCTGAATGTGCTAACAGTTAGAATACCAGTGTAATAAATAATATTGTTGGAAAAAACAGCTGATTCTTCTGCTTTTATTACACTTTATTAAATATAGTTTATAAAAAATTACCATTTTATTTGACTAATTTGTTCTAAAATGGCTTACCATTTGAACTGAACATTAAAATGTGTGCGTTTGATATCCAAATGTGCATTATAATTGGCTTTTTTTGGGACACGGATCAATTGTTGATTACACTGTGCGTACAAGCTCATGTTGAGTACAAAATGCAGAAAAACTGCATCTCTTGCCATCCTAAACTTTCAGTGAGTAAATGTACCATATGGTGTGGTGATGAATTGGCTACATTTGGCCTCAGTGTCCCTTGGTAAGGGAGAGCGGGGGGGGGGGGGGGGGGGGGGGGGGAAGGCAGCCAGGGTTCCTACTCCTGATTGCCATCCAATGATTCCTGCTTACAAGTACACTTGCTGACAACCAGGTGAGGACAGGGTGGGGCTTGTATGTGATGCCCACCATGATCTAACTGTCCACAGACAATGTGCGACTTTGAATAACAGATGCTGGTACATGTGGAAATGCACTCTCAAGATGAACAGAGAAAACAAGCAGATAAAAAACACTTCACTCCTGAACTAGTTCTTTTAGGAGCATCAGGTTATCTACTTGGAGTGTTCAATGAAAGGAGGAAAAAAGGGCAAGCTATTATAGCATTGCTTCCAATAGACATTACAGCTTGCTTTTTAATAGATCATGGCAGTTTCATTAAAAAAAAATTGTCAGGGGGGGGGGGTGTGGGAAGAGATATTTCATTGCATTTCTGTTGGATTGTGAGCTTGGGATGGAGGAGAAAGAGACACTTTCTTGATCTACCCATTACAAGTCATATGGTTAACCTTTACGGAGATGCTGGCTATTTCAGAAACAAATACAAAAAGTACATGTTAAATAAAAAGTAATGGATGGTCAAGGAAAAAGAATGAAGATGTACATTACCCTTGTTGGTTTTAGGTGTGCTGCAGCTGTGCCACATTCAGAATGCACAGCCCCCAACCATTCATTATTCTCTGCATACACCCTTGCTAGGAATTTAGCGACCATAGTAGGTATTGTTTGTGTTGGTGTTCGTGCCCCAGTTTACACCCTGAACACTGGATATATAATCTGACGAATAGCCCCTGCTTGAAGAGGAATACAATGCAGAATCTCTGGCTGGAGTGGTAGAGGATAGGTACGATGTGGAATCAAGTGACTGTCTCAGGTTTGTCGCCAAAGTATCCTGCTTCCAATCATAACCACCTAAAAAATACAGAGCAAAATAGAACACAAGTAGATTTTGTTATAATAAAAATGGACTGTGATGGCAGGTCTGAAAATTATAGCCAGACACTACCCAACACATCCCAATAGGAAACAAGCAATGCAAGGCAGTATCAATTGCAACAAGTTGCATTTTCAACTCTTCAGGCAAGGTAGGCATTTGAATTTGACACGTGGCAAATATGCTAAAATCATCTTCAGAAATTAGTAAGTACCAACACTGTAATTACAAACCAAATCTGAAACATCAACACCAACACAATGGTTGGTTGGTGGAAACAAATTCTCAAAATACTTTGAGAATAGTTAGATGGCAGTTTTCTCCAGTTGTTTACCATGCGAAGTTTGTCTGGAACTAAAGCCCAATTAACTGGATAGCTTAGGAAGATTGCTATCAGAACGTGGTAATATTTACAGGGAGGTCTTGCACCTACATGCAGATCTGGATGAACCAGTTCCTGAGCTACAGGTATACATTCAACCCGTGGAATCTAAAGGGTGTGATAAAGAGCAGTATCCTTGCACTGGCAACATTTATTGGCACTTAAAAGCACAAATACTTGGTCATTCCTGGTTAGCATCAGAGGTCAATAACTGCAGGCGCGCCCCTCAGGATGCAGTGACTACGAGACCGGGGGACCTCGAGCATTTCCATCTGGAGGAATTTGTTCTGATTCCTTTGCTTGAGGATAGGTCTGAGTCTCTGTCCTTGGGAATTACCAGTTACAGTTACAAGTACAGGAGTAACCCTATACTTCTCCTGGCCTTGAAGCAGGTCTTCTCTCGGGTGAAAAGTGTAATTAACTTTCCACACTCTTAACACCCTTTGCCAACCACTGCCACAACAGAATGCTCCTTAAAATTTGAGGGAGAAACCTGTAGTCATGGTATCTCTGACTCAATCACAGGCACTTAAATCACACCCCAAAAAGAATAGTAGGTACCAGCCCTCCACTGGACCACTAAGGTCTGGAGGCACAAGCCACTGCTGAAATTAGGGTCCTGGAACAAAAGCAGTGGATCTTGTTCCAACGTCTTCCATGAGACAAATTTTAGTTAAAGTGAGGGTATTTAAAGCCCAGTGAGAAAGAACCCTTTCTTCAAAGAGGGATTACTACAAAAATGTTGGTGAATCTTAGGCCTCAGTGTTGGATTTGTCTCTGAAGTCTCTCAAAGAATTACTTACCAGTGCTACCTCAATCACCAAGCCCTCGATGGAACCAGTCAAAAGGACCAACTGAATTCAAATTTCAGTCATTGACTGATGCCTTCAATTGCATTTTAGTCAGCTTCACATTGTCTATACAGCTGCCTCATGAACCAGAACAAATAATACGCACAAAGCATACATTAATTTCCCAGCTGGAGGGAAAAATTATTTAGTCAGTATGTGCAGCAGCTCGTGATATCAGCTTGCAATGCATCTTTGTAAATTTGTTCCATTACCTGGAAGCCACCAGGCAACTGGAATACTTCAGAGTTCTCTTTCCTCAATTTGGATTGTACCTTATACAAGACATGTGAATTCTGCTGACAGCGTTAAACAAACGCCATTTGCACAGGCTCCCCAGATAGCTATTACAGCTCGACAATTTATGTGTAAACTACAGATTGTTTGGAGAGGCTTCTTGGTTGAATTCATCCTCCATCAAGAGCCAAAAGACCTAAATAACCTTGCCTCAGCAAATGCAAAAAGTCACAGGCACCAGCAAATGCAGAAAGTCACAGGCACCATTACCTTCTTCCAATCAGTAACTCAAATGTCCTTATGTAAAGGCACTTTTATACTTTCATGAGGAGTTCCAGGAAAGTGCAACTCAAATGGAAATCTGTGATCTCTCTGCATTGCTTGATCCGATTTAATTTAGATGGTGCCAAGCAGACACTCCTAATCTGGGCCAGTAGGAGTCTTAAGTCCTGTGATTCCTGTAGATTCAGGGTGGGAATCTGGCTCCATGCATTTAGAGGCAAGTGGAGATAGAAGGGCAGTTCATGAAACCTACAAAAATGTCGGTCTCTGATTCCATTTGGTCCTTGACATTACAGAATGCTATTGACACCTGAACTACCACAGAATGCTGTAGACAACACTCTTTTGATGTAAAAGTGCAATAAGGTTGAAGCCATTTGTTCATTAAAGCCAAAGAAATTTGATGTGGAACAGAGGTAGAGTTCCATGTTATGAAAAAGTGGTTTCTTCCTTGATGTAGAAGAAAGCATTCTGTTAGATTCTCTCTCAAGAGTGCTGATGAGGAGTTTCTTGGATATTGGGACCAAAGTGAATGCAATCGCCCAATGATGGTGGTGGTGCCTCTCCAACAGCAGGCATTGCCTGCAAGTAAGGCTTAAATAATTTAGCCTCAAAGCTTTTGAACTACAAAAGCTGGGTTCACTCCAACCGGAGGTTAAAAAGGGCAGATTTTGCAGCTGCGAACACAGCTCCAAGTCCACTAATTGGAGATATCCCCAAGGTACAACAAAGCTGGCATGGATAAATATGGATCTTAAGCAACTGGTGATATACTCAAGATCAGTTAAGCAATGAGTGTTGGTGAGGAGTTTCTTGGATATTGGGACCAAAGTGACTGCAATTGCCCAATGATGATGGTGGAGCCTCTACAACAGCTGGCACTGCCTGCAAGTAGGGATGAAATGGTTTAGCCTTAAAGCTTTTGAATCACAAAAAGCAGGGCTCACTCGAACCTGAGGTTGCAAAGGGAAAATTTTGCAGCTGGAAAGTCAGCTCCAAATCCGCTAATTGGAGCTATTTCCAAGGTACGACAAAGCTGGCATGGATAAATATGGATTTTAGGCACTGGTGATGTACCAAAGGTCAGCTAAGCTACAAAAGCAACTGGTTGTTGTAGCCTGCATCAGCTGACTTTTGCGCAGCATGGAGCCCAATGCTGGGCCCTTGACCTCGGAAACTACACCGATACTGCAGAGTGGAACACAGGTTTGGGTATAGAATGATGCACTTGAGTAATCATTTCTGAATCTATTCCAGAGACTGGACTAGGTTGATATGCCAGATCAAGCCAGTGAATTATAGGGATCTGAACTTTTGATCCACAATATAAATTTGGATCTTAGTGGTTTTTGATCATAGCTTCAGGTGTTGTCCTATTACAATTCCTATATCTCACTTACCTGAAAATCCAAACAGAACTTCAGACAAAATCTGGAATTGAGCAACTGAAGTCAATGGAAAGACATCAATGAGGTAAGAGGTAATATGGTTTGTTTGGTGTCACCTGTAAATAGAGATGTTGCTGATAATTTTCAAATCTGAATTACCTCTGAGGCTTTCTGAGTCTCGTACCGCTGAAGCTGACACATCAGGATTATATCTGGAATAGTCATCTGGTATACCGGTGGATCTTGCGGTTCTCTGATCCAATGTTGCCCTCATGGCTGGGTCCTTTGAGGTTGGGCAAGGGAAAAAAGGTTTGAAATGGGATACAGCAAGAACTATGTAGACACTGTTTAGTTAAAAACAAAGCACAAGAACATAGTTTTTTTCCAAAAGAAGAAACCCAGTTCTAGTTTATTTACTACAACTTAAGATCATTGAAGCATTTTAGGCTGGCAGTAAATAAAGTTCACTGGGATTGTCCGCCAAGTACCCTAGGTAATCAATTTAAGATCAGAGTATGATATTTGAGTTCACAGAAACAAATAAAAACAAACAGAGATCCCAAATGGTATTAATTTTCTTTATTCAATTTAGCTGTAGTTTGTTTCACTGAAATAAAGGCAAACCTTAAATTAGCAGTGAAAACAGAAAATTCTGAAGTTAAAACTTCAAAACAGTGACTTTTCTTTTGAAAAAATCTGTCTTTGAAAGATCCAGCTAGTGGTTTGGGAACAGTACATCAGTGGGAGAAGAAAGAATGGGAAAATGTATGCAAGTTTCCCATTCCATTCACAAAGACAGGCTGCCATCTGCATAGTGGAGAGAAGGCAAGAAGCAGCAACAATTCTATTTGAAAAGCATCAATGGGAGAGTTGATGAAATGATCACGGAAGTCTCCAGTTGTTTTGTAAAGTATCAATTGCCAGGAGGAGTGAAAGAATTAGCAGACTACCCAAAATATTCAACACTATCCACCAAGATCGTCATAAGACAACCATGAGGATATGAATGGAAGTATCTGGAATCAAAGAAACCACAGTTAAGAAATTTAACACTGACGAGTAGACGAAAACCTTCGTTTATTTCATAGCTTAATTGGAAAAAAATGAATTGAACATGGAATATTTTGCAGATTGAGATATTATCACCTTACACTGTTTGAAATTAAGGCCCTGGGTAACCACATTAGCGCAAGATGGGATTCCTGGCAGCTGTTAATCAGACCACAAAATGTTCAATTCATTTTTTTACAATTAAACCATGAAATAAACAAAGGTTTTCATCTGTTCGTCGGTGTTAAATTTCTTAGCCGTGGTTTCTTTGATTCCAGATACTTCCATTCATATCCTCATGGCTCTTATCTTTGGACTTAGGAGGTCGAAGTCAGCCAATCATTTGGGTGAAGGTAAATGCAAACCATTAAAATTAGATCAGCTGTTTCTGCAGCCATACAATGTATGGAACTTCTATCTGGTGTGGATAATTTGAACAGCAGCATTGCGCATCCTAAACAAGCATCAACTGAAAAATGTAGAAAATGTCTACAAGCATCGACAGAAATGTTACAATAAGCAACCTTCAGATCTGCTCAAGATTTGTCAACTAGGTTCACTGCAAATTGCTTGGATGATGATTCTTGATGCTCTTATTAGCAGCAAAAACTAAACCTACTTCTAGATCAAGTGAAGTTCATCAGATTGTAATGAAACAACAAGTTTATTTAATAGATTATATTCCTGAGCACAGGAGGCGAAGTGTGAACTATCCAAAACTTTTTTTTTTAAATATACAAGAGGTATATTTAAACTACATTGCACAGCATGAACAGTATTCTGGCCATAGTGGAAGAAAATAAATTATGACTCACTAACTACATGCGAGTTAGGAGAGAAAAGGTGCTCCACTGAAGCCCGTATCAATATGAATAGTCCAACTGAAGTATCACTGGAAGAAAGTCTCTTGGTGAGCAAAATTAAAAATGATATATATATGGAATTTCATCCCCGGTGCACAAATAGGGCTAGACAGGCTTTCCAGTGTCTATAGCTCTTTTAACTCCAAGTCTCACTTGGGGCTAAAGAAAGGGAATCAATAGGGCCAGTTTCTAGCAGTTCCTGAACCAACTGCTAAAACTGGATGCTAACTTCTGATGAACATCAAGATTTTCCCCAAAAAACCTATTCCAAAGCTCAAAATGATGATCTTTAATGCACACCTTCCAGCCGCCTTCTCATCGGTGACGTTTTTGGATCAGTTGGTAGCGCTGTTGGCAGGTTGTAGGTTCAAGCCCCACTCCGGGATTGAGCATATAATCAAGGCCGACACTCCAGTACACCATGGTGTGTGTACGGGACTGTCACAGGTGCTATACTTATGAAGAGACTGTTAAGATGAATGTTCAAATAGTACAATGTGATCTTGAAGAACAGGGAGTTTCCAGGGTGTTCTAACCAACGTTCTTTCCCCAACCAACACAGCAAGAAAAAAAAATAGATCAGGTCATTAATCTCATTGCCTTTTGCGGAATCGTGCTGTATAAAATGCTGCCACTCTTGCATATGTAGTGTGTCACTTCACTTCAAAATACAGGAAACTCTTTTATCCAGCACCGACAGGACCGGCGGGGTGCCGGTTTATCAAAAAGTCCGGATTACAGAGAGGTATAGTAAAAGGGACGAGAGCCCCGTACACGGCCACAGATCTAGGCGTCCCTGTTGCATAGCAACAGGTGCAGGAACCCCGGCCACAGATCCAGGCGTCCCTATTGCATAGCAACAGGTGCAGGAACCCCGGTTACACAGCCAGATCCAGGAACGGCCACTAATATGAAGTAAAACTTACCTGAACCTACTCCTGAATTTTGCCAGTTAATAGAGATTTCCGGTTATTTAGGTGCCGGTAAATCGAGAGTTTCCTGTAATTACTTGGATGTAAAGCACTTTAGACAATGAGAAGCGTGACAAGCTACAAGATAATTGCAAACTCTTTCTTCCTTTACATAGCAATAATAGTTAATCATAATTCTGTCTGAAAACAGGGAATAAAATAGGTTGAGGTATTTTCCTCATGCACAGCAAAGCTTTAGCAATCCCAACAGATTTAGGACTTGTAACATCAACATAACAAAACCTTCATCTGGAATTTATATATTTGCTGTTTGAAGAAACAGAAGAAGTCACAGGTCATTCCTGCAACTGTTATGCTGAAAGAAAGAGCACCAATCTTTAACCGGATTGGATTGGAGAATGTCCGGAACAATGGTAATATTCTAACGTGAAACCTGGTAGTATTCCGCACCAAGCAACACCACTCTCCCTATATCGGCCGGAGAACAGAAGTCTGCTTTCTTTTCATCTCAAGTTCAAGCAAAAAAGTATCAGTGAACCATAGGAAAAATGGCATAGCGAGTGGTGTTCCTCAGAAGATAGAACCGACAGAATCATGAATATCTTCACTTTCCATGCGGAAGCCATCTTAAGAAATGGTGTTGGTTAAAGGCGTGCAAGTTATGTGATTGGCGGGTATAAAACAATCCAGGTATTTTTGCAGGAGGAAGAAGTCTGTGCGCTACAGGAATATTTGACGGCAACATTATCTTGGCAAGTGATTGCGAAGCAGTCAGGACAGAAACAAAAGACTGAGGCAGTTGGCACCAAAACCTCAGCTGAGCAGAAATACCAGGCAATCACCTCCATGCAAAACTGAAACGAAGTACAAAGTCTTCTTCCCAGTCAAAAACTGAAGGAGGATTCACAAATCTTCAAATGTTAAGTCCAGATGGTGCATAATGATTCTATAAGTTACGAGACCTTAATCTAGTTGGCTTTGCCACTCAGAAAAATATATGCCTCAATTCCTGTACCAAGTTGGTTTATGGCATCAGGAATTAATGGCAAAGCTTTAGTGCTGGTAGGTTTCAGAAGATTTGAAGGATAGAAAATCCATTCGTTTGCAAGTTATCCTATTTTGAAAAGCTGCAGAGTGAGTGCTCTCCTTGACATAGTGGATGCTTGTGTAAGTAGTCGTGGCAAAGGTTACAACGTATCTTGGTGCACTTCTATTTACAATGGATCAATCTTTGAGGTTTGGTCTTTCATCTGTCAAGAGAATGTAAGAGAGTGCAACACACAACACAAGGAATAACTCACATTCATAGTTCTGCAAAAAATAAACTTTAATGAAGTAACACCTGCTCATTACATGGCATTAAGTAGCAAAATCTTTTAATATAAACTACCACTTGACCAATTTTGTTTAGAAATGTGGGAAAACTGTATACTTTGCATAAGACAAAAAATTGAGTTCACTGTTTAAAAGATCGAGAGCCACGGGCCATCTTAATTATGAGTCATTGTAGTTGATGGCATTGATGGCACTGTAACTCTGGAGAGGGCACTCACCTGACCCAGCTCAAACCTACTCTGTCTGCTCTGGACTCTCCAGTGCCAATCTCACTCTTGCCTCTTTCCAGCTTCCAGATAGTGTTGGACGAAAGACACAGTACATGTAAAAGTGATTGGGCATATTAAAATCAAATTTCCCACTCTCTGGAAAACAATTACTTAATTGAGATTGGGAATTGACCGATGCAAAGTCAGATGCAAACACAGCACGAATAGTGTGCTGTTTTATACTGGCTTTCAATTTTTAAAAATCTTTTTCAATCCAAAAGGTAAAAGGAATGATTGACTACTAGCCAATCAATCGTTAATCAATTATATTTTAATAAATTAATTATTAATGCTGGTGGAATTCAAGACTGCACAAAGGTCAAAATATCCTCCTCACAAATGCCCATCTACTTTAAGGCTGCTGTACCAGATTAGAAAATCATCACAAAACTCCCATTAACCTGTGTTAGATGGAAAAGTTATCACTCAGCTGCAAGCGGATTATAATCGTACCTCTGAGAATTGTATACAGTGGAACAACATCCACTCAATCTGAAGAATTTGTGTTACTGGTTTAAAGGCAGAGATGTCCACTAATAAAATGGAACGTTAATACAAATTGCAGATATTTAACAGGCTGCTTAACAGCCTAAATGCCACATGTCCTTGCAGTAACCAAAAAAAAGTTGCTGGTAACCAAGAGATATTTGCAATAACAGTGTGGAACACGAATGCTGAAAACACAAATCTGACATTAGAAATTTAATCCTCCTTAGCTAGGAGAAAGATCACATTTTGCCACTAGAACTAAAGTAGCAATTGCTGAATGAGAGGCCTTAACCATTCACCAAGGATCATCCAGTAGAAGAATTTCAAAATACTCACAGTTTCTTTCTTTTGATAGTAACTGATCAATGCATTCTTGAAAGCCTTTGTAACCTTCAGAACAAAACTGGCATCGTCTTCACTTTTTATCTGAAATTTTTGCTGCAAATAAACACGAAGTTACATTTCCACACCTCACTATAAACCATCAAACTATACAAATCAAAAAAATGCCTTGGATAGCTAGAAAGTTCAGTGACCAAAACAGGCCACAGTAATCTAAATGTCATCGAACCAGATGACTTCCTCTCACTTGTACACTGCTGTTTTTCAAATATATACTGATGCCACACACTGACTCTGGCAACTGGGGAATCATAACAAAATGCCTAAGCAAACAACGTTATTCTGCCCTCATCTGTGCACCAGACGTTGACTATTGGAGGTCTCTGCTAGGACTGGTTGCAGGCGTAGGAGAATTGGCCACAGTGTCCGTTCATCTGATTTTCCCTCCCTTTTTGCAGGGAAGCAACTTCTCACCGGTACTCCACAGCACATATTGATAATTTGTGAGGGTGACTAACCCACAATCTACTACTAGGTGGCACAGTGCATTTGAATTTCAACATGTGGGGCCACCATCCCACCCAACAAGTTATATTTAGACACCAGCAGATCTCTTGTGGTGTTGCTCACGGTAAGTCAGAGGTTTTATATCAGAGGTGTCCTGTGCAGTAGCATTACTGAGGACACTGGGGAGGCCCTATGTATTAAGGGTTACAGAACCATGATAGATGGAGTTAAGATACAGATCAGCCATGATCTAATTGATGGCAGAAGAGGCTTGAGGGGCTGAATAGTTATGTTCCTCGGATCTGGCTTACTAGATTGAGGTCTCGTCCAGCATAATCTGGGAGCACTGGGGGTGGGGGGCCCAGGAACACTGGAGAGGAAGGCTCTAGAAACCCTGCAGTAAATCTTGGGATCATTGGGAAAGGCATACTGGGATCTGCCATAGTTTTTCCCACTCACTTAATCCGTCTATGTCTTTGCACCATCCTGTTCCCATTACACAACTTGCTGTGCCTCCTAACTTAGTGTTATATGCAAACTTGAATATACAGCCCTTCATTCCCTCGTCCAATTAATATATACGGTGAAAGGCCAAGGCCCCAGTGCAGATTCTGGGGAACACCACTGGTCACCTCCTGCTAATCAGTGAACAAACCCTTTATCTCTACTTCCTGCCTCTTACCTCCAAACCAATTACCAACCCCTCACAAGGTTACCTTCAAATCTGTGCACGCTCATTTTTGCTACTAATCTCGTGTGAAACCTATCAAATGCCTTCTGAAAGTCCATTTAGACAACATCCATAAATGCACCTCTATCCACCCACGCTAATGATCTGCTCAAAAAATTTAACTACATTAGTCAGACATGATCTATCCATCACAAATCCAGGTCAACTCTTTTTGATCAGGTCATACTTGTCCAAGTGCTCAGTCACTGTTGCTTCCCCACAACTGATGTTAAACCGGCAGGTCTGTAATTACTTGGTTTCTCTCTCCATCACTTCTTAAATAATGGAGTGATATTTGCACTTTTCCAATGCAAAGGCACAATTCCTGAATCTGGACTTCTTTGGAAAATTACAACTTGTATATCTATAATTTCCTCATCTATTTATTTTAAGGTGTGCAAACCATCAGGTCCTGGAGATTTGTCTACCTTAAGTCCCATTATTTTCTCCATCACTTTTTCTTCACTAATATTAAATCCACTAAGTTCCTTGGACCTCAACATTGAAAAGTTCAGAAGCAAAAGTTAAAAGGTGATAGAACATACCAATTTTCATTAATGTATATATACAGCCAGACATGGCCAGCAATGAAGTTTCACAACCTTTCACAAGATTGACACTAATCATGGCTTCATCACTTAGTTACCTGGCCATTATATAAATCCTTAAAAACAGAACCAACATGAAAAGCCTAACTTTATACACAATAAGCTAAAAGCTCCAATAACCAATAGTGTCACGGAATTGCTAAAAAGTTCACATTTTGGATTATAATTTGTTAGCTTCAGCTCCCCATTATATAATATATACCATAAGAACATAAGAAATAGGAGCAGGAGTAGGCCAATCGGCCCCTCGAGCCTGCTCCGCCATTCAATAAGATCATGGCTGATCTGATCCTAACCGCCAATCCACTATCACAGAACCATCTCCTGAATCTAACAGAATTAGACACACGAAATAGGAGCAGGATCAGGCTACACGGCCCCTGGGCCCGCTCCGCTACCCACAGGGCCATGACCGATCCGAACCTAGACTCATGTCCAAATTCCTGCCCGCTCCCCGTAACCCTTAATTCCCTTTACTTCTAGGAAACTCTCTATTTCTGTTTTAAATTTATGTAATGATGTAGCTTCTACAGCTTTTTGGGGCAGCATATTCCGTGGACCTACCACCCTGAGTGAAGTAGTTCCTCCTCATCTCAGTTTTGAAAGAGCAGCCCCTTATTCTAAGACTATGCCCCCTAGTTCTAGTTTCACCCATCATCGGGAACATCTTCCCCGCTTCCACCCGATCCAACCCCTTCACAATCTTATATGTTTCAATAAGATCGCCTCTCATTCTTCTGAACTCCAATGAGTAGAGTCCCAATCTACTCAACCTCTCCTCATATGTCCATCCCCTCATCCCCGGGATTAACCGAGTGAACCTTCTTTGTACTGACTCGAGAGCAAGTATGTCCTTTCTTAAGTATGGACACCAAAACTGTACGCAGTATTCCAGGTGCGGTCTCACCAATACCTTGTACAACTGAAGCAATACCTCCCTATTTTTATATTCTATCCCCCTAGCAATGAAAGCCAACATTCCATTGGCCTTCTTAATCACTTGCTGCACCTGCATACTAACCTTTTGAGTTTCGTGCACCAGGACCCCCAGATCCCTTTGTACTTCAGTACTTTCCAGTTTCTTGCCATTAAGATAATAACTTGCTCTACGATTTTTCCTGCCAAAGTGCATAACCTCACACTTTCCAGTATTGTATTCCATCTGCCAAATCTCTGCCCACTTACTTAGCCTGTCAATGTCCCCTTGCAGGTTTTTTATGTCCTCCTCACTCACTACTTTCCCTCCCATCTTAGTATCATCTGCAAACTTTGATATGTTACACTCGGTCCCCTCCTCCAAATCGTTAATATAGATTGTAAAGAGTTGGGGACCCAGCACTGACCCCTGCGGAACACCACTAGTTACTGATTGCCAGTCTGAGAATGAACCATTTATCCCAACTCTCTGCCTTCTGTTAGATAGCCAATCCTCTATCCATGCCAGAATATTACCCCCAATCCCGTGATTTTTTATCTTAAGCAATAATCTTTTGTGTGGCACCTTGTCAAATGCCTTTTGGAAGTCTAAATACACTACGTTCACTGGTTCCCCTTTATCCACCCTATATGTTACTTCCTCAAAGAACTCCAGCAAATTTGTCAAACATGACTTCCCCTTCATAAAACCATGCTGACTTTGTCCTATTAAATTATGATTATCCAAATGTCCTGTTACTGTCTCCTTAATAATGGACTCCAAAATTTTACCTACCACAGATGTTAGGCTAACCGGTCTATAGTTTCCAGCCTTCTGTCTACTGCCCTTTTTAAATAAGGGTGTTACATTAGCAGTTTTCCAGTCTGCCGGGACCTTTGCTGAGTCCAGGGAGTTTTGGAAAATTATTACCAATGCATCCACAATCCCTACCGCCACTTCCCTCAAGGCCCTAGGATGTAAGCCATCAGGTCCAGGTGATTTATCCGCCTTGAGTCCCATTATTTTACCGAGTACCACTTCCTTAGTGATTTTGATCATGTTTAGCTCCTCCCCCCCCCCCCCTTTAGCCCCCTGTTTGTCCAGTGTTGGGATATTCTTAATGTCTTCTACTGTAAAGACTGATATAAAATATTCATTCAGTGTTTTTGCCATCTCCATATTTCCCACCATTAATTTCCCGGTCTCATCCTCTAAGGGACCAACATTTACTTTAGCCACCCTTTTTTCTTTTTATATAACTATAAAAACTCTTACTATCTGTTTTTATATTTTTTGCTCTTTTACTTTCATAATCTATCTTCCCTTTCTTAATCAATCTTTTTGTTATTTTTTGCTGCCTTTTAAAGTTTTCCCAATCCTCTATCCTCCCACTAGATTTGGCTACCTTATATGCCCTTGTTTTTAGTCGAATACTATCCTTAATTTCTTTACTTAGCCACGGATGGCTGTCTTTTCTTTTACACCCTTTTCTTCTCAGTGGAATATATATTTTTTGGAAGTTGTAAAATAACTCCTTAAATGTACACCACTGATCATGTATCGTCTTACCCTTTAATCTATTTTCCCAATCCACTCTACTCAATTCCGCTCTCATACCTTCATAGTCTCCTTTATTCAAGCTTAGCACGCTTGTTTGAGATCCAACCTTCTCACCCTCTAATTGAATATGGAATTCAACCATGTTATGGTCACTCATTCCAAGGGGATCCTTTACTAGGACATTTTTAATTAATACCACTTTATTGATGACAGGCAAAATGAATTTAGACTCACCAAATAATCATACAGTTTCTTTCTTTTAAGATCAACCACATCTGAAAAACTCTGTGGCTGGGAATGATCACCCTGCAAGATGGAATAAGAAAACACATGGAGGTTTTGGTTTAATCCTATAAATGTAAGTTGTCATCCACATATTTTCATAATGTATTCAGTTTATACCACAAGGTGAAAAAAAAGTTACATATGAATCTGAAGAGAGATTGAGAGTCTAGATGTCAATGCTGAAAAAAAAATAATGGAGTCACGCCTGTTGTACTATACCCTCTTATTAAACAGCCCTATGAACTCCCCTCATGACAAAAAAATAGGCCAACCATTAAATTTGTATTCTTCACTTGCAGATAGATGCATTCCCTTCCAAAACAGTATAAATCCAGCCTTAGGGTACGAACAAAATTGCAACGGAAAATTGTACAGGCAGAGAAAATAATACACTTTCTACATTTAGAACAGCTACCTTTCTCTCAACATGGTTTCTGCTCTTACAACACTGTAAAAAAGCCATGCTAGCACTACAAGAATCTACATGCAAGTAAAAGGGAATATTATTACTAGATATGCTGTCTCTATGACAGTGGAAGGCTATAAAGAGAGAAAAATTGGAATCAAGAATCTTCCAAGTCCATCAGGATGCTATTTCAAAACCAAGAGAAATTAAAAAAGAGAGAAATATCTGTCCTGAGATATTTCGATAAGAACATAAGAATTAGGAGCAGGAGTAGGCCATTCGGCCCCTCGAGCCTACTCCGCCATTCAATAAGATCATGGCTGATCTTCAACCTCAACTCCACTTTCCCGCCCGACCCCCATATCGCTTAATTCTCCTAGAGTCCAAAATTCTATCTATCGCAGCCTTGAACATACTCAACAATTCAGCATCCACAGCCCTATGGGGTAGAGAATTCCAAAGATTCAAGAAATTCCTCCTCATCGCAGTCTTAAACGGCCGACCCCTTATCCTGAGACTATGCCCCCTAGTTCTAGACTCTCCAGCCAGGGGAAACAATCTCTCAGGATCTACCGTCAATCTCCCTCAGAATCTTTTATGTTCCAATGAGATCACCCCTCATTCTATTAAACTCCAGAGAGGATAGGCACAGTTTACACAATCTCTCCTCATAGGACAACCCTCTCATCCCAGGAATCAATCCAGTGAACCTTCATTGCACCGCCTCCAAGGCAAGTATATCCTTCCTCAGATAAGGATAAAACTGTGCACAGTATCCAGGTGTGGTCTCACCAAAGCCCTGTACAATTGTAGTAAGACTTCCTTACTCTTGTACTCCAGCCCCCTTGCAATAAAGGCCAGCACGCCATTTGCTACCTAATTCCTTGCTGTACCTGCATGCTAACTCTCTGTGTTTCCTGTACGAGGACACCTAAATCTCTCTGAACACCAACATTTAATAGTTTCTCACCATTTAAAAAATATTCTGTTTTTCTATTCTTCCAACCAAAGTGAAAAACCTCACATTTCTCCCCATATACTCTATCTGCCACCTGATTGCCCACCCACTTAGCCTGTCTATATCCCTTTGCGGGCTCTTTGTGTCACCCTCACAGTTTACCTTCCCACCTAGCTTTGACACTAGATTCGCAAAATAGGAAAGTGTTCCATTTCCCAGCACAAACGTGAAGTGATATCCGATAAAATAAACGGTTACATGGAGAAATAACTACATGTGGTCTTTATACTGCATCTGGGAAAAATGTATTCGATTTCTTCCGGCATTGACTGAACACTAGCAGCAGGTTAAAATAGAATAACAAAAGATCTTGTTTAGTATCAACCTTGTTCAATGGACCAATTCAATGCGTTGACAACCCTTGGTTGAAATCGATCAAAGATGATCATGGAAACAGCCAGCCTCTTCAGGATGTGGGCAAATAAACTGATGCACCATGGGTCTAGTGCTGTGGGGAGAGGATTTAAACTAATTTGCTAGAGAGGGGAACCAGGATGAAGCATCAGAGAGGAGAAACAAGGTGCATAGAGGACTGGGATAGAAAAACAGCATTAGAATGAAGAGAAAGAGGAGGGATCAGACGGGAGAAATGCAAAGCAGACTAAGGCAGGATGGGAGTGCATGTGCGTAAATGCATGGAGCATGGGAAATAAGGTTGGAGAGCTGCAGGCACAAGTTGCCACGTGATTATGTTACAGTGGCAACAACAAAGAACTCACGCTTAAACAAGGACAGGTATGGAAACTTAACTTTCCTGGCTGCAATTCAGGAGAAATAGGGGAGGAAAGCGGGGGGTGTGGGGGGGGGGGAATAGCAGGGTGGCAGTATTGATCAAAGAAACTGTTACAGAAAGGGATGATGTGCTTGAGGATTCAAATGATAGATTCTATTTGGTTAGAGTTAAGGAGCAAAAGGAGAGATGTTGTGCTGCTGGGTGTATACTATACACTACCAAATAATGGGAAGATGGATGAGCAAAGGAAGATGTAAAAACAATATAGAGTAGTGATAATGGAAGATTTCAATTATCCCAATATAGACTGGGGGAAAAAATAGTTTAAATATCAAGGTGGGGGAGTGTGGAAATTGACATTATACTTAGCATGCTGGGTAGAATAAAATGGCCAAGTAAAAATAAGCTATCAAGAGGTTAAAAGAACAAACTTGCTTAGGTTGTAGTTAAAGCATAGAAGCAAATGTGTCACAACGTGTCTAGGACCAAGAGCCCTTTCAAAATACCCACCCACATTGATGATGTGATAACAGCTGTATTGACTCACTCGCACAAGGGAGGCATAAGGCTATAGAACAGATAAACTATTAATGATTGTCGCTAGACAAAGAAGCAAAACTATTGAGTAAGCTGATCATTTTGGTAACAAGATTCAGACAGAACCTCCTGACAAGATATATGATTAAAAACCTTGTCTGGAGATATTTCTGTCCTGCTGACCTTTTGATTATCCTTGTGCAAACTCTTACTCTGTGCAAACTGATACAATACCATTACACGTGATGTATGGAATGCTTGCTTGTTTGAGTGTATAAATATGCTGCATTCGCTGATGTTCTTTGGAGTTGTTGGCCTAGCCTTTGACAAGGCAACACTCCCCTTGTGTAAGTAAAAATTAAACTAACAATCTGACGGTACTGCTTGTGTTTTAGAGTCTTACTCGGAGTCGAGATTTCGACAGTAAGGATTCCCAAAATGTGTACAAGAACTTTCTTGATCAGTATGCTTCCAGCTCAACGGAGGAAAGAAGCAGTGCTGGATCTAGTTCCAGGGAATGAAGTGGGGCAAGTGGAGCATGTTTCAGTGAGATTGCATTTAGGAAACAGTGATCACAATATCATTAGGTTTAGAGTAGTTATGGAAACTGACCAGGAACAATCAAAGGTGAAAATACTCAACTAGAAGAGAAGTCATTTCAGTGACTTGAAAAGGGAGCTGCCAAGGTTTATAGGAAACAAAGATTGGCAGGTAGAACAGTAAATGACCATTGGGGGCCTTCAAGGAGGAGATAGTTCAGGTACAGACTGGATACATTCTCGGAGAGGGAAAGGAAGAACATCATTTAAGGTAGAGGAGGCATAGTTTCAAAGTTTGCAGATGACACAAAGCTTAGAAATGTAGTAAAACAGTGAGGAGGATAGTAGCAGACTTCAGGAGTACATAGACAGACTGCATAATGGACAGACACATGGCAGATGAAATTTAAAGCAGATAAGTGTGCAGTGATAAAAACTATGAGGAAAGGCAATATAAACTAAATGGTACAGTTTTAAAGGGGGTGTAGTAACAGTGAGACATACACAAATCTTTGAAGGTGGCATAACAAGTTGATAAAGCTGTTAAAAAAGCATATGGGATCCTGGGCTTTATAAATCGAGGAATTGAGTAGAAAAACAAGGAAGTTACGCTAAACAGTTATAAATCGCCGGTTCGGCCACAGCCGGAATATTGTATCCAATTATGAGCACCACGTTAGGAAGGATAGAGTAGCTAGGGAGAAACTTTCCACTGGCAGGAGCGTCAGTAACCAGAGGACGCAGATTTAAGATAGTTGGCAAAAGAACTGGGGGACGGGGAGTAAGATTGAGAAAATAAATTACACAGCAAGTTGCTATGATCTGGGATGCAATGGCTGAAAGGGTGATGGAAGCAGATTCAATAGTAACTTTCGAAATGGAATTGGATATATACTTAAAAAGGAAAAGAATTGCTGGGCTATGAGGAAAGTGCAGGGGACTAGGACTAATTGGATAGCTTTTTAAGAGCTGGCACAGGCACGATGGACCGAATGGCCTCATTCTGGGCTATGATTCTATGAAAGGTCTAATTTAGAAACAACAGTTTAAATGATTTACCTAATTTCTGAAAAGCTGACAACCATTAGGTCCACTTATACTGTGACCTACCTTTAGCTCCAGCCAACGATCAGACTTCCTGCAGTACAAAAATAAAAAGTTTAGCATTCTTGATACATTTGGAATACAGTACTTCAGTTATTTGAGCACACAATGAACAGAGCATGAAGAGTTTGAAAAGTGCTTAAGGGCAGAAGACTAAAAAGAAAATGGCTCAGTATGTGAGCATTAGAAATGTTTGCTTACAAAAAATAAAACTGGTTAAATATTGTTTAGGTACACATGTGTCAATCTAGCATTTAAAAGTGCAAGACAGTATAGGAAAGTTTAGAACCAGAACAGGATCATTTGGCTCTGCTAGCCAGCAACTTTGCAGCTGGCTTCAACCCCACACCGCTCAATCTCTTTCTCCAGCAACACAAAGACCAGTTTTCTATTTTTAGAAACTAGAGTACTAAATACACCATCTTCTAACCACAACAAATAGAAATAGCAATTGCTCCAATTTTCTGCTGAGGAATTTTTTCTGTACGCTTTTGTTACCCTTACCAACAGAAAGCTAGCCGATCAGCACTTGCCTGCAATAACGCTCATTTCACGCTACTTAACTAGTCAAGTTTTGACGGAGGATGTTGATCAGCTTGAGAACAGGAAACTGTCGTACAGTAAGCACAACAAATTAATTTGTACATCCCAGTTCACTGATGTGGTTTGTAGATCCATGGTAATAGAACCAAAATATTTTATTTTTCCTGTGTGCAATCAATCAACTTCAGCTTTGAAATCAGAAACAGAGTAAACAACAATTCAAATTTTAAAGTGTCCATTTTTGTAGTTTGTGTTGAAAATTTTAATTTTTTAATTAGCTGTGGCCACCTTTGTACTTAAGATTTTTCAATATCCTGACGGAAAATGAAATATACAATTGAACAGTACACAGCAGCTGGCATTGCTTATCTATTTTAAAATGCCCCACAGCTGTGCGCTAGTCAGCTGATCAAAGTGTGATGAGTTCACAGGAGATGTTTAAAAGCCTCAACGGTAGTTGGCAAGATGAGTTTAGTTTTCAAAGTATTCTCTTGACAGGGCAAACCCTTTCCACCAACTGCAACACTGAACCAGCTACATGTAATAGCAACTTCTAAATTATGTGCCCATTTTAATCCAAAATCAGTCTGAAATTTATTTTCCATTGAGAACACAACCATCTTCCTTAACCTTTCCTCACAACTTCCTGAGACCTGGTACCAGATTTACTGTCCTCTGCAGCACCTTCACAAGGAGTAGAAGAATATTTTCCCTATGGTATGGTGACCAGTACGGGAAACATTATATCGGGTTGGGACTAACTAGTGCCTCATTACATCCTCTCATGTTTTTGTGTACTTACACTATTCCGCTGATATAACCCAGTACCTTGTCCACCATTTCCATTGGGCTAATGGTATCTATGACAACCTAAATGCCTTTTCTAATCATTATGTGGATTTTTGCAATTTGTGAATTGTAAGATTTATTGATTTCAATTTCCCTCGTGCAGTCAAGGTTAATGCTCAGGTCTTACAAATTGTCTAGGACTGCGTGACAAATGAAAGGATACACAATACTTAATAACACTAAGAGCTTTTGTTGCACTGAAACCAGCTTATTCACTTAAAAAAAAGATAACATACATGGTAGAAACCTACCCAGTCTGTTCTCTTGTACGATATTCATCTTCAAATTGTTTTCGGTCATCTCGCCTCCAGTCTGCACCTCTACCGTCATCTACGTACTGCGGCTGATCATCTTTTCTTATATTTGAATACCTATCTGAACCCCTGATATCATTTTCAGATTCCTCTTGCTGGACTTTTCTCCAATCAGCATATCCAGCTGAACCTTGCACACGATCTCCATATGGCCCCCCTCGGTTATCTATTCGCTGATCAGAGTATTGATTATAACTTACAGTGGCATCTACATATTGTTCTTTGTTGTCTCTATTCCAGTCAGTATAGCCCCTTGAAATATTTTCACTGTATTGTGTTCTGTTATCTTTCCTCGGGTCTGCGTATCTGTCCATAGCTCCAACACTGTCTCCATACAGGTCTTTATTGTCTTTTCTCCAGTCAGAAAACATATCGGAGGTTCTGACACCAGCTCCATATTGCCCTTCATCATCTCTTGGAGCTGAATACATCATCTCACTTCTCACAGACTGCTCTCTTGGGTTCATTATACCTTCCATCAAATTCTGTTCCACTCCTGGGGGATTTATTTCCCATTCTTGCTGCCAACCTTATCCAGGAAGCAAAAACAAGCAGTTAAATGATTTATCAATAAAATTGAGCACTTTATAATAATAGTTCCTATATATAAATATGTTAAGTGGAGCAGATTCCATTGCTATCTCATTCAAACCAACTTTAAAAGTTCTTTATAAACACAATATATAGAAGTTGAAGTTCAGTACACATCCAGTAGAAATTGCTACTGCTTGTAGCTGTACAGAAAGCATGTTCAGGAAAATGGCACCTTTGACTCCTCTGTTACTGTTTTTTTTCAGATGCTATATTTTGCATCATTTTTTGTTCGTACATTAAATTTCCAGTTTCATTCTTTTTAACTTTAGATTCTCCTGACTTTTGTTATAAGACAGTGAGTATTTGTCCACATATTAAGAATGTTCCAGGTTCCTGCTGAATTGATTCAGCTGGAGCATTTGTAGCACTCTTATAAAGCCAGTATATTAAAAAGGCCTCAACCTGAGCTAAGAAAAGGAGGTAAAAATAAAAATCAATCAGGGTTCCCATTCTGATTGCTATGCATACGTGAAGGAGAAGGGAATAGAGGAATATGGGGCAGGGCAGAAAGAGAGTGGGAGGAGACTAGTGTGGAGTATCAACACCGGTACAGTCCAACCTGCTTGTCCGACATCCAGTCTTGGATGAGCTGCAATTTCTTCCAATTAAACATCGAGAAGACCAAAGCCATCTTCTTCGCCTCCCCTTCCCCCCGCCCCACTCCATTCCGTTTCCAATTCCATCCCCTTTCCTGACCATGGTCTCAGTTTGAAGCCGATTATTTGCAACCTTGGCGTCCTTTTTGACCCAAGCTAAGCTTCTGACCCCATTACAAAGACGACCTACTTCCACCTCTGTAACAATGCCTCAGCCCAGTTGCTGCAGAAACCCTCATCTATGCCTTTGTCACCTCCAGACTCGATGACTCTAATGCTCTTCAGACCCTCCTTGAAACCTACCTCTTTAGGCACCCCTCCTAATTTCTCCTTCATTTGTGTATGACAAGCTGCCCTTCGCACCTATAAGCAATGATTAACTTTAATTTCAGTGGGAACCCATGGTCAATTTAGAACAGTTTCATATCTTGAATTCTTAATGCCTCTGAAAGGACACCCTCAAAAATGATATCCAACTATATAGAACAGGCATACTGTTATAAATCTCATCATTCATCAAGAAACTACTCGTGAAATAACGCTGGACGACCAGCTGGTGGCACCGTCCAAGGAGTATAAATACTCGGGCGTGGGCCCAGCTTGCCAGGGACATTTTGTAAGACAAGGAACTAGTGAAGTACAACTAGACCTCCATGTTCTGAAACAAGTTGATTAAAGCCTTGCTTTATGCTCAAACCAAGTGTGTAGTGAGTTTTATTACGTCAATTTAATCAACCTGATATCGACTCCACGCTTTGGGTGATTCGGGAACAGCCAGCTACGACTCGAACCGTAGAAAGGAACTCAGACAAGTAATCGATCCATCATGGAGAAACTACTCAGACCTGCCCGTCTCGACCTGGACCCGAATTCACTTACAGCTGCGAAGGTATGGAAATACTGGTATCGTACCTTTAGCAACTTCCTTGAGGAGTGTGGTGAGAATGTTCCTAACAAGTTACAAATGCTTGCTAATTATGTATCCCCTCATGTGTTTGATTATATCGAAGACTGTGTAGACTATGACACCGCTATCCAAATACTACAGCAGCTATTATGTCAAGTCCCCAAATTAAATTTTTGCTCGGCATCTACTGGCCACAACTCGACAACAACCCGGGGAATCACTTGACGAATTCCTTCAGAAACTGCAGGCTCAGCAAGGATTGTAATCTTAAAGCTGTTACAGCTGAGCAGTACCAGGAGGAGTTAATTTGTGATTCCTTTATTAATGGGATTGTGTCTCCCTTCATACGTCAGTGTCTGTTGCAGAATAAAACCCTCAAGTTACAGGCTGCCTATGACCAGGTATGTTCTCTGGACTTAGCAAAGAAGAATGCAGACACCTGTCTTTCACCATGTGCACGGGCTGCTGCTGTCACTTTTAGTGACTCTTTCGATAGGCCTCGGGTGGGAGCCCTCATGGATGACAACCCTACCCTGGAAAGCTACACTGATGACGACCCCGCCCTAGCGGCATCTTGGCAATCTGGAAGGAAGTGTTTCTTCTGTGGAGGTGCGTTCCATTACAGGAAATTTTGTCCTGCTCGTAACGCGACCTGCAATCATTGCAGCAAGAAAGGTCACTTTTCTAAGGTATGCCAGTCAAGAGCCACTGTTAGTAAGAAAGGCCACTTTTCTAAGGTATACCGGTCGAGAGCTCCTGTTAGTTTTGCAGCTACTATCTATAAAACTGCTCCTCTCGCCAGAGCCACTACTAAGGTTACAGCTACTATCTATAAAACTTCTCCTCCCACAAGAGCCACTACTAAGGTTACAGCTGCAATCTATAAAACTGCTCCTCCCCAGAGAACCACTACTAAGGTTACAGCTGTCAAGGGTAAAACTGCCCCTCCTCCCATCACAGCTGTTTTTCCCCAAAGTCTGTCCCATGCAGCCACGAAGGTTTCGGTAAATGGACACATTTTGAGTGCACTAATCGACTCATGCAGCTCTGACAGCTTCATTAGTGAGCGGGCTGTCTGTCAGTAAGTTAAAACTGCGTATTTACCCCTCAGACAGGGAAATTGCAATGGCTCTGGCGACACTGACCACCAATTCTTCCGGCTTTTGTCTTATCGACTTTATTCGCAATGGCCGCACTTATTTCTCCACCCGGCTCGGGGTGCTCAAAAACCTATGCAGTGATGTGCTCCTGGGACAGGATTTCCAGAAACAACACAAAAGACTCACTTTCGAGTTTGGAGGGTCAAAGCCGGAGCTTACTATTTCCAAAGTACCGTTTTGTGCGCTTTCGGCGGCTTCGCTCGATGAGCCCTCCTTGTTTGCCAATCTTTCCCCCCCGATGTAAGCCCATAGTCACCAAATCACGACGTTTCAGCCAAGATGATCGATCCTTTATCGAGGCAGAGATCTCTCGCCTTCTAGCTGACGGTATCATTGAGCCACGTTCATCTTCCTGGCGGGCTCAAGTCGTCGTCGTAGTTAAAAATCCTCTGAAGCCACACAAGAAACGTCTTTGCATCGATTACTCGCAAACTATTAACCAGTATACCGACCTGGATGCCTACCCACTACCACGCATCGATGACATGGTCAATAACCGTGCCAACTATAAGGTATTTTCAACTTTTGATTTAAAGAGCACATACCATCAAGTACCGTTAAAGGACTCTGACAAAAAGTATACGGCCTTTGAGGCCAATGGTCGGCTTTACCAGTTTTGTCGCCTTCCATTTGGGGTCGCCAATGGGGTGGCCGTCTTTCAACGGGCAATGGATAGCCTAGTCAAACAGGATAACTTAACGGACACTTTTCCATATCTGGATAATATCACCATTGCTGGTCATGGCCAAAAGGAGCATGATGCTAACCTCCAGAAATGTTTTGACGTTCTCCGTCGTCGCAACTTAACCTTAAATGACTCCAAATCTGTGAAATCAGTACCATCAGTCAACATCCTTGGCTACTGGGTGGGCAACGGTGTCATCAAACCGGATCTGGAGCGACTTCGTCCGCTTCAGGAGCTCCCTCCCCCTACGAATCTCGGCTCTCTTCGTCGGGCACTCGGCATGTTCGCCTGTTAGGCAAAATGGATACCCCACTTCTCCGACAAGATCCAGCCCCTGCTTCACGCGAAGTCATTTCCATTGGAGGCAACGGCTATTTCAGCTTTCAAACTCCTCAAGCGACAACTGGAAAAAGCCACGCTTCATTCCACTGATGAAAATCTTCCTTTCGTGGTCGAGTGCAATGCATCGGATGTGGCGATCTCTGCTACCTTGAATCAAGGTGGTCGACCTGTTGCATTTCTGTCCAGAACTTTGCAGGGTAGCGAGCTACATTATTCTCTTGTCGAGAAGGAGGCTACGGCCGTCATCGAAGCGGTACGTAAATGGAGTCATTTTCTCGCTCGTCACCATTTCACACCTATAACCGATCAGCGCTCCATGGCCTTTACGCTGGATAACCGGAAACGCACTAAGATCAAGAATAACAAAATACAACACTGGAGGATGGAATTGGCCGCCTTTGGATACACCATACATTATCGACCCGGCAAAGAGAATGTGGCCCCGGATACCCTCACGCGAGCATTCTGCTCCTCTATGTCAACTTCGACTCTGGCGGATCTTCATACTGACTTATGCCATCCTGGCATTACCCGTATGTTGCACTTTGTGCGATCTAAAAATCTCCCGTTTTCTACGGAAGATGTGAAAAGAACATGCTCCTCCTGTAGAATTTGTGCAGAATTAAAACCGCAATTCTTCCGTCCATCGGATGGCTCTCTCATACACGCTATGCATTGACTTTAAAGGGCCATTGCCTTCCTCAACGCGAAACACCTACTTACTGACTATGGTGGACGAATATTCACGCTTTCCCTTTGCTTTCCCCTGTCCCAAAATGCTTACTTCCACAGTGATCAAATGCCTTGATCAAGTCTTTTCCCTTTGCGGTACGGCCAATTTCATCCACTCTGATCGGGGTCCCTCCTTCATGTCAAGCGAACTCAAAAGTTATCTCTCCCAACGGGGAGTTGCCACAAGTAAAACTACACCGTACGATCCCATCGGTAACAGACAGGTTGAGAGATACAACACTATCATTTGGAACGCTGTTCGTCTTGCGCTGAGGTCACGCAACCTATCAGACCAGCAGGGGAAACAATGCTCCCTGACGTGTTGCATTCCATCAGGTCTCTCCTTTCCATGTCTACCAATGTCACACCTCACGAGTGATTCTTCAGCTTCCAGCATCGCTCCACCCATGGGACGTCTCTACCGTCATGGTTGGCAGCTCCCGGACCCATGCTGCTCCGAAGATTTGTCTGATCATCTAAAAACGATCCCCTCGTCGACGAGGTAGAACTCACGGACATCAACCCCACGTACGCACACGTGCGGTACCCTGATGGCCGGGAGTCCACCGTTTCGCTCCGGGACCTGGCTCCCTGTCCGGCCGGTTCCACGGACCCAACCGATAACAATACTGTGGAGGAATTCCTGGAGTGTATACGGGATGGCTTCCTGGACCAATATGTCGAGGAACCAACTAGAGATCAGGCCATCTTAGACAGGGTATTATGTAATGAGAAAGGAGTAATCAGCAACCTTGTTGTGCGAGGCCCCTTGGGTCGGAGCGATCATAATATGATCGAATTCTTCATTAAGATGGAGAGTGAAATAGTTGATTCAGAGACTAGGGTCCTGAATTTAAATAAAGGAGCCTACGATGGTATGAGGTGCGAGTTGGGTAGGATTGATTGGGGAATGTCACTCAAAGGGTTGACGGTCGATGGGCAATTGCAAACATTTAAAGATCGCATGGATGAACTACAGAATTTGTTCATCCCAGTTTGGCATAAAAATAAGACAAAAAAGGTGACTCAACCATGGCTAACAAGGGAAATTATGGATAGCATAAGATCCAAGGAGAGGACATATAAATTGGCCAGAAAAAGCAGTAAACCTGAGGATTGGGAGCAGTTTAGGATCCAACAAAGGAGGACAAAGGGATTAATTAAGAGGGGGAAAATAGAGTGTGAGAGTAAGCTTTCAGGGAACATAAAAACTGACTTTAAAAGCTTCTATAGATATGTGAAGAGAAAAAGATTGGTGAAGTCAAGCGTAGGTCCCTTGCAGTCAGAATCAGGGGAATTTATAATGGGGGACAAAGAAATGGTAGACCAATTCAACACATACTTTGGTTCTGTCTTCACAAAGGAGGACAGAAATAACCTCCCAAAGATGTCGGGGAACATAGGGTCTAATGAAAGGGAGGAACTGAAAGAAATCAGTATTTGTAGGGAAATGGTGTTAGGGAAATTGATGGGATTGAGGGCCGATAAATCCCCAGGGCCTGATAATCTACATCCTAGGGTACTTAAGGAAGTGGCCCTAGAAATAGTAGATGCATTGCTGGTCATCTTCCAAAATTCGATAGACTCTGGAACAGTACCCATGGATTGGCGGGTAGCTAATGTTACCCCATTGTTCAAAAAGGGTGGTAGAGAGAAAACAGGGAATTACAGACCGGTAAGCCTGACATCGGTAGTGGGGAAAATGCTAGATGTAATAGCAGAGCACTTGAAAACAGTGACCGGATCGGACAAAGTCAACATGGATTTACAAAAGGTAAATCGTGCTTGACTAATCTACTGGAATTTTTTGAGGGTGTAACTGGTAAAATAGATAAGGGAGAACCAGTGGATGTGGTGTATTTGGATTTTCAAAAGGCTTTTGATAAGGTCCCGCATAAGAGATTAGCATGTAAAATTAAGCCACATGGAATTGGGGGCAAGGTATTGACTTGGATAGAGAACTGGTTGGCAGACAGAAAGCAAAGAGTTGGAATAAATGGCTCTTTTTCCAAGTGGCTGGCAGTGACTAGTGGGGTACCGCAGGGATCGGTCCTTGGACCCCAGCTATTCACAATATATATTAATGATCTGGACGAGGGAACTCGATGTAATATCTCCAAGTTTGCAGACAACACAAAGCTGGGTGGGCGTGTGTGCTGTGAGGAGGATGCCGAGAAACTCCAGTATGATTTGGACAGGTTGGGTGATTGGGCAGAAGCATGGCAGATGCAATATAACGTGGATAAATGCGAGGTTATCCACTTTGGTGTCAAAAACAGGAAGGCAGATTATCTAAATGGCAATAGATTGGGAGAAGGGGAAGTGCAACGAGACCTGGGGCGTCCTTGTGCACCAGTCGCTGAAAGCAAGCATGCAGGTGCAGCAGGCGGTTAAGGCGGCAAATGGTATGTTGGCCTTCGTAGCGAGAGCATTTGAGTACAGGAACAAGGATGTCTTGCTGCAGTTGTACAGGGCCTTGGTGAGGCCACACCTTGAGTATTGTGTGCAGTTTTGGTCGCCTTATCTGAGGAAGGATGTTCTTGCCATGGAAGGAGTGCAGCGAAGATTCACCAGGCTGATACCTGGGATGGCACGAATGACGTATGAGGAGAGATTGGGTCGATTGGGCTTGTACTCGCTGGAGTTTAGAAGAATGAGAGGGGATCTCATCGAAACTTATAAAATTCTGACAGGACTAGACAGACTAGATGCTGGAAGGATGTTCCCGATGGTCGGGGAGTCCAGAACCAGGGGTCACAGTCTAAGGATAAGGGGTAAGCCATTTAGGACAGAGATGAGCAAGAATTTCTTCACCCAGAGAGTGGTGAACCTGTGGAATTCTCTGCCAAATGCAGCAGTAGAGGCCAATTCATTAAATATATTCAAGAAGGAGTTGGATATATTTCTTAAGGCTAAAGGGATCAAGGGATATGGAGAGAAGGCAGGGACAGGGTACTGAATTTGGATGATCAGCCATGATCTCATTGAATGGCGGAGCAGGCTCGAGGGGCCGAATGGCCTACTCCTGCTCCTATCTTCTATGTGAGAGGGACCCACGGGGATGATGCCGACATTCTGCGCTCCCCCGAAGAGGACGCCCTACCTGGGACATCGAGAGATCAGCCAGCTGCCTCACCTGATCCACTCGGGGAGCCGAGCACTCCCCGTGGGATGGCCACCCGAGGCCAGGACGCCGTTCAATCCCCGGCAATCCAACAGGATGAAGCCAGTTCTGCGCCTGTGGGGACCCGCACCCGGAGTCACGATCTCCCCAGCCTCCCTCGGGTCAATCAGAGCAACACTGGCCCTGTCGATCCACCGGTACGGATCAAACGGCCCAGGGACCAAGACACGGTCCTGGGAGACGTGCCTTCTAGCCATAAACAAAAATCTAAAAGACTGCGGCTATTCGTGGTCCGCCTAATCCGCTAAGAGGAAGTCGTCAGACTTCCAAATCTTTTAGGCAGGAAGAATGTTATAAATCTCATCATTCATCAAGAAACTACTCGTGAAATAACACTGGACGGCCAGCTGGTGGCGCCGTCCAAGGAGTATAAATACTTGGGCGTGGGCCCAGCCTGCCAGGGACATTTTGTAAGACAAGGAACTAGTGAAGTACAACTAGACCTCCATGTTCTGAAACAAGTTGATTAAAGCCTTGCTTTATGCTCAAACCAAGTGCGGTGAGTTTTATTACGTCACATACCATACAAACTAGGCCCTAATTAATAATTGAACGAAACTATGTTTTACTTTTATATTTAGAATATTCCCAGCGCATATAATATACCTTCTTGGTAGGAATGCTGTGCATAGCTTTGTGAATTCATTCCCTCTTTCACTCTATCATAAGACATAGAGCTTGCCATGCTTCCAACCTGATTCATTCTAATATCCGAGGGGTTAAGTTGTAGATATGTAGATTGTGGAAGATTTGAAAGTTGACCAGCTGGAACAAAAATAATATGTTAAGACTGATTATTATTGCTGCTGTGTATAAGAGTTTTCAGAAGAACAAAAAGGCAATTGCTAGAAGTTATAAAAATTAACTGCATGCTATTGACTTCATAAACTTGTTGCGTTGCAGTATCCAGCTTTTATAGGAGGAAAATAATGGCCCGGAATTTGCAGTTGTAATAACAGTGAAACTGTTAGTGTTCGCCATCATTACTCTGTAAAACTGACAGCAACTTCTGGAGTCTGCACATGTGCATTTAAATGCGGAAATCTTGAAATTGCTGTCAGCGATACGCTGCTCCTCCATACGGTGCGGTGTTGCAGTCCTCGCAGATAAAAATCAATTAGAAAACTGATGTGAACTTCCACTTTTTACACTTTATGCTCGCTGTTAGAACCCTTGAAAAAGTTAAGCCTTGTTGAATAAGGTGTAACTGAGTTTTTAAATGGCGTACTTGTGGAATGTCAAATTTCTCCATTCCATGATAAAAATTCCATAGATTAAAATAAAATAAAATTTAAGTTTATGATGTTTCAGCTTCTACTTTTAATCTCATGTGTATGACCCAATCTTTATTTAACCTGCTGTAGAATTATAAAAAATGATAAAACTTGCTCGTTACTTCCCGATTTGCTGTCTGTGAGAATTCTTCAATGTGATTGGTTGCTTAGCCGGATTGATGACATCACTGCTGCATGAATACTAGAATTAAATGAACATCCAGAAAGGTGGAGTCCATGCCCCAGAGCCCGCTAACAGTTTGTGGGCAGCTTATTTCGAAGTCAGCAGCCAGCGGTGAACGCCATTACATACGGGCCAATAGGTGAGTAGTAGTGATGTTAATGTGACTGGCATTCAGACAACTTAAACCACAACAATGATAAATTTTTTGTTGAAATAATTTCCCACATAAAAAAGAAAACAGGTCAGAACCAAAGAAATTAAGTTTGATCTATTGTGCTGGTTTCTGTGTATGTTAAGAGGGCATTAAAGAATGGATTGAAAGTTAAAGTGAAATGTTTTTCTGTATAATATAGTACTCGTCATTTCCCAAACTGTGTTTGTATGTAGTTCACAATGTTCATGAAATAATTAGCTTCTCAAAGTAGTTTTCTGATGCCACTAAAGCAATAAATTAATCAAAAGCAAAATACTGCGAATGCTGGTAATCTGAAATAAAAACAGAAAATGCTGGAAATACTCAGCAGGTCAGGCAGCATCTGTAGAGAAACAGAGTTAACATTTCAGGTCAATGACCCTTCGACAGAACTGGAAAAAGTTGGAGCTGTAAAAGATTTTTAAGCAAGTGTAGGGGCAGGAAGAGGGGGGAGGGAGGAAAGAACAAAAGGGAAAGTCCATAGATGGAAGGCAGGAGAGATTAAGAGACAAAAGGGATGATGGTGCAAGGCAAAAGGAGATGGTAATGGGACAAGTTAAGAAACAAAAGATGAGTCTAGATGAGGTGTAAATGGGAATGGCAGAATCATTAACAGCTGCCTTGTGAAAAAAAAATAGGGGCAGAGATTATGGTCTGAAATTGTTGAACTCGTTGTTGATTCCAGAAGGCTGTAAAGTGCCTAATCGAAAGATGAGGTGCTGTTCCTCGAGCTTACGTTGAGCTTCATTGGAACAGTGTAAGAGGCCGAGGACAGAGAGATCAGAGTGGGAGTGGAGCGGAGAATTAAAAGTGACAGGCGACTGGAAGCTCTGGGTCACCCTTATGGACTGACCGGCAAAGCGGTCACCCAATCTGCGTCTGGTCTCCCCAATGTAGAGGAGACCGCATCGTGAGCAGCGAATACAGTATACTAAATTGCAAGAAGTACAAGTAAATCGCTGTTTCACCTGGAAGGAGTGTTTGGGGCCCTGGACAGTGGGGAGGAGGTAAAGGGGCAGGTGTTGCGTCTCCTGCACTTGCACGGAAGGTGCCGGCCGAAGGGGAAGGGGTGTTGGGGGTAAGAGGAGTGGACCAGGGTGTCGCGGAGGGAGCTGAAAGGGATGGGGAGGGGAAGATGTGTTTGGTGGTGGGATCACGCTGGAGGTGGCGGAAGTGGCGGAAATGGCGGAGGATGATCCATTGAATGTGGAGGCTGGTGGGGTGAAAGGTGAGGACAAGGGGAACCCTATCGTGGTTCCGGGAGGGAGAGGAAGGGGTAGGGGCGAGAGCAGAAGTGCAGGAAATAGAATGGACACGGTCATGGGCCATGTCAACCACGGTAGAGGGGAATCTTCGGTTGAGGAAAAAGGAAGACATGTCGGAAGCACTAGTATGGAAGGTGGCATCGTCAGTGCAGATGCGGCGGAGACGGAGAAACTGGGAGAATGGAATAGAGTCCTTACAGGAAGTGGGGTCGGAGGAAGTGTAGTCCAGGTAGCTGTGGGAGTCAGTGGGCTTATAGTGAATGTTTGTCAATAGCCTATCCCCAGAGATGGAGACAGAGAAGTCGAGGAAAGGAATGAAAAAGAGTCGGAGATGAACCATGTGAAGGTGAGGGAAGGGTGGAAATTGGAAGCAAAGTGAATGAAATTTTCTAGTTCAGGACAAGAGCAGGAAACTGCACCGATACAGTAATCAACGTACCGGAAAAAGAGGTGAGGGAGGGGACCTGAGAAGGACTGGAACAAAGAATCCCACGATCCCACGAAAAGTTCCACAGATCCCACGAAAAGGCAGGCAGAGCTAGGAACGATGCGGGTTCCCATAGCAACACCTTTAATTTGGAGAAAGTGAGTGGAGTCAAAGAAGAAGTTGTTCAATGTGAGAACAAGTTCAGCCAGGCGAAGGAGGGTGGTGGTGGAAGGGGACTGGTTGGGCCTCTGTTCAAGGAAGCAGAGCCCCCTCAGGCCATCCTGGTGGGGGATGGAGGTGTTGAGGGATTGGACATCCAGTGAAAAGGAGACGGTTGGGGCCAGGAAACTGGACATTGTTAAAGTGGCAGAGGGCGTCAGAAGAGTTGCAGATGTACATAGGAAGAGACTGGACAAGGGGAGGAAAAAAGAGTCGAGATAGGAAGAAATCAGTTCCGTGGGGCAAGAACAGGCTGAAACGATGGGTCTACTAGGGCAGTCCTGTTTGTGGATCTTGGGAAGGAGGTAGAAGCAGGCTGTGCGGGGTTGGGGAACTATGAGGTTGGCAGCCGTGGAGGGAAGATCTCCAGAGGAGATGAGGTCAGTGACTGTCTTATTAAATTAATCATATCATCACAAAAGAACAACAGGAATCGAGTCAGCAGCAGATTCCTGGGAAGTAAACAGTGCTCTGTATACTACATGTTACAAATGCAAGGTTTTATTTACAGTAACTGTAATGTAATTTTAAGACATTATATTATTGAACAAAGAATACACAAAATGTCCATTAAAACATGCAGAATTAACTGAAATGCAAATGGTTTACGATTTATCAACATTCTTCAAAAGCATCCATTCAAATTGTTACTCGATACTCGGGCTTCCGAACTTAATTCATCAAATTAGCAGTGAAGATATATTTGAAATCTTTCATACTGCCGGTTAGATGTTTGAATTTGGCACAGATCAGAAACAATATGGTAATGCATACTTACATGGAAGTGGAACCCTTTTAACTACACCAATAGTGCTGGGTGGATCCTGTCCTCTGACAACCTATAATTCACAAATATCCATAAACATCAGTGAATTACAAAAAACAAAATACAGTGAAACCATTACAATTTCTCCCTTTTCACTGTACATTGTTTACACATGCTGCAACTAAGAAAATTAGCTGGTGGAATTTGTTTGCAAAAGTATTACAGGAAAATTCTATTATCGTTCGTATTTTAGGACTCGCAGTTTCTGATTTTAAAAAGAATCAAATGTTCCTTTGTGCTGGCAACATTGAACTATGGTACTCTGTAGCTACAAAGCAGATGTGTATTTTATAACTACTTCACAATTACATTTATAATTTTAAAACAGTACTGCAGCCCATTACTACTAACTGAAATACTCCTATTTCCCTGTAAAGAACTAACTCAGAATAGCAAAAGACAGGAAGGGGAAGGGTAAGGGGGTCCACGTGCACAATACATTTTCAGTGGTATCTTCTTGTCCCCAAAATAATTCTTATAGCATCTGACAGCTCTATATTTCAAAATGTAGCAAATGAATCACTTTGAGAAACGCAGGACACTGCACACAGTGTAAAAATTGTTTTAATAATACAGCCCATCAGTTCAGTGTGTGAGGTATTTGATTCTTGGAACATGTTGAGGCAAGTATGTTGGTTGGCAGTCAATAGAGGGCTTTCCTGATAAAAAGGAACATGAACTCCCCCAGAGTAGTGGGTGGGAAAATTAGGCACTATGTGGAGGCTGGATCACATAAAAACTAAGTTTCCTGGGGAAAATGAGCACACATTACATCCATAATAGGCCCACAAACTCAAAAACAAATTGTGCACACATCATCATTATCTGAACTTCAGTTTTAAGCCTCTGGTTGAAAATTTACAGGAAAATCAGACATGTGTACTCAGGAATTCAGAATATTTACCCAATAACTATACAAGTTTAAAAATGATTTCATTACCATCACAATAACACTCCCAGCTTTCAACTGGTAATTTGAAATTGACACGAATCATATTTACCTCCAAAGAGGCACAACCTCCTTAATTACTAATCCATAGAACATGGACAGGACAGAAAGAGTATGAATTCATAACTTTGTTGGAATTTACTTTTTATTTAAAGAGAGATGGAAAAGAAAGAAAATCAATTTTAACATTCAGTTGTTAAATGTACATAAAATTAAAGTAGTAACATTAGCATTTCTAGACATGACTAGACTCAAATGTGGACTGAATTAATAAAAATGTGGGGCATGTTTTGCAAAAAGAAATAGACAATTATCTTCAGATTAGATTAACAATTCAGAAGAATAAATTTGAAATGTTACCAGTATCAGAGAGGAGACAGCAGTTTAGATTTGTTAAGAAAGAATGCAGGGAACACATCTTAATTCATCAAACAAACCTAAAACTGAATAGGTCACATACAATGTATCCAAAAACAACAGTATTTGGAAGTGTTTAAAGGAACAAAGAAGTCTTTTCACAATTTGAGTCTACTAAAGGCCAGTTAGTTACTCCTGCCATGCGTCTTTTGAGTAAACTTTATTTCATAATTAAGACAAAATTTAAAAAAAATCAAATACAGTAAGCTAAACAAAACCCATAAAATCCAGTTAATGTCTTTGCCATAGAAAATCTATTGTAATTTACCTGTATGTTCCTCCTTCCTTCCAATTTCTCAATAATAGCAGCTCTTTCTTTAACAATATCGGCCAATTCCCCTTGCTTCAGTTTAGTTCCATCCCACTTCATCATCTCCGGATATTCTTTTGACTAAGAAAAAATGACAGTAAAAGGGATTATTCTGATACTGATAAAATTATCTATTTACCCTTAACATGCAAATGAAATGTGTTGTTTTGTTTAAAATAATCCACTGTTTTAAGGACCATTATTATTCAAATGTTCGTACCCAGACTGGGTGAAAATATTGCTGATCATAGGTGCTGTAAAAAAAAAGACATTTTGCAGCATGTAATTTCTTCGTATTCTCCTTCAACATGCTACCCCCTGCTGTCCAGGTACTTAGTGTGTATCTCTTTCCTTACAGTCAGTTTTTCGCTTGTGTCTTTATTCATCCATGGTGTCTTATTTGTTTAGTTTGTTTTTGTTTTTTAGCGAAATATATTTTTCATGGACGCTGTTGAACAGTTTTTAAATGTTTACCAATGCTGTTCTACATGAATGTTTACCAATATTGTTGTCATAGAATCATAGAAATTTATGGCACTGAATGAGGCCATTGGGCCCATCGTGTCCGTGCCAGCTGAAAAAGAGCTAGCCAGCCTCATCCCACTTTCCAGCTCTTGGTCCGTAGCCCTGTAGGTTCTGGCACTTCAAGTGCATATCCAAGTACTTCTTAAATGCAATGAGGGTTTCTGCCTCGACCATCCTTTCAGGCAGTGAGTTCCAGACCCTTATTACCCTCTGGGTAGAAAAAAAGTTCTCTAACGCCCCTTTAATCCTTCTACCAATTACTTTAAATCTATGCCCCCTGGTTATTGACCTCTCTGCCAAGGGAAATAGGTCCTTCGTTTCCACTCTATCTAGGCCCCTCAATTTTATACACCTCAATTAACTCTCCACTCAGTCTCCTCTGTTCCAAAGAAAACAACCCCAGCCTATCCAATCTTTCCTCATAGCTAAAATACTCCAGTCCTGGAAACATCCTCATAAATCTCCTCTGTACCCTCTCTAATGCAATCACATTTTTCCTGTAATGTGACCAGAACTGGACGCAGTTCAAGCATAACCTCCCTGCTCTTATATCCTATGCCTCAGCTAATAAAGGAAAGTATCCCGTAAGCCTTCTTAACCACCTTATCTACCTGTCCTGTTACCTTCAGGGATCTGTGGAGATGCACTCCAAGGTCCCTCTTTTCCACTACATTTCAGTATCCTACCATTTATTGTGTATTCCCTTGCCTTGTTAGCCCTTCCCAAATGCATTACCTCACACTTCTCTGGATTGAATTCCATTTTGACACTTTTCTGCCACCTGACCAGTCCATTAATATCTTCCCGCAGACTACAGCTTTCTTCCTATCAACCACACAGCCAATTTTTGTATCATCTGCAAACTTCTTAATCATGCCCCCTACATTGAAGTCCATTTTATTTTCACAAGTTCTATTCTCAGCCCCTCAAAATCGTCTTTTCTCCAATCTATTAACCTTTGTCATGCTTATGTCCTTCTCAATTATTATCTTACAGTGTACTATATTATGGTCACTATTGCCTAGATAGTCCCCTACTTTTACTTCTCTTATCTGCTCTGTTTCATTCCCCATTACTAGATCCAGTGGTGAATCCTCCCTCGTTGGGCTTCTTACATACTAGGTTAGAAAGGAGTCCTGTACACATTGCAAGAACTCCATTCCCTTTTCCCCTTTCCCTATCTCTTCTGGACAATTAATTTCAGGATAGTTGAAATTCCCCCCATGATTATTATTCTATGTTTTTTACTCATTTCCCTAATTCGCTTGCATGTTTCTTTCTCCACCTCCTTTCCACTATTAGGTCAGAGTCATAACGGCACAGAAGGAGACCTTTCAGCCCACAGAGTCCGTGTCGGCTCTCTGCAGAGCAATCCAGTCAGTCCCGTTCCCCCGCAGCCCTGCAAGTTTATTTCCCTCAAGTGCCTATCCAGTCTCCCTTTGAAAACATTGAGTGTGTCTGCTTCCACCACTTCCGTCAGCAGCGAATTCCAGGTCATCACCACTCGCTGCTTAAAAAAGATTTTCCTCACATCCCACCTGTATCTCTTGCCCAAAACCTTAAATCTGTGTCCCCTAGTCCTTGTACCATCAACTAGTGGGAACAGCCTTTCCCCGACTAGCCTATCCAAACCCATCATAATCTTGTACACCTCGATCAACTCACCCCTCAACCTCCTTTGCTCTAATGAAAACAAATCCAGCTTCTCCAACCTGTCCTTGTAGCGAAGATCCCCCATCCCCGGAACCATTCTGGTAAATCTCCTCTGCACCCTCTCAAGTGCATTCACATCCTTCCTAAAGTGTGGTGACTAGAACTGGATGCAACACTCCAGTTGTGGCCTAACCAGTGCTTTATAAAGGTCCAGCATAACTTCTCTACTTTTGTACTCAATACCTCTATTTATGAAGCCCAAGGTCCCATATGCTTTGCTAACCACTCTCTCAATATTTCCCGCCACCTTCACGGACCTATGCACGTTAACTCCCAGGTCCCTCTGTCCCTGCACACTCTTAATGGCACAGTTTTAGAGTATATTGCCTCTCCCTGATCCTTCTGCCAAAATGCATCACCTCACACTTCTCTGTATTAAATTCCGTCTGCCGCTTGTCTGCCCATTCTGCTAGCCTTTCTATGTCCTGTTGCAGTCGATTGGTATCATCCTCACTGTTGGCCACACCCCCAGGTGGTCTGTAGACTACCCCTATTAGTGTGATTGATCCTTTATCATCTTTTATCTCTATCCATATGAATTCTATTTGTCTTACTGATGGCCATGTCACTTTCTTCTCCTGCCATTATGTTCTCTCTATTAAGTACAGTTACTCCACAGTTAAGTACAGTTTTTCCCTTTCTGTATATTCTAAATAGGTTATACCCTGCAATGTTTAATTCCCAGTCCTGAATTTTCTGTAGCATGTCTCGGTAATCCCTACTATATCTGGTTCCTCGCAACGTATTATTGCCTCCAGTTCCCCTGTTTTATTACAGACACTGCGTGCATAGCTGTACAGACAGTTTAACTCGTTTTTAACAGCAGTTCCTCTCACTTTATTTTTAACTCCTATTCGTTAACTCTATTTATTCCCTGGCCATTTATGTCCCCACTTAGTTTAGTCTGTCCTAAGCTCTCCTTTCCTGTTTCATTTACATTTAGGTTTGTTTCATCTCTTGCAGGTCCCTCCCCCATCTTACGAGAACAATCACATACAAGCCACTCCATGTTCAGCATTTACTCACCATGTAATTCATTCTGTGCTTGAAACCACCAAGGTGTAAAACAAATATGCGCATGTAACCTGTAAAGTCACATAATGTGCATTCGTACATTGGTTCTCTTCCCCCATCACGCTGGTATTCAACCACATAATTGAGCCCTGAGAGAAATATCAAAGCAACAACATTTCGAGATTTAACACGCTTATCAAACATCATCTAATTTCAAAGAGAAGACATATCATCACACCATTTCAGCAACAGTCCTCACTCATTATTATACAGCAACGGCTGCAGGAAAATTCACATATAGCGTGATGATTGATTAGTGTGAATAACCCATAAACCTATCAAGCAAGTTGTAAGCATCTTTATAAAATAACCAAGGGGGGCAGGGGCAAATCGCCAGCCAATTCCTCCTGTATACTCAACAATATGTTTTCTATTGTGCCATTCAAGTGTCTATGAGTTCCTCTAGGAGTAAGGCAACTTATTTAATCGGCGTGATTGTAGGAGGTACATGGCCTAAAGAAGAACAGCAGAGAAAAAAACCAGGAGAGATACATGATGCCCTCACAGCAAGATGCAGATGTGGCATGCCACAATGCAGTGGCTGTCGAGGTTGCAAACATCTCCTTTCAAGTCACCTCAAACACACCAGAAAAAAATTGTGTAATTAAAAAACCCTATACTGTAGCAAAAGAGACTAAATGAGCAAGTGTGTAAATGCTTTTGTTAAACCTTTTTTGTGAAATTACCCACACCCACCCAAGAATTGTCATTTAAAATTTAATTTAAACTTGAACTAGAGTATTTGATTGGGAGAAACTGGCATGAACTTTCTTCTTCTTCTTCACTTTATTCATCAATTTTCTCCCTTCAACTTCACTTGAAGGTACTGACTGCTTGCTGGATTACAGTTCCATAGAAAGAAAAAAAAAACTTGCATTTTTGAAAGCACCTTTCATGACCATGGGATATCCCAAAGTGCTTCACAGCAAATAAAATACTATTGAAGTTAGTCACTGTTGTAATGTAGGGAAATATTCTTAATCAAATATTCACCCAGCTCTTTTCATTGAGTTATCGACTTTTGATGATCATTTATTCCATAAATCATCTAGTCTTTTGGAAAAATACGTACCAATTAAGGGTTCGTCTACATTCCAAGACATAATGTACTCTTCAAAGGATCTTGCATCACCACTGTCCATTACAGGAAGCAAAGGGTTGTCCACTTTATTACCTGTAATAAAAAAAGCTCTTGACAAATTGTAACAGCTACTTTACATTTAAGTAATACTCCAGGAAAACCATAACCTGTTACAAGTTAACGTTAATTTGAATAGTTTGTCTACAACTAATTTATGTACTAAAAAGGGAAACACATGTTCTGACATTACTACCAGAATCTCAGAATATGCTGTTTTATGAAGGACAGGAGCCTGATATGTCGTACTGTATAATGTAATTTTCTGCCACTAATGTTAAGTGTTTATCTAGCCAGTTCCTTAATGCCACCTAGTCTAATATCCTGAATCAGAGACTAAATGCTGTTTAAGTTTGTCTCCTTGACAATATAAATACATTGACTACATCCAATGCTCCAAATAAGAACCCAATTATACTCACCCAAAGTTTCTTTTAAAATTTCTTCAACCTGTCATGTCACATGCCAAGAATGATCCAGAAGCAAGAAAAAAGAAAATAATTGTTAAGTTTTCTTCCTTTGCAAAGAAAACTGAAACATTTGCATCACAATTCACTTAAATTGCAGATGGGGGTGGTGGGGAGAAATAGAGACTAGAGAAAATGCACAGTAGGATTACACAGCATATATGGCACAGAAACACAACATTCGGCCCAACCAGTCCATGCCGGCGTTTATGCTCCACACAAGCCTCCTCCCGGCTTTCCTCATCTAACTATCAGTATAACCCTCTATTCCCTACTCCTTCATTTGCTTATCTAGCCTCCCCTTAAATGTATCTATACTATTTGCCTCAACTACTCCTTGTGGTAGAGTTCCACATTCTCACCACTCTCTGGGTAAGGAAGTTATTTCTGAATTCCCTATTTGATTTCTTGGTGACTATCTTATATCGATGGCCTCGAGTTATGCTCTTCCCCACAAGTGGAAACACTCTCTATCTACTCCATCAAAATCTTTCATAATTTTGAAGTCCTCAATTAGGCCACCCCTCCGCCTTCTTTTTTCAAGCGAAAAAAGACCCAGCCTGCTCATCCTTTACTGATATGTATACCCTCGCATTTCTGGTATCATCCTTGTAAATCTTCTCTGCATCCTTTCCAGTGCCTCTATATCCTTTTTATAATGCGGCGACCAGAATTGTACGCAGTACTCCAAGTGTGGTCTAACCAAGGTTCGATACAAGTTTAGCATAACTTCACTACTTTTCAATTCTATCCCTCTAGAAATAAACCCGAGTGCCTGGTTTGCTTTTTTTTTAATGGCCTTGTTAACCTGTGTCGCTACTTTTAGTGATTTGTGTAGTTGTACTCCGAGATCCCTTTGCTCCTCTACCCCACCCAGACTCGCACCCTCCAAGTAATGTGACCTCGCTATTCTTCCTACCAAAATGTAATACCTGACATTTATCTGTGTTGAATTTCATTTGCCAATTATATGCCCATTCTGCAAGTTTATTAATGTCCTCCTGTAATTTGTTGCAGTCCTCCTCAGTATTAACTAACCCCGCCAATTTGGTGTCATCCGCAAATTTAGAAATTGTGTTTTTGATTCCAAAGTCTAAATCGTTAATATAAATTGTGAACAAAAGAGGTCCCAGCACTGATCCTTGTGGAACACCACTATCCACCTTCTGCCACTGTGAATAGCTACCCTTTACCCCAACTCTCTGTCTTGAAGCCAGCTAGCTATCCATTCTGGCTCCGCATTCTCTGACCTTATTCATTAGTCTATTATGTGGCACCTTATCGAAGGCCTTTTGAAAACCTAGATAAATTTCATCTACTGCATTACCCTCGTCTATTCTCTGTTACCTCGGTAGGCCTGAGTCAGAAGTGCAGAGGTCGTCAACTAAGACTTGGGGCTGAAGAAGGTTGCAGAAGTAGGGTGGTGCAAGGCTTGTTCTCACTACTTCCTCATTTTCCCCAACAGCCAATCTCCCTCTGCCCCAGGAAAAATCTACCCCACTGGATCCTTCAATACCACCCTTTCTAACTCTAAACTTCCTGCCACCCTTCACAACAACACCACATTTGTCAACCCGTTTCAAAGGTCCTATGATCCCACATTTAATATCCTCATAAGCTTAAGCGCCCCTGCCACATAACTGGCTTGATCATCCACTGCCAAATCCGGCAGGTCCATCTCACCTCATACTATCAACGGCTAAATCGTTCTACTACGCCAGGAATGTTGTATGGGGTACAAAAAACTCACACTGCCTCCCCCAATCCCCTCATGCTCACCACCACTGTCAACAGCACAGCTTCCCTACCTTCAAAACTGTCTTCATCGCACATCTCCAAAAAACCCACCGTGATCTTTTCATCTTTTCCAATTACCACCCCATCTCTGACCTCCCTAAAGTCCTCAAATGTCAACACCACGCCTCATTTAAATCCTTTCAATCTACTTTCCACACATCCCCCAGCACTGCGATTGTGCTAGTCAAAATCCTGGACATTATTACAGTGACAAACAAAGGCACATTATCCCTACTTGCCTTCTTGAATACTGCCGCCTACTCCCTCCTATTTCACCACCTCTCTAGGAACATAGGAACAGGAGTATGCCATTCAGCCCTTCGAGCCTGTTCCACCATTCAATTAGATCATGGCTGATGTGTATCTTAACTCCATCTACCCACCTTGGTCTGTAACGTTTAATATCCTTGCCGAACAAAAGTCTATAAAGCTCAGTTTAAAATTTTCAATTGGCCTAGCCTCACAGCTTTTTGGGTGAGAGAGTTCCAGATTTCCACTACTCTGTGAAGTAGTGGGGTTACGGAGGTAGGGTGGGATATGTGTTGGTGTAGGGGTTACGGGGATCGGGTGGGATATGTGTCGGTGCAGGCTCGATGGGCCGAAATGGCCTCTATCTGCACTGTGGGATTTCTGTGATTCTGTGATCACCACTGAATGGCCAAGCTCTAATTTTAAAGTTGCACCCCCTTGTTCTGGACACCCCACCAGAGGTATATAGCGAGAAACTATTTCCTATCAACTCCTTTAATCATCGTTCTGCTTTGACCTCCTGCAAATCAGTGGTAGAGCTTTCAGCCATCTCAGCCCAGCATTCTGGAGCTTTTTCCCTAAACCACCTTGCCGTGCTACTTTTCTATCCACCTTCAAAAGTCACCTAATATCCATGCATTAACCTTGCCTTCGGCCACCTCCCCTAATTCTTCTAAAATTGATTGGAATCAGTGTCATCTCTGCATGATCCTATATCCTGACACCCCAAAGCCTTTCCGCCATCTACAAGGCACAAGTAAGGAGTGTAATAGAATACTCTCCACTTGCCTGGATGAGTGCAGCTCCAACAACATTCAAGAAGCTAGACACCATCTAGGACAAAGCAGCCTACTTGACTGGCACCACATCGACCACCTTAAACATTCACTCACTCCATCACCGGCGTACCGTGGCTGCAGTGTGTACCATCTACAAGATGCACTGCAGCAACTCACCAAGGATTCTTCGACAGCACCTCCCAAACCCGCGACCTCTTCCACCTAGAAGGACAAGGGCAGCAGGCGCATGGGAACACCACCACCTCCAAGTCACACACCATCCTGACTTGGAAGTATATTGCCATTCCTTCATCGTCACTGGGTCAAAATCCTGGAACTCCCTCCCTAACAGCACTGTGGGAGTACCATCACCACACGGACAGCAGTAGTTCAAGAAGGCGGCTCACCACCACCTTCTCGAGGGCAATTAGGGATGGGCAATAAATGCTGGCCTTGCCAGCGATGCCAATATCCCACGAACGAATAAAAGAAAAATGTAAGTTATTGTAAATTATTCAGTAGTCACTGGAAATCAAACAGCTTTGCAAATATGTTTAATTAATGCAAGTCCTATCCTTTCAAAAATGAACACAAAAATTTTATGAAGTGCATTTAAAACAAATCTTTTTACACACGCACACTTATGAAATGGGGGAAGAAGCAAAAGAGATAAAGGGATATATGGATTGTGCATTCATCAATGATTTAGGCTAACAAGGCACCAAGTCCTAAATAGGGTGCAACATCACACAGGACACGCACGCACACACAACGTTGGGGGTCCAATTGTTCCTCCCCCCCCACCTCACTGATGGGCAATGCAGAACAACAATATGTTGAAAACTTCTTTGTTATTTTTAATTGTGCAGTGTAGAAATGTTACAACAGGACATTCTGTAACCAACCAAAAGTTATATTACAACTTCGAATATTACATTCACAAGACCTCTGCCATGTCACCATTGTTAAGCTAGAGGATGCATGATACAGGAAACTCTCGTTTAAACGGCACCTAATTATCTGGAATTCTCGAATAACCGGCAAAATTCAGAAGTAGGTTTTGAGGCTTCCGTATACTGTATATTTGTGGCTGTGTAACCGGGGCTCCAGCACCTGCGGCCGTGAGACCGGGGCTCCAGCACCTGCGGCCGTGAGACTGGGGCTCCAGCACCTGCGGCCGTGAGACCGGGGCTCCAGCACCTGCGGCTGTGTGACGGGGCTCTCGTACCTTGGGCCACTGTCACTCCATGTCCCTTCTTCTGGTCTGAGATCGGCCGATATATAAATTGCCTCGGTAGGAATACCTCCGTTATCCGGAAATTTTAATCAACCGGCAGCATCCTGGTCCTGTAGGTGCCGGATACGAAAGAGTTTACTGTATCAAAATCTATTGTTAACTTTGACCCAAACATTACATGAACATACATTTTAACTTTAATGCCAAGGCAGTTTCCTGTAGTTTGGCAGGGGGTGCGAAGTTATGAATTACACATTGCAATTCAGTGTGTGGTCCAGGTGCAATACAACCAGCCTGTTTGTTTTGTTTCAGCTCAATCTACAGTTTAAAAGTAGAAGATTTAAATTCAGCCAAACATACATTTGAGCACATGGAGTTGGATCATTATAGCCAATCTTACCTTTCTGTGCTGATACCCCCTGATATGTACCTGTAGATTCAGAGCAGATGCACAAGCTACTTTACATATCTAGAAATAAAATGTAAAGAGGGTTAATTTTCTGACTCCTCACATTTCAACAGTTAAAGCAAAGTATTTATACACCCATCATGCAGGTAATGCAAGGGGCAGCTGCAGTTATACCGTGTACTTGCACTACTCAAATCAGGGAAAGTAGAGGGCCATACATGGGCAAGTATAAAAAAAATTGTATACTAGCTTCTATCTAAATTTAGCCTTAAAAATAATTAAAAGGGTGAGATAATAGGCTATTTCAATTCTTTCCCAGGTTTAAATTTAAAAGTTAAGAATTTTGCTGCAAATCACCTGTACGTCTATTGCAGTTGAAATGCAGCACTAGGAGTGCCTGGCCACTTCCCCCAGGTGCCAAATACACAGTTCAAGAAATATTTGCACAAAGAATATTTTGCACAACTTGTGATTGCCAACATTATTGTGCAAAATTAATTTGCTGAGACACATTTGCCCCAAATGTAGTATATCTGGAGAATTACAGGTCAAGCACAGAAGTCAAGCTGCTGCTCCTTATTACTCCGTATTTCTTTCTTGGTCATTTGGGCCAACTTAATGATACAAGCAAGCTCCAAATTAAAAGTGCAAGTTGATAACCTCGTAATCAGAGTTGTGCACTGTCCATGGTAGAACATTCCATCACACTCCTTACTTGTGCCTTGTAGATGGTGGAAAGGCTTTGGGGAGTTAGGAGGGGACACCGTCGCCACAGAATACCGAGCCTCTGACCTGTTCTTGTTGCCACAGTACTTATGTGGCTGGTCCAGTTAAGTTTCTGGTCAATGGTGACCCCAGGATGTTGATGGTGGGGGATCTGGCGATGGTAATGCCGTTGAATGTCAAGGGGAGGTGGTTAGGCTCTAGCTTGTTGGAGATTGTCATTGCCTGGCACTTCTGTGGCACGAATGTTACCTGCCACTTATCAGCCCAAGCCTGAACGTCGTCCAGGTCTTGTTGCATGCGGGTATGGACTGCTTCATTATCTGAGGAGTTGTGAATAGCACTGACCACTGCAGTCATCAGCGAACATCCCCATTTCTGACCTTATGTTGGAGGGAAGGTCATTGACAAAGCAGCTGAAGATGGCTGAGCCTCGGACACTGCCCTGAGGAACTCCTGCAGCGATGTCCTGGGGCTGTAATGGTTGACCTTCAACCACCACAACCATCTTCCTTTGTGCTAGGTATGACTCCAGCCAGTGGAGAGTTGTCCCCCCGATTCCCATTGACTTCAGTTTTACTAGGGCTCCTTGATGCCAAACTTGGTCAAATGCTGCCTTGATGTCAAGGGCAGTCACTCTCACCTCACCTCTGGAATTCAGCTCCTTTGTCCATATTTGGACCAAGGCTGTAATGAGGTCAGGAGCCGAGTGGTCTTGGCGGAACCCAAACTGGGCATCAGCAGGTTATTGGTGATTAAGTGCCGCTTCATAGTGCTGTCGATGTCACCTTCCATCACTTTGCTGATGATTGAGATTAGACTGATGGGGTGGTAATTGGCTTGGTTGGATTTGTCTTCCTTTTTGTGGACAGGACATACCTGGGCAGTTTTCCACATTGTTGGATAGATGCCAGTGTTGTAGCTGTACTGGAACAGCTTGGCTCGGCGCGGCTAGTTCTGGAGCACAAGTCTTCAGCACGATAGCCGGGATGTTGTCGGGGCCCATAGCCTATGCTCAGCCGTTTCTTGAGATCACGTGGAGTGAATTGAAGTGGCTGAAGATTGGCTTCTGTGATGGAGGGGACTTCAGGAGTCGGCTGATAAAGATCATCCATTCAGCACTTCTGGCTGAAGATGGTTGCAAACGCTTCAGCCTTCTCTTGTGCACTCACGTGCTGGGCTCCACCATCATTGAGGATGGGAATATGCATGGAGCCTCCTCCTCCCGTTAGTTGTTTAATGGTCCACCACCATTCACGGCTGGATGTGGCAGGACTGCAAAACTTTGATCTGATCCGTTGATTGTGAGATCGCTTAGCCCTGTCTATAGCATGCTGCTTCCGCTTTTTAGCAGGCATGTAGTCCTGTGTTGCACTTTCCCCAGGTTGGCGCCTCATTTTTAGGTACGCTTGGTGCTGCTCCTGGCATGCTCTTCTACACTCCTTATTGAACCAGGGTTGGTCTCCTGGCTTGTTGGTAATGGTAGAGTGAGGGATATGTCGGGCCATGAGGTTACAGATTGTGGTAGAACACAATTCTGCTGCTGCTGATGGCCCACAGCGCCTCATGGATGCCCAGTTTTTGAGCTGCTAGATCTGTTCTGAATCTATCCCATTTAGCACGGTGGTAGTGCCATACAACACGATGGAGGGTGTCCTCAGTGTGAAGATGGGACTTCGTCTCCACAATGACTGCGCGGTGGTCACTGCTACCAATATTGTCATGGACAGATGCATCTGCGACAGGTAGATTGGTGAGGATGAGGTCAAGTAGGGAAAATGCTAGAGTCTATTATAAAAGGATGTGATAACAGGACACTTAGAAAATATCAACAGGATTAGACAAAGTTAACATGGATTTATGAAAGGGAAATCGTGTTTGACAAACCTACTGGAGTTTTTTGAGGATGTAACTGGTAGAATAGATAAGGGAGAACCAGTGGATGTGGTGTATTTGGATTTTTAGAAGATCTTTGATAAAGTCCCACATAAGAGGTTAATGTGCAAAATTAAAACACATGGGATTGGGGGTAATATACTGGCATGGATTGAAAATTGGTTGACAGGAAACAGAGAGTAGGAATAAATGGGTCTTTTTCAGGATCAGTGCCTGGGCCCCACCTATTCACAATATATATCAATGATTTGGATGAGGGAACCAAATGTAATATTTCCAAGTTTGCTGACGACACAAAACTAGGTGAGGAGGATGCAAAGAGGCTTCAAGGCGATTTAGACAAATTGAGTGAGTGGGCAAATACATGGCAGATGCAGTATAACGTGGATAAATGTGAAGTTATCTACTTTGGTAGGAAAAACAGAAAGGTATAGTATTATTTAAATGGTGAAAGATTGGTAAATGCTGATGTACAAAGGGACCTGGGTGTCCTTGTATACCAGTCACTGAAAGCAAACATGCAGGTGCAGCAAGCAGTTAGGAAGGCAAATGGTATGTTGGCCTTCATTGCAAGAGGATTTGAGTACAGGAGCAAGAATGTCTTACTGCAGTTGTACAGGGCCTTAGTGAGACCACACCTGGAGTACTGTATGCAGTTTTGGTCTCCTTACTAAAGAAAGGATATACTTGCCATAGAGGGAGTGCAGCGAAGGTTCACCAGACTGATTCCTGGGATGGCAGGACTGTCGTATGAGGAGAGATTGGGTCAACTAGGCCTGTATTCACTAGAGTTTAGAAGAATGAGAGGGGATCTCATGGAAACGTATAAAATTCTGACAGGGCGAGACAGACTGGATGCAGGGAGGATGTTTCCCCTAGCTGGGGGGTCTAGAACGAGGGGTCACAGTCTCGGGATACGGGGTAGGACACTTAGGACTGAGATGAGGAGAAATTTCTTTACTCAGTCAGAGGGTGGTGAACCTGTGGAATTCTCTACCACAGAAGGCTGTGGAGGCCAAGTCACTGAATATATTTAAGAAGGAGATAGATAGATTTCTAGACACAAAAGGCATCAAGGGGTATGGAGAGAGAGCGGGAATATGGTATTGAGATGGAGGATTAGCCATGATCATATTGAATGGCGGAGCAGGCTCGAAGGGCCGAAGGGCCTGCTCCTGCTCCTATTTTTCTATGTTTCCCTCGTGTTGGTTCTCTCACCACCTATCGCAGGCCCAGACGAGCAGTTATGCCCTTCAGGACTCGGCAAGCTCGGTCAGTAGTGGTGCTACCGAGCCACTCTTGGTGATGGACATTGAAGTCCCCCACCCAGAGTATATTCTGTGCCCTTGCTACTCTCAGTGCTTCTTCCAAGTGGTGTTCAACATGGAGGAATACTGATTCATCAGCTGAGGGAGGGCGGTAGGTGGTAATCAGCAGGAGGTTTCATTGCCCATGCTTGACCTGAAGCCATGAAACTTCATGGGGTCTAGAGTCAATGTTGAGGCCTCCCTGGACCACTCCTTCTCGACTGTATACTACTGTGCCACCACCCCTAGTGGGTCTGACCTGCCGGTGGGACAGGACATACCCAGGGATGGTGATGGAGGAGGTTGGGACATTGGCTGAAAGGTATGATTCTGTGAGTAGGACTATGTCAGGCTGTTGCTTGACTAGTCTGTGGGACAGCTCTCCCAATTTTGGCACAAGTCCCCAGATGTTGGTGAGGAGGACTTTGCAGGGTCGACTGGGCTGGGTGTGCTGTTGCCGTGTCCGTAGCTGGTGCCGAGGTTGATGCCGGGTTTCCGTCAGGTTTCATTCTTATTATTTTGTTTCGTAGCGGTTAGTTACAACTGAGTGACTTGCTAGGCCATTTCAGAGGGCAGTTAAGAGTCAACCACATTGCTGTGGGTCTGGAGTCACATATAGGCTAGACCATATATTCCTAATATATTATTTTCACCTCTGTCAGTTGTGTCTGCATAATCTACACATAATATTTCTGTTAAGATGTTTGTGTTTTCCATGATCTTATTTCCAAAAGCTCCAACAATACATTTTTTTATGGCCTCATAACCTTAATTTTATTTATAAGGTTCCACACACTGTTTACATAAATCATGCTTAAACATATCGTTGTGGTATTTGCAACTGGGATGACAAATAACATGCAACTCTTCTCACATCTTCTGATAAAGTTATCCCTCTTTAAACCTTACTTTTGTAACATATTTTGCTCTCCACATTTCTTCTGTCCGCCAACACTCATTCACCCATCCTATTCCTTGCCTGCACACTGTCTCCATTTAATTCTCATCACCCCTCACTTCAACCACTTGCTATTCATAATCATCTCTTTGCTATTAACTTCATTACCCACGCCACTAAGTTCAACCCTCTCCACGACCACTCTCTCAGGCTGAACCAAAATGCTCAACATCCTGTTTGACCCCCCAAGCTGAGTTTCCATCCCATGTCTTCTCTGCCTACTTCTACCTTGAATTCAATTCAATTTTAATTCGTCATATATGCAGCAGACGTGTGTACTGCACAATGAAATGTTGATTTTTACGAGTCCTCCCAACATTGGAATAAATATGGCATAACAATGATAAAATACTAATAATAGAAATACAGTAATAATAAATAAAACAACAGTAATAAATAATAATAAATTATACGTTCATGAGTCTTATGGCCTGGGGGTAGAAGCTGTTTCGAAACCTGCTGGTACAAGACCGTATGCTTCGGTATCTCTTACCGGACGGGAGCAGGGTGAAGAGGTTGTGGCTGGGGTGGCTCGCATCTTTGATGATTCTCAGGGCCTTCCCCCCGGCACCTCTCGGGGTAGATATCCTGCACAGCAGGTAGTTTAATTCCAATAGTATGTTGTGCAGCTTTCACCACCATCTGTAGAGCCTTGCGGTCTGTGGCGGTGCAGTTGCCATACCAGGTAGTGATGCAGCTGGACAGGATACTCTCGATGGTGCACCGGTAGAAGTTGGTGAGAATCTGGGGGGCCATTCCAAATTTCTTCAGTCTCCTAAGGAAGAACAGGCGTTGGCATGCCTTCTTCGTTACGACGTCGATGTGATGTGACCACGTTAAGTCCTCCGTAATGAATACACCCAGGAATTTGAAGCTGCTGACCCTCTCCACCTCAGCCCCTTCGATGTAGATTGGGGTGTGTCCCTCCCCCTGCCGCTTCCTGTAGTCCACGATCATCTCCTTTGTTTTCCTGATGTTGAGGGAGAGGTTGTTGTACTTGCACCATTCTGCTAGAGCTCTTACCTCCTCCCTGTAGCCTGTCTCGTCGCCATCTGTGATCAGGCCTACAACGGTAGTGTCATCAGCAAACTTGATGGAGTTGGAGTTGTGCGTGGCCACGCAATCGTGAGTAAACAGGGAGTACAGAAGGGGATTAGCACACAACCCTGGGGAGCTCCCGTGTTCAGGATCAGTGTTGAGGAGATGTTACTGCCTATTTTCACCACCTGGGATCTGCCCGTCATAACATTGACTGCCTGAACCCCAATCTCAGCCCAACGGAAACTGAAGTGGTCACTCGCCCAACTGAAACCCTCGTTGGTGTTTTTATCACCTCCAAACTCTACAATCCCAATACTCTCTAGGCCACCCTCCAATTAACTTCAGCTCATCCAAACCTTTGCAGCTCAGGTAAGTGCAGTCTAGAGCAAATCCACAGCACCATGGGACAAATGACTGCACAGGGGATTTGAAAGTCGGTGGATAGACAAGCGTTTCTGCAAACACTGACACGAATCTCGCAGTGTGTTGCCTCCCTAATACCAGGGTAGACAATGTCACGGAATGGGTGGGAGGAAAGAAGACCATCCAGAAGTCGTGGTCCAGGTTGGAACCAATAGGAAAGAAAACATTTGATGTCCTACAGGCAGAGTTTGAGAGGCTAGGGAGGAAACTAAAGAGCAAGACCTCAAAAGGTGGCAATCTCTGGATTGCTCCCAGTGCCACTTACTAGAGTATAGGAATAGCAATGATAAAAGCAGGTTAATGCGTGGCTGGAGAAGTGATGCAGGATTTCAGATTCCTGGGGCATTAGGACCAGTTCTGGGGCAAGGGGGATGTGTAAAAGGTGGACAGGTTGCAACTGAACTGGGCTGGGGCCAATATCCTCAACAGGAAGTTAACTAGTGCTGTGTGGAAGGGATTAAATTAATTTGGCAGGGGATGGGAACCTAGACAAAGCATCAGAAAGAATAAACAAGGGGCACAGAGGAGTGAGAGACAAACAGCATTCGAATCAAGAGTCGTCCAGAGAGGGGAGGGATCAGACAGGGGCACAATGCAAAGCAGACTAAGACTGGTTTGGAATGCATGTTCATAAATGCACGGAGCATGACAAACGAGGCAGATGAGTTGCAGGCACAAGTTGTCACATGAAGGGTTTCGATAGAGTAAATAAAGAGAAACTGTTTCCAATGGTTTAAGGATCGATAACCAGAGGGCACAGATTTAAGGTGATTGGCAAAAGAAAGAGATAGGAGGAAAGACTTTTTATTTACGCAACGAGTGGTTAGGATAGGAATGCACTGCCCGATAGGGTGGTGGATACAGATTCAATAGTAGCCTTCAAAAGGGATTTGTATAAATATTTGAAAGAGAAAAAATTGCAGGGATATGGAGAAAGAACAGGGGGAAGTGGACTAATTGGATTACTTTTCGATAGAGCCAGCGCAGACCAATGTTCCCCCTAAAGTACATGGCCGTGCATCAATCACGAGATCCCACGCAGGCCGCTCACCAGCCGCTGCAAGAGATACTGCGCATACGAATTTAAAGGGCCTGTGCAGGGGGAAAAAAAATTAGAGGGAACACTGGCGCAGACTCTAATGGCCTCCTTCTGCGTTGTACTATTCTATGATTCTGTGGGGTTATGATATAGTGGCAATAACAGAAATCGGGCTTAAACAAGGGCAGAAATGGAAACTTAACATTCCTGATTACAAAGTATTCAGGAGAAATAAATAGGGAAGGGAAAAAAAAAAAAGAGGGGTTGACAGTACTGATCAAAGTACTGTTGCAGACCTAGAAAGAGATGACGTGCTTGAGGGCTCAAAGACAGAATCTATTTGGTTAAAGTTAAGGAGCAGAAGAGGAGCGGTTACGCTGCAGGATAGGTACTGTAGACCCACAAATAATGGAAAGGAGATGGAGGAGCAAATCTGCAAGCAAATTTCAGAAAGATGTAAAAACAGTAGAAGAGTGATAATGGGGGACTTTAATTATCCTAATATAGACTGGGAAAAAGTGTAAAGGGCAAGGAGGGGAAGGAATTCCTGAAATGTGCAAGAGAACTTTCTTGATAACTATGTTTCCAGCCCAATGAGGAACAAAGCAGTGCTGGATCTAGTTCTGGGGATTAAAGTGGGGAAAGTGGAGCATGTTTCAGTGGGAGAGCATTTGGGCAACAGTGATCACAGTAGCATTAGGTTTAGAGTAGATATGGAAAAGGACAAGAAACAATCAAAAGTGGAGATACTCAACCAGAAGAGGGATAATTCCAGCAAGTTGAAAAATATCTGGCCCAGGTGGAGTGCAAACAAAGACCGTCAGGCAAAGACTGTTTCCTGACTCAATATGTCAAGGAAGTAACCAGGGATAATCATATATTAGATCTAGTGTTTAGTAGTGAGCCTGACCTTTAGATCCTTCATGTGGGGGGAAATCTGGGCAACAGTGACCACAACATTATATGGTTTCAACTGGTTAGTAGAACTAAGGGTACTGAGAATCTACAAATTGTATTAGATTTTAGAAGGGCAAATTTTGCTAAAATGGCAGACGATTTGGAATGGGTTAATTGGCTAATCCTACTGGGTGGTGATGAGACCGATGTAGAATACAAATAGAAAGTTTTTAAGAACAAAATAAAAACTGTGGAAGACAAATATGTATCCAAAGTCAAACAAAGGGGAAAAAAGCCAAGGTGGCTGATTGGTCATGTACAAAGAGAAATAAAATGTAAACAAAAATGTTTCTACAAATTAACAGCATATAATTCTCAATTAAACAGAGTTAATTAAGTACAAGGAACAGCTAACAAAAACAAAGACTGCTAGTAAATCAGCTAAAAGGATAATGAAAAAGAGGATTATAGACAATTGTGGAAGTAACAGGAAAAGCTTTTTCAGTTATGTGAAGAGTTAGAAAATGGTCAAAGACTGTATTGGGCATTTGGCCAACTGAAGGAAGTTCAAGGACAGGTTACGAAGGACTCGGTATGGCAGAAATATTAAATGAGTACTTTACATCTGTCTTCACTCGTGAAGACAATATTTGACTGTTAATATTATTAGAATTTAATGATGATAAAACTAACAGAGATGAACATATTGTTTTAGATAGAATTAGAACTTGAAAATAGATAGTGCATTTGGGCCAGATGATATCCACCCCAGGGTCTTCAGGGTGGCAGGATAGGTACTGTGCGAGCCCTATTTTTAATAACTCACTGCACTCTGGGACGGTTCCCATAGACTGAAAGGAGGTTAATGTAGTCCCTGTCTTTAAAAAAAGGTGACAAGACAGAGCTGGGTAATAATAGGCCCATTAGTTTGACATCAGGAATAGGACAGATGCTTGAGGGAGTCATTAGGGATGCAATATATGATTACTTGGAACATCTAACATGGCTTCATAAAAAGGTCTTATAAATTTGATTGTATTTTTTTAAAAAGACGTCACCAAGATGGTGGATGAGGGAAGCCCAGTAGACATTGTCTACTTAGACTTCCAAAAAAGCTTTTGATAAGGTACCACACAAGAGGCTTCTCCACAAGATTGAACCCTCTGGTATTAGTGGTAATATATTGAGCAGGATTGAGAACTGGCTGGAAGGACGTAGACAGAAAGTAGTTATAGATGGATTTAGGGATCGGTGTTGGAGACCAGTCACCACTGGTGTCCCGCAGGAATCAGTGTTCGGGACGTTGCTCTTTACTATTTTTATTAATGATCTAGATGTAGGTCTTGGGGCACGATCTGCAAATTTGTAGATTATACCAAGATCTGTGCATGTGTTAGGACTGTAGATGATGCTCTGCTGCTTCAGGCGGATCTTGATTATCAAGATAGGCTAAAAGAGTTGGGACCCTACACTTTGGAGAAGCGTAAACTAAGGGGCAACCTGATCATGGGTTACAAGATGATGAAGGGAATAGATTGTGTTCAAGTTGACAGTTTGTTCCAATTAAATAAATAGATTAGGGAGGACTGGGGTCACAATTTTAAGTTGTACAAGGCCAGATCTAGGTTAGATGTCACAAGGTGCTTCTATTCCCAGAGAATAGTGGACCTCTGGAACAGGCTGCCAACTCATGTTGTGGACGCCAAATCGCTGAATTCCTTTAAACGAGAGCCCCACTTGTTTCTGGCTGGGGCAGAGATCACCTTTTATAAAAAGTAAGTACAAGGAACTCAGGGCCAGAGTGATCTCCTGGACTAGTTTTGATCGCCTATGGTGGTCAGAGAGGAAAGTACCCAGATTCCCCTGCCCCCCCATCCAAATTGGCCAGAGTTTTTAATCTGGTTTTTACCCCTCTCCCAGGAGATGACATGTTTTTGGGTGGGTGGAGTGTATATATTGTGATACACAAAATTGTGGAACAGTCTGGATCGACCAGAGGATCTTTCCCTGACCGTCATTGTTTTGATGTTCGTAAAACAGTAAATAAGCAATGGGAGGCCTTCAAGGAGGACATAGTTCAGGTACAGACTAAACATATTCCTATGAGGGGGAAAGTAAGGGCATCCAAAGATAGAGCTCTCAGTGACTAAAGAAATTGAGATTCAAATGATACAGAAAAAGGAGGCTTATGATAAATGTCAGGTTCATAATACAGTAGACAATCAAGCAGAATACAGAAAGTGCAGGGGAGAACTAACAAAAGCAATGAGGAGAAAAGATTAGTGGGTAACATAAAAGGAAATACCCAATTAGTTTATAAACATACTAGCTGGGGAGCCCCGCGTTGCGAGGGCAATTTTGGGGCGCGAGGGCAATTTTGGGGCGTTTGGTCTCCCTGCCCCTGTGTGTCCCCCCTCTCCCTGTCATGTCCTCTCCCTGTCCTATCCCTCCCTCCCCGCTCTCCCTCCCCCCCCTCCCCGTCTCCCTCTCCCCCACCCCTCCCCTCCCCCACTCCCCTCTGTCCCTCTCTCTGGCCCCTCCCCCTGCCTAGCGCCTGAGGTCCGGTGCCGTTGCTGAGGTCCCCCGCGTATCGCGCGGCTGATGGACGGCCGCTGCGGGCGGGCGGGCAGCGCATGCGCGGTGAGTGCGGGCGGCGCATGCGCGGTGAGTGCGGGCGGCGCATGCGCAGTCAGTGCGAGCGGCCCGCGGGAGCCGGCAAGGCCGTTAGCGAGCGGGAAACTTCGGGCGGCGCGCCCGCGCTCCGTCCGCGACACCTGAGAGGGGGAAGTAGAGAGAGACAGAGAGGGAAGAGGAGAAGGAGAGAGAGGGAAGAGGAGAGAGGGAAGAGGCGAAGGAGAGAGAGGGAAGAGGAGAAGGGGAGAGAGAGAGAGGGAAGAGGAGAAGGAGAGAGAGAGAGAGGGAAGAAAGAGAGAGAGAGAGAGAGAAATTTTTTCAGCTTCAGGCCCCGAGTCCCCCCTGCGCGAGGGTGAGGAGGAGGGGGGGTTGCTAAACACAATATAAAACTCAAATAAATTGTTAATTAATAGTAGTCAAAGGAAAGGTGGGGCCAATTAGGGACCAAAAAGGAAATATTCTTGTAGAGGCAGAGGGCATGAGGTACAAAACCTGTACCTTGCATTTGTCTTCACAAAAGAAAAGGATGCTGCCAATGTGACAGTAAAGAAGGAGAAGGAAGAGAAATTGGATAGGATAAAAACAGATAAAGAGATACTTAAAAGGTTTCCAGTGGCAGAAGGATCAGTAACCAGAGGACGCAGATTTAAGATAGAAAAGTCACCCGGTCCAGATGGAATACATCCTAGCTTGCTGAGGGAAGCAAGGGTGGAAATAGCAGAGGCCTTGGCCACAATCTTTCAATCCTCCTTGGATATGGGGGTGTTGCCAGACAACTAGAGGATTGCAAATGTTACACCCCTGTTCAAAAAAGGAGATAAACCAGATGGCTACAGGCCAGTCAGCCCAACATCAGTGGTAGGGAAAGGTCTAGAGACCATAATTCAGGACAAAATGAATTGTCACTTCAAACAACATGGGTTAATAAATGACAACAAACATGGATTTGTTAGAGGCAAATAGTGTCTGACAAACTTGATTTGAGTTCTTCGATGAATTAATGGAGGGGCGATGAAGGTAGTGCAGCTGGTGTTGGGTATCTGCCGCATCTTTCACAACAGTGCTTCCAATAGGTCTTCCTTTTTCCTCAACCGAGGATTCCCCTCCACCATGGTTGACAGGGGCCTCGATCGAGTCTGTTCCATTTCCCGCACATCTGCCCTCACCCCTTCCCCTCCCTCCCAGAATCATGACAGGGTTCTCCTTGTCCTCACCTTCCACCCCACCAGCCTCCATATTCAACAGCTCACCATCCGCCGTTTCCAGCGTGATCCCACCACCAAACACATCTTCCCCTCCAGTCTCAGCATTCTGAAGGGACCATTCCCTCTGGACACCCTGGTCCACTTCTCAATCACCTCCAACACACACTCTTCTACATTGGGGAGACCAAACGCAAATCAGGTGACTGCTTTGTGGAACACCTCGTTCAGTCCGCAAGCGTGACCCCGAGCTTCTGGTCGCCTGTCACTTTAATTCTGTACTCCACTCCCACTATGACCTGTCTTCGGCCTTCTACACTGTTCCAATGAATATCAACGTAAGCTCGAGGAATAGCACCTCATCATCTTTCAATTAGATACTTTACAGCCTTCCGGACTCAACATCGAGTTCAACAATTTAAGATCATAACCTCTGCCCCCATTTTTTCGCAGCCGTTGATGAGTTCTGCTATTCCCATTTACACCTCTTCTATACCCATCTTTTGTTCCTTTACTTGTCCCATTACCATCTCCTTTTGCCCTGTACTATCATCCCTTTTGTTTTTTAATCCCTCCCGCCGACCACCCTATCAGACCTTCCCTTTTGTTCTTTCCTCCCTTTCCCTGTCCTTGCTTAAAATTTGTTACATCTCTAACTTTTTCCAGTTCTGATGAAAGGTTACCGACCTGAAACGTTAACTCTGTATCTCGCTTCACTGAGTATTTCCGGCATTTATTGTTTTTATTTTGGGTACAGGAAACTTTGTGTTATCCGGAGGCGAACCGTCCGGCAAGCTCGAGCCACCGGCAAAAATCAGGAGCCGTTTTTTATTCTTTTCGTTTCTTTTCTTTGCTTTTTTTTGAACAGTCAAGCTCTGCAACGTCTGTAGCTAAGCAACAGCTTCAGCTAGAGACGCTTGCCGACTGTTTAGAGGCTACAGGGTTTGTTGATTCATACGGAGATGAAAATCTCCGTATGTTTCAACATTAGCTCTGGAGTGTACGGCAGTTTTGAGGGAACGGCAGCAGCTCGGTCCCGTCAGTGCCGGATAGCACAAAGTTTCCTGTATATGGACCTTCACCATGTGTGTGGGAAGTGTATCCAGCTGCAGCTACTGGCAGACCGCATTGCGGCGCTGGAGCTGCGAATGGATGCATTCGCAATGCTGAGGATGTTGTGGATAGCACATTTGATCAGTTGGTCACACCGCAGGTAAAGGCTGCACAGGCAGGAAGGGAATGGGTGACCGCCAGGCAAAGTAGTAAGTGCAAGCAGGTCGTGCAGGGGTTCCCTGTGGCCATCCCCCTCTCAAACCGCTTCAGATATTGTTGAGGGAGATGGCTTATCGGGGGAAGGCAGCAGCAGCCAACTTCCTGGCACCATGGGTGGTTCTGCTGCACAGGACGGGAGGAAAAAGAGCGGGCGGGAGAGCTATAGTAATAGGGGACTCTATTGTAAGGGGAATAGATACGCGTTTCTGCGGCCGCAAACGAGACTCCAGGATGGTATGTTGCCTCCCTGGTCTTAATGCGAGGAGCATTCGTAATAAGGTGGATGAATTAGCTGCTCAAATAGATGTAAACGGATATGATATACAGGAAACTCGTTTAAACGGCACCTAAATATCCGGAATTCTCTATTAACCGGCAAAATTCATACTCCGAAAACAACACCTCAATAACCGGAAATGTTGCCGAGTCCGAGTCTGAGTCTCCCGTGGTGGCCGGTTTAGTCAGTGGGGGTAGTTCTCCAAACTGCCACTACTCGGCTTCTTGGCACTGTCGGAAGTCCGAACACCTCCATAACAGGAATCTGACTCTCCCGTGCTGCCGGCAGTCTCTTCTGATCCGCCATTTTTCTGCGTGTCTCCTGCACTGCCGGCAGTCTCTTCCGATCCGCCATTTTTAATTAAAGAGCTATGGATCACCCTCAACTGGCAGTACTGTACTGAATCAAGCATCTTCCACTGTCCATTTAACACAACATTCTGTAGGTGAGGACTCAATTATACTGCACATTTCTTGATTTTTTAATTTTTGTTTGTTAAAAATAGCCTCGGTAGATAACCCTCTCCATCATCCGGAATTTTTAATCAACCGGCACCATCCCGGTCCCGGATACCAGAGTTTCCTGTAATTGGGATTACGGAGACATGGCTCCAGGGTGACCAAGGCTGGGAATTCAACATCCAGGGGTATTCAATATTCAGGAAAGACAGGCAAAAAGGAGGTGGGGTAGCATTGCTGATTAAAGAGATTAACACAATAGTAAGGAAGGATATTAGCTCTGATGATGTGGAATCTGTATGGGTAGAACTGAGAAATACCATGGGGCAGAAAACGTTACTGGGAGTTGTATACAGACCCCAAACAGTAACGGAGAGGTTGGGGATGGCATGAAATGGGAAATTAGAGACACGTGCAATAAGGGCACAGCAGTCATCATGGGTGACTTTAATCTACATATAGATTGGGCTAACCAAATTAGTAACAATACTGTGGAGGAGGAATTCCTGGAGTGTATACGGGATGGTTTCCTGGACCAATATGTCGAGGGACCAACTAGAGATCAGGCCATCATAGACTGGGTATTATGTAATGAGAAAGGGTTAATTAGCAATCTTCTTGTGCGAGGCCCCTTGGGGAGGAGCGATCATGATATGATCGAATTCTTCATTAAGATGGAGAGTGAAGTAGTTGACTCAGAGACTAGTGTCCTGAATTTAAATAAAGGAAACTACGATGGTATGAGGCGCGAGTTGGCTAGGATAGAATGGGGAACGTTACTTAAAGGGTTGACAGTGGATAGGCAATGGCAAACATTTAAAGATCGCATGGATGAACTACAGAATTTGTTCATCCCTGTTTGGCATAAAAATGAAACAAAAAAGGTGACTCAACATTGGCTAACAAGGGAAATTAGGGATAGCATAAGATCCAAGCAGAGGACATATAAATTGGCCAGAAAAAGCAGCAAACCTAAGGATTGGGAGCAGTTTAGGATTCAGCAAAGGAGGACAAAGGGATTAATTAAGAGGGGGGGAAATAGAGTATGAGAATAAGCTTGAAGGAACATAAAAACTGACTGTAAAAGCTTCTATAGATATGTGAAGAGAAAAAGATTGGTGAAGTCAATTTGGAATTTTTTGAGGATGTAATAGTAAAATAGATAAGGGAGAACCAGTGGATGTGGTGTATTTGGACTTTCAAAAGGCTTTCGATAAGGTCCCGCATAAGAGAGTAGCATGTAAAGTTAAGGCACATGGGATTGGGGGCAAGGTATTGACTTGGATGGAGAACTGGTTGGCAGACAGGAAGCAAAGAGTTGGAATAAACGGGTCATAGAAACATAGAAGATAGGAGCAGGAGTAGGCCATTCGGCCCTTCGAGCCTGCTCCGCCATTCAATGAGATCATGGCTGATCATCCAAATTCAGTAGCCTGTCCCTGCCTTCTCCCCATATCCCTTGATCCCGTTAGCCTTAAGAAATATATCCAACTCTTTCTTGAATACACTTAATGAACTGGCCTCCACCGCCCTCTGTGGCAGAGAATTCCACAGGTTCACCACTCTCTGGGTGAAGAAATTCCTCCTCATTTCAGTCCTAAATGGCTTACCCCCTATCCTTAGACTATGACCCCTGGTTCTGGACTCCCCGGCCATCAGAAACATCCTTCCTGCATCTAGTCTGTCCAGGCCTGGCAGAATTTTATAGGTTTCGATGAGACCCCCTCTCAATCTTCTAAACTCCAGTGAGTATAAGCCCAATCGACACAATCTCTCCTCATATGTCATTCCTGCCATCCCAGGTATCAGCCTGGTGAATCTTCGCCGCACTCCTTCCCTGGCAAGAACGTCCTTCCTCAGGTAAGGCGACCAAAACTGCACACAATACTGAAGGTGTGGTCTCACCAAGGCCCTGTACAACTGCAGCAAGACATCCTTGTTCTTGTACTCGAACCCTCTTGCTGCGAAGGCCAACATACCATTTGCCTTCTTAACCGCCTGCTGCACCTGCATACTTACCTTTAGCGACGGGTGCACAAGAACACCCAGGTCTCTTTGCACTTCCCCTTCTCCCAATCTATTGCCATTCAAATAATAATCTGCCTTCCTGTTTTTGCCACCAAAGTGGATAACCTCACATTTATCCACATTATAGTGCATTTGCCATGTTTCTGCCAAATCACCCAACCTGTCCAAATCGTACTGGAGTTTAACGACATCCTCCTCACAGCATACCCTCCCACCCAGCTTTGTGTCGTCTGCAAATTTGGAGATATTACATCCAATTCCCTTGTCCAGATCATTAATATATATTGTGAACAGCTGGGGTCCTAGGACCGATCCTTGCGGTACCCCACTAGCCACTGCCTGCCACTCGGAAAACGACCAGTTTATTCCAACTCTTTGCTTTCTGTCCGCCAACCAGTTCTCTATCCAAGTCAATACCTTGCCCCCAATCCCATGTGCCTTAATTTTGCACGCTAATCTCTTATGCGGGACCTTATCGAAAGCCTTCTGAAAGTCCAAATACACCACATCCACTGGTTCTCCCTTATCTATTTTACCAGTTACATCCTCAAAAAATTCCAGTAGATTAGTCAAGCATGATTTACCTTTTGTAAATCCATGTCGACTTTGTCCGATCCAGTCGCTGCTTTCCAAGTGCTCTGCTATTACATCTTTTATAATGGACTCTAGCATTTTCCCCACTACCGATGTCAAGCTTACCGGTCTAGAATTCCCCGCCTTTTCTCTACCACCTTTTTTGAACAGTGGGGTAACATTAGCTACCTGCCAATCCATGGGTACCGTTCCAGAGTCTATAGAGTTCTGGAAGATGACCAGCAATGCATCTACTATTTCTAGGGCCACTTCCTTAAGTACCCTGGGATGTAGATTATCAGGCCCTGGGGATTTATCGGCCTTCAGTCCCATCAATTTTCCTAACACCATTTCCCTACAAATACTGATTTCTTTCAGTTCCACCCTTTCATCAGACCCTATGTTCCCCGGCATCTCTGGGAGGTTATTTGTGTCCTCCTTTGTGAAGACAGAACCAAAATATGTATTTAGTTGGTCTGCCATTTCTTTGTTCCCCATTATAAATTCCCCCGATTCTGACTGCAAGGGACCTACGCTTGACTTCACCAATCTTTTTCTCTTCACATATCTATAAAAGCTTTTAGTCAGTTTTTATGTTCCCTGAAAGCTTACTCTCATATTCTATTTTCCCTTTCTTAATTAATCCCTTTGTCCTCCTTTGTTGAATCCTAAACTGCTCCCAATCCTCAGGATTATTGCTTTTTCTGGCCAATTTATATGTCCTCTCCTTGGACCTTATGCTATCCCAAATTTCCCTTGTTAGCCACGGTTGGGTCACCTTCTTTGTTTTATTTTTATGCCAAACTGGGATGAACAAATTCTGTAGTTCATCCATTCGGTCTTTGAATGTTTGCCATTGCCTATCCACCGTCAACCCTTTGAGTGCCATTCCCCAATCAATCCTACCCAACTCGCTCCTCAGACCATCGTCGTTTCCTTTATTTAAATTGAGGACCCTAGTCTCTGAGTCAACTAGTAAAAATTCTGAGGAGGAGGAATTCCTGGAATGTTTTCGGGACGGTTATCTGGACCAATATGTCGAGGAGCCGACTCGAGATCAGGCCATTTTAGACTGGGTATTGTGCAATGAGAAGGGACTTATCACCAATCTTCTTGTACGAGGCCCCTTGGGTCAGAGCGATCATAATATGATCGAGCTCTCAGTCGAGATGGAGAGTGAGGAAATTGAATCAGAGACTAAGGTCCAGAACTTAAATAAAGGGAATTACGAGGGTATGAGACGGGAATTGGGTAAGATTGATTGGGTGGTGTTTCTGGGGGGATTGACAGTGGATAGACAATGGCAAGCATTCAAAGATAGAATGGAAGAATTCCAGAACATGTTTATACCGGTTTGGCATAAAAATAAACCTAAAAAGGTGACTCAACCGTGGATAACGAGGGAAATTAGGGACAGCATAAAATCAAAAAAAAGGGCATATCAACTGGCAAAAAAAAGCACCAGACCGGAAGATTGGGGGCAGTACAGGATACAGCAGAAGAGGACAAAGGGATTAATCAGGAAGGGGAAAATAGAATACGAAAGTAAACTTGCAGCAAAAATAAAGACAGACTGCAAAAGCTTTTATCGGTATATCAGGAGGAAAAGACTGGTAAAATCCCAAGTCGGTCCCCTGCAGTCCGATTCGGGAGAATATATAATGGAGAATAAGGAAATGGCAGACCAATTAAACTCATACTTTGGTTCTGTATTCACAAAGGAGGACACAAATAACCTCCCAGGAATATCGGCAAACATAGGGACTAATGAGAGGGAGGAGCTGACAGAAATTAGTATCTCTAGGGATATGGTGTTGGGTAAGTTGAGGGGACTGAAGGCCGACAAATCCCCGGGGCCTGATAAACTACATCCTAGGGTACTTAAGGAGGTGGCCCTGGAGATAGCAGATGCTCTAAGGATCATCTTCCGGAACTCCATTGACTCGGGAACAGTACCCGTGGATTGGAGGGTAGCTAATGTTACCCCAATATTTAAAAAGGGGGGTAGAGAGAAAGCAGGGAATTATAGACCAGTAAGCCTTACATCGGTTGTGGGCAAAATGCTAGAGTCCATTATTAAGGATAAAATAGCGGAGCACTTGACAAATGGGGAAAGGATCGGACAGAGTCAACATGGATTTACAAAGTGTAAATCGTGTTTGACTAATCTGCTGGAATTTTTTGAGGAAGTAACTGGTAAAATAGATGGGGGAGAGCCAGTGGATGTGGTGTACCTTGACTTCCAGAAAGCCTTCGATAAGGTTCCACACAAAAGATTGTCATGCAAAATTAAGGCTCATGGGATTGGGGGCAAAGTATTAACGTGGATAGAGAACTGGCTGGCGGATAGAAAACAGAGAGTTGGAATAAACGGCTCGTTTTCAGAGTGGCAGGCAGTGACCAGCGGGGTGCCGCAAGGATCTGTCCTGGGACCCCAGCTGTTCACAATATATATAAATGATCTGGATCAGGGAATTGGATGCAATATTTCCAAATTCGCTGACGACACTAAACTAGGAGGAGGGGTGGGCTCTGATGAGGATGTCAGGAGGCTACAGTGCGATTTGGACAGGTTGGGGGAATGGGCGGATACGTGGCAGATGCACTATAATGTGGATAAATGCGAGGTTATCCACTTTGGGGGTAAAAACAGGAGGGTAGATTATTATCTAAATGGCAATAGATTGGGAGATGGGGAAGTGCAGAGGGACCTGGGTGTTCTTGTGCACCAGTCACTGAAGGAGAGCATGCAGGTGCAACAGGCGATTAAGAAGGCAAATGGTATGTTGGCCTTCATATCAAGGGGGTTCGAGTATAGGAATAGGGATACCTTACTACAGCTGTACAAGGTGCTGGTGAGACCGCATCTGGAGTATTGTGTACAGTTTTGGTCGCCCCATCTGCGGAAGGATGTTCTTGCCATGGAAAGAGTGCAACGGCGATTCACCAGGCTGATACCTGGAATGGCGGGAATGACCTACGAAGAGAGATTAAATAGTTTGGGCTTGTACTCACTGGAGTTTAGAAGATTGAGAGGGGATCTCATCGAAACATATAAAATTATGGCAGGCCTGGACAGGCTGAATTCAGAGAGAATGTTTCCAATGGCCGGGGAGCACAGAACCAGGGGCCACAGTCTAAAAATAGCGGGCAAATCATTTAAAACAGAGATGAGGAAGAATTTCTTCACTCAAAGAGTGGTGAGCCTGTGGAATTCCCTGCCACAGAGGGCTGTGAAGGCTAATTCAATAAATATTTTCAAGAGAGAATTGGATATATTTCTGAAGGCTAAGGGGATTAAGGGTTACGGAGAAAAGGCGGGGACGGGGTACTGAACTGGTAAGATCAGCTATGATCTCAGACGAGGATCAGCCATGATCTCATTGAATGGCGGAGCAGGCTCGAAGGGCCGAATGGCCTACTCCTGTTCCTATCTCTATGTTAACTACTTCATTCTCCATCTTAATGAAGAATTCGATCATATTATGATCGCTCCGACCCAAGGGGCCTCGTACAACAAGATTGCTAATTAATCCTTTCTCGTTACGTAATACCCAGTCTAAGATGGCCTGATCTCTGGTTGGTTCCTCGACATATTGGTCCAGGAAACCATCCCGTAAACACTCCAGGAATTCCTCCTCCACAGTATTGTTACTAATTTGGTTGGCCCAATCTATATGTAGATTAAAGTCACCCATGATGACTGCTGTGCCCTTATTGCACGCTTCTTTAATTTCCCTTTTAATGCCATCCCCAACCTCCGCTTTACTGTTTGGAGGTCTATAAACCACTCCCACTAACGTTTTTTCCCCGTTAGTATTTCTCAATTCTACCCATACAGATTCCACCTCATCAGAGCTAATATCCTTCATTACAATTGTGTTAATCCCTTCTTTAACCAATAATGCTACCCCACCTCCCTTTCCTTTTTGCCTACCTTTCCTGAATATCGAATACCCCTGTATGTTGAGTTCCCAGTCCTGGACTTCCTTGAGCCACGTTTCCGTAATCCCAACCAAATCGTATTTGTTTACTTCTACTTGCGCAGCCAATTCATCCACCTTATTACAAATGCTCCTCGCATTAACACACAAAGCCTTCAGGCTTGTTTTTTTTACGCTCTTAGACCTATTAGGATTATTATTTACTGTGGCCATGTTTGATTTAAACCGTTGATTTCTCTGACTGCCACTTTTGTTTTTCTCCTTCCTATCTTTTGCTTTTATCCTTGTTTCCCTTTCCTCTGTCTCCCTGCTCAGGTTCCCAACCCCCTTCCATTTTAGTTTAAACCCTCCCCCACAGCACTAGCAAACACTCCCCCTGGGACATCAGTTCCAGCCCTGCCCAGGTGCAAACCGTCCAGTTTGAACTGGTCCCACCTCCCCCAGAACCGGTTCCAATGTCCCAGGAACTTGAATCCCTCCCCCTGGCACCATTCCTCTAGCCACGTATTCATCTGAAGTATCCTTCTATTTCTACTCTGACTAGCACGTGGCACTGGTAGCAATCCTGAGATTACTACCTTTGAGGTCCTGTTTTTTTAATTTATCTCCTAACTCCCTGTATTCTGCTTTTAGGACCTCATCCCGCTTTTTACCTATATCGTTGGTGCCTATATGCAGCACGACAACTGGCTGTTCACCCTCCCCTTCCAAGATGTTCTGCAGCCGCTCGGAGACATCCTTGACCTTTGCACCGGGGAGGCAACACACCATCCTGGAGTCTCGTTTGCGGTCGCAGAAACGCCTATCTATTCCCCTTACAATTGAATCCCCTATTACTATAGCTCTACCCCTCTTTTTCCTCCCATTCTGTGCAGCAGAGCCACCCCTGATGCCAGGAAGTTGGCTGCTGCTGCCTTCCTCTGATAAGCCATCCCCCCCAACAGTACTCAAAGTGGTGTATCTGTTGGAGAGGGGGATGGCCACAGGGGACCCCTGCACTACCTGTCTGCGCCTAGTACTCTGCCTGTTGGTCACCCATTCCCTTTCTTCCTGTCCAACCTCTATCTGCGGTGTGCCCAACTCCGTAAATGTGCTATTCACGATGTCCTGAGCATCGTGAATGCTCCAGTATGTATCCAATCGCAGCTCCAGCGCCACAATGCGGTCTGTCAGTAGCTGCAGCTGGATGCACTTCCTGCACATGTAGTTGTCAGGGACACAGGAAGTGTCCCTGAGTTCCCACATATCGCAGGAGGAGCAGATCACGGGGCCCGGCTGTCCTGCCATGACTTACCCTTTAATTAATTGAATTTAAATTAAATCAATCAATCCCACTAATTACACTACAGTTAACTGGTTTACCAACAGTCCCTGCTACACTAGAGAGACCTTAGAAACTATAAACCAGAGTTAAAGTTTAAAAAAGAGAAATACTCACCAACCAATCACTTACCTGCTTCCTGGTGACGTCACACTTTGATTACTTTTTACCTCTCTCCCCTGTTGAATTGGTATGCCTCATTCGCTGAATCAGCCGCCGCTCCCCAACTGCCGCCGGTTTTTGAAACTCCTCAGCTGCTCGCTTGCAGGTCCGCTCTGGTCGGGACTCGTTTGCTGAATCTTTTTCCGAGTGGCAGGCAGTGACTAGTCGGGTACCGCAGGGATCGGTCCTTAGACCCCAGCTATTCACAATATATATTAATGATCTAGACGAGGGAACTAGATGTAATATCTCCAAGTTTGCAGACGACACAAAGCTGGGTGGGCGTGTGTGCTGTGAGGAGGATGCAGAGAAACTCCAGTATGATGTGGACAGGTTGGGTAATTGGGCAGATGCATGGCAGATGCAGCAAAATGTGGATAAATGCGAGGTTATCCACTTTGGTGGCAAAAACAGGAAGGCAGATTATTATCCGAATGGCAATAGATTGGGAAAAGGGGAAGTGCAACGAGACCTGGGTGTCCTTGTGCACCAGTCGCTGAAGGTAAGCATGCAGGTGCAGCAAGCGGTTAAGGTGGCAAATGGTATGTTGGCCTTCATAGCGAGAGGATTCGAGTACAGGAGCAAAGATGTCTTGCTGCAGTTGTACAGGGCCTTGGTGAGACCACACCTTGAGTATTGTGTGCAGTTTTGGTCGCCTTATCTGAGGAAGGATGTTCTTGCCATGGAGGGAGTGCAGCGAAGATTCACCAGACTGATACCTGGGATGGCAGGAATGATGTATGAAGAGAGATTGGGTCGATTGGGCTTGTATTCGCCAGAGTTTAGAAGAATGAGAGGGGATCTCATTGAAACTTATAAAATTCTAACAGGACTAGACAAACTAGATGCAGGAAGGATGTTCCCGATGGCAAGTGTCCAGAACCAGGGGTCACAGTCTAAAGATAAGGGGTAAGCCATTTAGGACAGAGATGAGGAGGAATTTCTTCACCCAGAGAGTGGTGAAACTGTGGAATTCTCTACCACAGAAGGCAGTTGAGGCCAATTCATTAAATATATTCAAGAAGGAGTTAGATATATTTCTTAAGGCTAAAGGGATCAAGGGATATGGGGGGAAAGCAGGGACAGGGTACTGAATTTGGATGATCAGTCATGATCTCATTAAATGGTGGAACAGACTCGAGGGGCTGAATGGCCCACTCCTGCGCCTATCTTCTATGTTTCTAAGGCATTTTATAAAGTGCCACAAAATAGACTTGTTAGCAACATTGAAATCCATTGGATAAAAAAAGAGGTAGAATCATAGAATGATATAGCACAGGAGGCCATTTGGCCCATCGTGCCTGTGCCAGCGGGCTCTTGGTAGAGCTATCCAATTGGTCCATTCCCCAGCTCTGTCTCCATATCCCTGTAAACTTTTTCCCCTTCAAGTATTTATCCAATTCCCTTTTGAAAGTTATTAGTGAATGCCCTTTCACTACCCTTTCAAGCATTGCATTCCAGATCAAAAAAACTCACTGCGTAAATCATTTCCAACACCACCTTTTGTCTTTTTCCCTAGCCACCTTAAATCTGTGCCCTCTGGTTACCAACCCTTTCAGTCAAAGCTCTTTAAGATTTTGAACACCTCTATCAAATATCCTCTTAATCATCTCTATTACAATGACAAGAACCCCAGCTTCTCCACATAACTGTAAATTGCTCATCCTTAGTATCATTCTAGTAAATCACTAAATCACAAATCTCCTTTGCACCGTCTCCAAGGCCTTGACACCCTTCCTAGAACTGAACTCAAATACTCCAGCTGAGGCCTAACCAGTATTTCATAAAAGGTTTAACATAATTTCCTTGCTTTTGTACTCTATGCCTCTATTAACAAAGGCAAGGCTCCCATATGCTTTTTTAAGAGGCCTTCTCAACTTGTCCTGCCACCTTCAAAAATTTGTGTGCATACACCCCCAGGTCTCTCTGTTCCTGCACCCACTTTAAAATTGTACCATTTAGTTTATGTGGCCTTGTCTCACTCTTCCTACCAAAATGTGCCACTTCATACTTCTCTATGTTAACTTGCATCTGCCACATGTCTGCCCATTACACCAGCCTATCTATGTCCTTCTGAAGTCTGTTACTATCCTCCTCATTGTTTACTACATTTCCGAGTTTCATGTCATCTGCAAATTTTGAAATTATGCCCTGTATACCCAAGTCCAGGTCAATATATATCAAAAAGAACAGTGGTCCCAATATCGATCCCTGGGGAACACCACTGTGTACTTTCCTCCAGTCTGAAACAACCATTCACCACTACTCTCCGCTTTCTGTCCCTTAGCCAAGTTTGTATTACACTGCCACTGTCCCTTTAATCCCATGGGCTTTGATCCTGCTTACAAGTCTACTATACGGTACTTTGTCAAATGCCTTTTGAAAGTCCATATACACATCATCAAATGCACTACCCTCATCAACATACTCCATTAATTCATCAAAGAACGCAATCAAGTTAGTCAAGAACGATTTGCCTGACTTTCATATTTATTAGCCAATAATTTTCTATGTGCCAATTAATATTTTCCTGGAATATTGGCCGGGAATTTGCGGTGGGTAATAACAGCGATTTACCCACCCAGCATTTAAGGGGTGGCTAGACAAGCACACGAGGGAATAGAAGGTTATGCGGATATATTTCCTCATCTAAATCTGGGAGGATGCTCATGTGGAGCATAAACACCGGCATGGACTGGTTGGGCCGAATGGCCTGTTTCTGTGCCGTATATCCCATGTAATCCTATGATTGAACAGCGTTCATTGTTATTACCCGTTTGAAACTGATCGCAACTTCAGGATGTAGCGCATGTGCATCCTAACGAGAAAATCCTGAAGTTGCGGTCACTCATTCACTGCTCCAATACTGGCTGCGCTGTGGCGCACCGCCGGCAAAAGCCGGTAATCAGTATTTTATCTGTCAGATCAGGGATACTGATGAAAACGTCGGCTATTCTGCAGTAATATCGCTGTTAAATACTCCATTAAAAGTTAGAGCCTTCTGGATTTGGTGTAACTGGCGTTTTAAACAGCGTATTGACTGCTAAACAAGCTTTATGGCCCTGAAAAACTCACTTTAATTTTGTGGCGTGTCAAATTTATCCATTTTAATAAAACTTTAAATTAAGAAACTTTAAAAAAAACTTATTTAAAAAAAAAGTTTGTTCATCTTTATTTCAGGTAGAGCCCAATCTTACTTTTGCTCTCTAACATTTTTTAAAAAGTTAGAATCAACGGAGCGGACTTAATGTGAATTCTGCATTTTGATTGGCTGCTTAGACAGCTTGTTGACACCAGAGCAACTCGCATTAGGGAACCCCCCATTAACCTCTGCTGGTTTCAACGTTAGAAAAGCCGAACTTCATGCTAGAGATCGCGAGATCTTTGTGGGAAGCTTACTTCGGGGCCAGCAGTGAATGCCTTTGCTTTGCTGCTGACTGCAAATTATGGGCAAATGTCTCAAAAAGTTTCCCCACCACCTATGTTAAGCTGACTGTCCTGCAGTTGCTGGGTTTATTGCTCTCCCCTTTTTTTTGGAACAGGGGTGAAACCAACATTCCACCCAAGCTGCGCAGCGGTGCAGCGATCGGGAGGTCCCGCGCAGGCCACTTACCAGCTGCATTGCTGGAAAAGATACCACCCATGCGTGGCCGTGCAACAAATTTAAAGGGACCGCGCACCTAAATTGAAATTAGAGAGAACACTCAGTGTAACATTTACCATCCTTCAGTCCTCTACCATCACGCCCATATTTAAGGAGGATTGGAAGATTGTGGCTAGAGCCTCTGCATTTTCCACTTGACTGTTCCTTGTCCTTTTCCGTAACTATTCTAAACCTGATAATATTATGATCACTGTTCCCCAGATGCTCCCTTGGTAGCCTCGGATGCATCCCATTTGGACCTGGTGACTTTTCTACTTCTGATTACTGCCTACCTTTTGAGTACCTCCACTTTATCTATTTTTATCCTATCCACTATCCCTACTACCTCCTCCTTTACTGCTACACCCTCCTCTCCAGGTAAAGACAGATGCAAAGTACTCATTTAGTACCTCAACTGTGCCCTCTGCCTCCACAAGATCTCCTTTTTGGTCCGTTATCAGCCCCATTCTTCCTTTGACTACCCTTTTTATATGTTTATAAAAAGGACTTTTGGGTTCCCTTTTATGTTAGCCACTAATCTATTCTCATATACTCTCTTTGCCCCTCATTCCTTTATTAGATCGGCTCTCTACTTCGGTATTATCAACTTTACATTCGTAAGCCTCCTTTTTCTGTTTCATTTTAATCTCTATATCTTTAGTCATCCAGGAAGTTCTAGCTTTAGATGCACTTTATTTCCCCCTCATGGGAATGTGTCGACTCTATCCCTGAAATCTCTCCTCTTTGCCCTATTACTGTTTTGCCTACAATTTTTTTGGATTCCAATCCACCTGGCCCAGGTCCCTTTTTAACTCATCGAAATTAGCCCTCTTCCAATTAAGTATTTTTACTCTCGATTATTCCTTGTCCTTTTCCGTAACTATTATAAACTTGATAATATTATGATCACTGTTCCCCAGATGCTCTCCGACTGAAACATGTTTCCCTTGCCCCACTTCATTTAATCCCCAGAATTAGACCCAGCACTGCTTCCTTCCTCATTGGGCTGGAAATAAATTGATCAAGAACGTTCTCTTCTACACATAAAGAATTCCTCCCCCTCTTTGCCCTTTACTATCTCAGTCTATATTAGGATAATTGAAGACCCCATTATCACTGCTCTATAGCTCTATCTTGCATTTTTCTGTAATTTGCTCCACTATCTGCCTTTAGTTATACCAATAGCTCCTCTTATTGTCCCTTAATTCTAACCAAATAGACTCTGTCATCAACCCCTCAAGTACATCATCTCTTCCCTGTGCTATAATAATTTCTTTGCTCAATACTGCCACCCCTCTTTTTTTTCCTTCCCTATCTTTTCCTGAATACATAGCCAGGAATATCAAGTTCCCAGGGGAGTGGGACTAATTGAAGAGCTCTGTCAAAGAGCTGGCAGACACGATTGGCCGAATGATTCTATATCCTATCTGCAACAAGTCTCACTCATCCATCATCTTCATCCTCGTTGACCTACATTTGCTCTAATTGTGCTTAAATCCATCCAGGACGTGGCCTTGCACTATATTTATAATGTTCACCAGCGCTACAACCCCACCCCATCCCTCCCTCCCAAGTCTCCATTCCTCTGACTCCAGCTTCTTGTGTATCTTCACATCCTTTTACCTCACTATCAATGATCATGCCTTCAGCTGCATCGTACCTACACTCTAGAATTGCTTCCCTAAACTCCTCTAGCTTTCCCCTGCCTCTTCTTTAAAACATTCCTTAAAATCCAACGCTTTGTCCAATCTTCTGGTTACCCCTCTGAATATTTCCTCCTTTGGTTCAGCATCTGTTTTCCCTTACACTTTTGTGGAAAAACCTTGGATGATTTTTTCATCTTAAAGGCACTATATAACAGTAAACGCAAGTTACTGTTGTAAAGTTAATCTATTTGAAAACACTTACGTCACACCAGTACTTGTTACAAGAGGCATCTCTTCCACCATCTTCAAACTGGGATTTTATGCCAGCAATGATCATTATTTTCCAAATCTGAAGAAACAATGACATATCACTTCATTATTTCATCATAAGTAGAAAAAATAGGATCAAATAAAAAGAAACTTTATTTTGAGGATGTCAGATCTCCATTCATTCCCACTGGTTCAAAAGATATTTAATCCAAACACAAGATTGCCACTTTATATAGTGCTCTGTTACCTCTAGACTTGACTATTCTAATGCACTCCTGTCTGGCCTACCATCTTCCACCCTCCATAAACTTAAGCTCATCCAAAACGCTGCTGCCTGTATCCTAACTCACTCCAAGTCCTGTTCACCCATCACCCCATGTGCTCGCTGACAAACATTGGCCCCCGGTTGAACAAAGCCTCGATTTTAAAATTCTCATCCTTGTTTTCAAATCCCTCCAATTCTGACCTCTTGCACATTCCTGATTTTAATTGCTCCACCATTGGCGGCCATGCCTTCAGCTGCCGAGGACCTAAGCTCTGTAATTTACTCCCTAAACCTCTCCGCCTCTCTTTCCTCCTTCAAAATGCTTCTTAAAACCTACCTCTTTATATGCCCTAATATCATCTTATGTGGCTCAGTGTCAAATGTTGTTTGATAACGTTCCTATGAAGCACCGTGGGACATTTTATTACTTTAAAAGGTGCTATATAAATGCAAGTTGTTGTTGTTGTTGTAATCATGTGAAGCTACTGTTTAAACATTATGATGCAGATCAAGGGGCAACACTATGGAAAAGTTAGATGCATTGATATTTATTCCAGTTAAAAAAAAAATGTAAGAGTTGTTTTACCTGCAGTATCTAAATATTTGCCTGAAAGAGGGTCAGAAATCTGGGGCAGAACTTAAAACAGTTAAAACTATTTTAATTAATTAGAAACAATCCACCATATCAAGAACTACTACAGTGCACATTGACCACTGGAAAACAAACATTTTAGAATATTAATTTTGGTATCAATATTTTTGCAGGGTCACCATGCCATTAATGTATCTTTTCCTGAAGGCAGTGATTTATACTGCAGCATGATTCTGCAATAAGTTTCAACATTAAAAGGGTAGACATCTGAAATGTCATTAATCTTCACAGATGCTGATTAACCTGTGTATTTCCAAAATTTTCTACTTTTATTTCAAAGAACTTAGTTGTGTTTCATTACATTAAAGGCAGTATATAAATGGATGTTGTTGTTTTCAGTTGTCTTCCCCATAACAACTTTTAACTCTATAAAGCTGAAGTCCATCAAGACTTGAATATTACTGCAAGATAGGAACCCTCGTCTAGCATTTCTTGTCCACTTTCGCCGCCAACCTCTCGCCACTGCAAACTTTCTCCCTATCCTTTATTTTAACACTAAAATTGCAGTTTGTACTCCTCTAAAATTTTCGCTCTCATTCCTTCTAAGCTCCAAATGGTCTATTCTATATGTCCTTATTACTGTGTAGTAATCTAGGACACATCTTTGTCTTCGACACAAATTCATTCCTTCCCCAATTCACAAAACTGTGGAACTTCTTTCATTCTTTAGTCATTGTTTCCTCCTACAATCTTCAGTTTTTAAGGCCAAACCTTGGAGCACCTTTAAACAGTAATGTCTAATGCATCTCATTACTCTTCAACCTCAGTGGTGTCCTTCACAATGGGGTTTGGACCTAGAAACATAGAAGATAGGAGCAGGAGTAGGCCATTCGGCCCCTCGAGCCTGCTCCGCCATTCAATGCGATCATGGCTGATCATCCAAGTTCAGTACCCGGTCCCTGCTTTCTCCCCATACCCCTTGATCCCTTTAGCCTTAAGAAATATATCCAACTCCTTCTTGAATATATTTAATGAACTGGCCTCCACCGCCTTCTGTGGTAGAGAATTCCACAGGTTCACCACCCTCTGGGTGAAGAAATTCCTCCTCATTTCTGTCTTAAAAGGCCTACCCCTTATCCTTAGACTGTGACCCCTGGTTCTGGATTCCCCGACCATCGGGAACATCCTCCCTGCATCTAGTCTGTCCAGTCCTGCCAGAATTTTATAATTTCAATGAGATCCCCTCTCATTCTTCTAAACTCCAGCGAGTACAAGACCAATCGACACTATCTCTCCTCATACATCATTCCTGCCATCCCAGGTATGAGCCTGGTGAATTTTCGCTGAACTCCTTCCATGGCAAGAATATCCTTCCTCAGATAAGGCGGCCAAAACTGCACACAATACCCAAGATGTGGTCTCACCAAGGCCCTGTACAACTGCAGCAAGACATCCTTGTTCCTGTACTCAAACCCTCTCGCTATGAAGGCCAACATACCATTTGCCTTCTTAACCGCCTGCTTCACCTGCATGCTTACCTTCAGCGACTGGTGCACAAAGACACCCAGGTCTCGTTGCACTTCCCCTTCTCCCAATCTATTGCCATTCAGATAATAATCTGCCTTCCTGTTTTTGACACCAAAAAGTGGATAACCTCACATTTATCCACATTATTATATTGCATCTGCCATGCTTCTGCCCAATCACCCAACCTGTCCAAATCATCCTGTAGTTTCTCGGCATCCTCCTCACAGCACACACGCCCACCCAGCTTTGTGTCGTCTGCAAATTTGGAGATATTACATCTAGTTCCCTTGTCCAGATCATTAATATATATTGTGAATAGCTGGGGTCCAAGGACCGATCCCTGCGGTACCCCACTAGTCACTGCCTGCCACTCGGAAAAAGACCCGTTTATTCCAACTCTTTGCTTTCTATCTGCCAACCAGTTCTCTATCCAAGTCAATACCTTGCCCCCAATCCCATGTGCCTTAACATTACACACTAATCTCTTATGTGGGACCTTATCGAAAGCCTTCTGAAAGTCCATATACACCACATCCACTGGTTCTCCCTTATCTATTTTACTAGTTAAATCCTCAAAAAATTCCAGCAGATTAGTCAAGCACGATTTACCTTTTGTAAATCCATGTTGACTTTGTCCGATCCTGTCACTGTTTTCCAAGTGCTCTGCTATTACATCTTTTATAATGGACTCTAGCATTTTCCTCACTACCGATGTCAGGCTTACCAGTCTGTAATTCCCCGTTTTCTCTCTACCACCTTTTTTGAATAGTGGGGTAACATTAGCTACCCGCCAATCCATGGGTACTGTTCCAGATTCCATCAAATGTTGGAAGATGATCAGAAATGCATCTACTATTTCTAGGGCCACTTCCTTAAGTACCCTAGGATGTAGATTATCAGGCCCTGGGGATTTATCGGCCTTCAATCCCATCAATTTCCTTAACACCATTTCCCTACAAATACTGATTTCTATCAGTTCCTCTCTTTCATCAGACCCTATGTTCCCCGACATTTCTGGGAGGTTATTTGTGTCCTCCTTTGTGAAGACAGCACCAAAATATGTATTTAATTGGTCTGCCATTTCTTTGTTCCCCATTATAAATTCCCCTGATTCTGACTGCAAGGGACCTACGCTTGACTCACCAATCTTTTTCTCTTCACATATCTATAAAAGATTTTACAGTCAGTTTTTATGTTCCCTGAAAGCTTACTCTCATATTCTATTTTCCCTTTCTTAATTAATCCCTTTGTCCTCCTTTGTTGAATCCTAAACTGCTCCCAATCCTCTGGATTACTGCTTTTTCTGGCCAATTTATATGTCCTCTCCTTGGATCTTATGCTATCCCTAATTTCCCTCGTTAGCCACGGTTGAGTCACCTTTTTTGTTTTAGTTTTATGCCAAACTGGGATGAACAAATTCTGTAGTTCATCCATGCGGTCTTTGAATGTTTGCCATTGCCTATCCACCTTTAACCCTTTGAGTGACATTCCCCAATCAATCCTACCCAATTCGCGCCTCAGACCATCGTAGTTTCCTTTATTTAAATTCAGGACGCTAGTCTGAGTCAACTACTTCATTCTCCATCTTAATGAAGAATTCGATCATATTATGATCGCTCCGACCCAAGGGGCATCGTACAACAAGATTGCTAATTAATCCTTTCTCGTTACATAATACCCAGTCTAAGATGGCCTGATCTCTGGTTGGTTCCTCGACATATTGGTCCAGGGAACCATCCCGTAAACACTCCAGGAATTCGTCCTCCACAGTATTGTTACTAATTTGGTTAGCCCAATCTATCTATATATAGATTAAAGTCACCCATGATGACCGCTGTGCCCTTTTTGCACGCTTCTCTAATTTCCCTTTTAATGCCATCCCCAACCTCCGTATTACTGTTTGGAGGTCTATATACCACTCCCACGAACGTTTTCTGCCCCTTGGTATTTCTCAGTTCTACCTATACAGATTCCACATCATCAGAGATAATATCCTTCCTTACAACTGTGTTAATCCCTTCTTTAATCAGCAATGCTACCCCACCTCCCTTTCCTTTTTGCCTATCTTTCCTGAATATTGAATACCCCTGGATGTTGAGTGTAATGTATGTAATGTATATATACCTTATTAAGGGAGAGAACTGCTTTTTACAGCTCCTGTATACTGTAGTACTGGCAGTGACCACACCTGTATATAAACCCTGAGTAGTGATCTGTACAGTTAGTTCCAGAGTAACCCTCATTCAGTAAACACCTGTTGAATCGTTCCCTGCAGTCTGTTGTCTGATTATTGAAGGACACAACATTAAGATACACGGACATAACATTGGCGACAACGCAGATTCGAACCTACCTGCAACTCTGCATCACCTCCCAGGGATTCGCTCCTTGAGGACAGTGGAAGGTCGAGTCCAGAAGCACGGGCGTCGACCACGGGCAACTGCCCAGTCATCCAGCGGAGATTTGAGCATCGCAGGGGACGCTGTCGAGAGCCAGGCTTGGCTTTCCAGTCACGGTGGTCCAGCGAAACGGGTTGGCAACAGGTACTGCGCAGATCCTTCCCGGACAACTGCGGACTAGAGCCCGACCGAGCGGCACAGAAAAAGGCCGAGCAGGGGAGAGAGGACAGAGCGCAGCCGGTGTTCAGGACCGAGCGGCGTCAACGGGGGGGGAGAGACGAGAGAGAGCAGAGCGCAGCCGGTGGTCAAGGGCCGAGCAGCGTCAACGGGGGAGAGAGGCGCGCAGGAAAACGCGAGGCGCTGCCATTGCCACGAGGACTGCAGAGAGCGGCGTTGGCAGCAGCGCACGAAACCCACAGGGTGTCGCCATTTGCCACGAGGACCGTCGAGAGCGGCGTTGGCAGCAGCGCGGGAGACGCCATTTTAAGCCGCAGCGGGGAAGAATGGAAAGCGCGGGAGACGCCATTTTAAGCCAGTCTAACCACACCCAAAAATGCCGAAGAGTGGCAGTATCACAGCGTTCGACAATGAAGTCGAAGATTGGACGACATATGTCGAACGCACAGAAATATACTGCAAGGCGAATGAAGTGCCAGATGACAAGAAAGCGCTGGTATTGTTGAATTCAATGGGTGCAAAAACGTATGGCTTACTACGAAACCTAGTAACCCCAGAGAAGCCAGTAGAAAAGGATTTTGAAAACATAGTGTCTATCCTACAGAACCACTTAAACCCCACACCGCTGCTGATAGCAGAAAGATTTAAGTTTCACAAAAGGAACCAGCATAAAGATGAAAGTAATGCTGAGTATTTAACGGAACTGCGCAAGCTATCGAAACACTGCCAGTTTGGAACGGGACTAGCAGATACTTTAAGGGACAAGTTTGTGTGTGGGCTTCAAAGTGAAGGAACCCAGAAACGGCTTCTATCAGAAAAGGATCTTACGCTGGACAAGGCTTTCAGCATTGCAGTATCACACGAAGCAGCAGCACGGGGCGCTGCAAAGATACAACGGAGACCGCAAGAATATGGCACAAATGAAATGTCATACGGAACAGTGAAGTGCTATCGCTGCGGCAGAACAACACACGACCATAATGATTGCTGGTTCAAGGACAAAGTGTGCAGTATGGAAAAGTAGGACACATAGCAAGAGTCTGCAGGTCGGGAAAGAAACCAGCAGCAAGAAATCTCCACAGGAGAAATACAAGAAGGTACGTAAGGTGACGGAGAGTAGTTCAGACGAACAGAAGAGTGATACAGGCTCCGGAAGCAAGGGGCTGGGTTGTCTGAAACGACATAATGCGAGCAAAACGGAGGATCACCAAACTATCTGGGTCACGCGCAAGATAGCTGGAGCCCAAGTGAAAATGGAATTGGACACAGGATCAGCCCTAACAGTCATAAACCGAAGGGACTACAAGCGGCTATTCTCACATATACCCTTGAGAGATACAAAGATTGTCTTGAAGACGTACACAGGCAAAAAGTCTACCCCAAAGGAAAAATAAGGGTGAACGTTATATATAACGGCAAGGAAACACCAAAAATGGACCTATATGTATTGCCAGATGGAGGACCACCACTACTAGGATGTGAATGGATCCGGAAGATACAGCTAGATTGGCATTCCATACAGGCACTGATGTGGCTGACAAAAAGGATGACGTCGTCACACCTGGGCGACTGTCAAAGATCCTAACTGACGGGAAAGAAGTGTTCCAGCAAGGACTCGGAACACTAAAAGGCATGACAGCGATGATTAAAATTGAAGAAAACGCAAGCCCAAAATTTTTTAAGGCCAGACCGGTACCTTATGCGATCCGCCCAGCCGTCGAAACAGAGCTGGAGAGTCTGGAACGTTCAGGTGTACTGTCCAAGGTAGACTGGAGCGAGTGGGCTACACCCATCGTCCCTGTGATGAAAAAGTCGTTGAGCAGCACGCCTGGGGAACCAAGGAAGGTTCGCATCTGTGGGGACTTTAAGGTGACAGTGAACCCGGTCCTTCACACCGTACAATATCCACTTCCGCGGATTGAAGATATTTTCGCCTCGCTATCTGGAGGGAAACGCTTCACTAAGATTGATCTGGCCCAGGCGTATCTGCAAATGGAGGTAGAAGAAGCATCAAAAAAAACTCACAATCAACACCCATAAAGGTCTCTACCAATACAACCGGCTGGTATTCGGGGTAGCATCAGCTCCGGCTATTTGGCAGAGGGCAATGGAACAAGTCCTGCAAGGGATCCCAGGGACCCAGTGTTATTTGGGCGACATCCTGGCCACGGGCGAAAATGACAGTGATCACCTTGCCAACCTGGAGCAGGTGCTCACTAGATTGCAGGAATATGGGCTCCGAGCTAACCGCCCCAAATGCGAGTTTTTTAGAAAACAGATCTCGTATTGTGGCCACGTTATCGATAAAGAGGGGTTACATAAGTCCTCAGAGAAGATTGAGGCAGTAGTCAAGGCTCCAGCACCGGAAAATGTGTCACAACTGAGGTCGTTCCTCGGGCTGGTAAACTACTACCATAAGTTCTTGCCAAATTTGTCTACAATACTACACCCACTGAACACCCTACTGCAAACTGGGGTGCCATGGAAGTGGAGTGACTAATGTAGACGAGCTTTCCAGAAGAGCAAAACACTAATCACATCGAAAGAGGTATTGGCCCATTACAACCCGGCATTACCAATTCGGTTGGCATGTGATGCGTCACCCTACGGCATTGGAGCGGTGCTGTCGCACAAATTCTCGGACGGCTCAGAGAGGCCAATAGCCTTTGTGTCACGATCACTAACCTCAGCCGAGCGTAACTACGCCCAGATTGACAGGGAGGCCCTCAGCCTAGTGTGGGGAGTGAAAAAGTTCAATCACTATCTGCACAGGCAGAAGTTCACGTTGCTGACTGACCACCAACCACTTGTCTCCATCTTTAATCCAAAGAAGGGCGTTCCGGTGATGACTGCGCAACGGCTACAAAGATGGTCCCTTTTTCTAGGGGCGCACCAATATGAAATCGAGTATAAGGGCACGAAACAGCATGGAAACGCTGATGGGCTATCACGCCTGCCACTGCCTACTGTGGAGGAAGCACCAGCAGTGGATCCTGTCGAAATATTTCATTCGACTATAATTGAATGCTTGCCAGTAACTAACGCTGGTATAGAGGAGACCCGAAATGACCCGACACTGTCTCGGGTATATGATTTGACGGTGAAGGGATGGCCAGCACATGGCGACTCACTGTTGCCAGCATTCTCATCCAGAAGAGAACAGCTGTCAGTATGCCAGGGGAGCTTGATGGGTGGAATTACCACTCGGGATCCACACAAGTTAAGGGAGAGAGTGCTCAATGAGCTTCACGAAGGTCATCTGGGAGGGGTGAAAATGAAAAGCCTTGCTAGGGCTTATGTGTGGTGGCCGGGGATCGATCAGCAAATCGAGGACCTGACAAAGAGCTGCTCAGGATGCCAGAAGGTCCAAAATGCACCACCACATGCCCCTCTACACCCATGGGAGTGGCCCTCATCTCCATGGCAACGGGTGCATATTGATTTTGCTGGTCCATTCATGGAATCAATGTTTTTAACAGCCGTGAATGCGCACTCGAAATGGCCTGAGGTGATCAAAATGTCCTCCACCACCACGGAGAAAACTATTGCAGTCCTACGGACCATTTTTGCCAGGAACGGATTGCCAGAGCAGATTTGCTCTGATAACGGACCAGTTTGTGTCCGAAGAGTTTCAAAGATTTATGAAAAGGAATGGCATACGGCATTTCACATCCGCCCCGTATCATCCAGCCACAAATGGATTGGCTGAGAGGTTTGTACAAACCTTTAAAAAAGCAGTAAAGGCCATGTGCGATGACGGCATTCCACTTCAGCATAAGGCGGACAATTTCCTGTTAGCCTACAGAAATGCGACACATGCAGTCACCAACCAGGCCCCGGCCATGATGTTCTTTAACAGAAGGTTGAGATCTCATCTGGATTTGCTCAGACCAAATGTACGAAGAGCTGTTGAGAGTAAGCAATTCCAGCACATTAATGAGAAGCCGACAAGGAGCTTCAATGTAGGGCAACCAGTCTTGGCCCGCGACTACCGAACAGAGAAATGGCAACCAGGAACGATATGCACACGGCAGGGGCCACTAATGTACACAGTGAATGTTGGGGAGAACATTGTGAGACACCATGCTGACCAGATCCTAGAGTCACAGGAACGAGTCAACCCCATGTCTCGGCCATGCATACCTGGTGAGGAACCCGGCGTACAGGTCGCATCTACCTCAAACAATAGCATTGGAAGTTGATGAATCAACTGACGACAGGGTGCTAGAATCGCCTCCGCACCAAGAGCAAGACACTCGGGAAAGGCGTTATCCAGAAAGAATCAGGAAGCCTCCCCAGAGACTGAATATATGAATGGACTATTTTCATATAACATTGTATATTAAAAATGTTAATTGTTAAATGAGTATTATGGTACTGCTAATCTAAAAGGGGAGGAATTGTAATGTATGTAATGTATATCTTATTAAGGGAGAGAGCTACTTTTTACAGCTCCTGTATACTATAGTACCGGCAGTGACCACACCTGTATATAAACCCTGAGTAGTGATCTGTACAATTAGTTCTAGAGTAACCCTCATTCAGTAAACACCTGTTGAATCGTTCCCTGCAGTCTGATTATTGAAGGACACAACATTAAGATACACGGACATAACAATGAGTTCCCAGCCTTTGCCACCCTGGAGCCATGTTTCCGTAATCCCAATCAAATCATATTCGTTTACCTCTATTTGCGCAGCTAATTCATCCACCTTATTACGAATGCTCCTCGCATTAAGACACAAAGCCTTCAGGCTTGTTTTTTTAACGCTCTTAGACCTATTAGAATTATTATTTACTGTGGCCATGTTTGATTTAAACCGTTGATTTCTCTGACTGCCACTTTTGTTTTTCTCCTTCCTATCTTTTGCTTTTATCCTTGTTTCCCTTTCCTCTATCCCCCTGCTCAGGTTCCCAACCCCCTTCCATTTTAGTTTAAACCCTCCCCCAGAGCACCAGCAAACACTCCCCCTAGGACATCGGTCCCAGCCCTGCCCAGGTGCAAAACGTCCGGTTTGAACTGGTCCCACCTCCCCCAGAACCGGTTCCAATGTCCCAGGAATTTGAATCCCTCCCCCTGGCACCATTCCTCTAGCCACGTATTCATCTGAAATATTCTTCTATTTCTACTCTGACTAGCACGTGGCACTGGTAGCAATCCTGAGATTACTACCTTTGAGGTCCTATTTTTTAATTTACCTCCTAACTCCCTATATTCAGCTATTAGGACCTCATCCCGTTTCTTTACCTATATCGTTGGTACCTATATGCACCACGACAATTGGCTGTTCACCCTCCTCTTCCAAGATGTTCTGCAGCCGCTCTGAGACATCCTTGACCCTTGCACGAAGGAGGTAACACACCATCCTGGAGTCTCGTTTGCGGCCACAGAAACACCTATCTATTCCCCTTACAATAGAACCCCCTATTACTACAGCTCTACCCCTCTTTTTCCTCCTGTCCTGTGCAGCAGAGCCACCCCTGGTGCCAGGAAGTTGGCTGCTGCTGCCTTTCCCTGGTAAGCCATCCCCCTTCAGCCTCATTTCCTAATTTTAAAATGTGCAATGTTCACATTATTGGCACCCTGGCTTTTTTTGATATTACAAGTATGCAAACATATTTGGCAATTTGTTTTGCTACCAATGAATTAAAATGATCAAATGTCACTGCCTAACTTTTAAGTCACATAAAATAATCATTTTTGTTAGGAGCATTTTTATGAATTATTTAAAATATAGTTAAGTACTGATACATACCCCGTTAATAATTGGTTAGAACATTACCGCGTTGGTCCAGCCCCCAAAGATACACAACGCTGTAACCAGTTACCTCACCCAAACTCGCACATCTCCTTCGCCTATCAGATTAATTTTTACTCACCCTTGCAGTTACTTCGTGCGGCCTGTGATGGAGATTATTTATGAAGCGACTGTGCGATATTCCAATCACGACTTCGGTGATTACTGATAACCGCGACGACCGGATAATTGGCGCTTTCCACGATCGAAGCTTCTTCCGAGGCGAAGTCTTCGTTTTCGTCAAAATATGATTTCCGGCGGGGCGGCTACATCACTTCCCACATCAAGGCAGAAGTCCCGGATGTATGGTGGTGACGATAATTTTGCTTGTAGAGGGGAGTAAATTAAATCTCGCTTTATTACCGCAATTACTACTTCCTGAAATATTATCTCACCCAGGGCAATTTAGTTTTTAACTACAGCGTTCGAGGCCGGTATAACTTTTTCCTCAGTGTTATCCCACTTTTCGATGCCTTGATTGTTGCGTCAGGATTGGGCGCGTGATTTTCTGTTGCTAAGGAAGTGATGTGCCTCCACCGGAAGGTTTTGCGAGAACGGGTGTCCGTTGTAATCGAACGTTTCGTTTATTTGCGCGAGGAGATTTGAAATTTTCGGTAACTGCAGGATCAATCCGCTTATTGCGGGATCGGGGAAGTGGGAATGAATATCGCGCGTTTATTGTGGACGCTTCTGGCGTTGGTGTTTTTGTTATAAGGTCGACGATACTTAACAGGGCCTGTGTGTGATTAAAAAGCCTGATTCACGGACGATCCCGTTTATTGTTTGTATCGCGTATTTGTAACTTTGAGATCTTGAAATGTGTGACGAATGTCGTTTTCTTTAATTTGCTACAGAGTTCACGTCAGAATGATGGGCGACGTATATCGGCGACAAGATCAGGCGAACCGTGAGATTAAAAATCTGGTTTCGGCCAACGTTTTCTTTTGTAAGGTGCGCATTTATGTACGGCAGAGTTCAAACGCGCAGATTTCTTGGGCGAGCTTTCCTCCCGTGTTCTCAAGTTGCAGCGCGAGGAAAGTCCGCCATTTTCAAGCGGGCAACTAAACAAGAGAATCAGACAAAATGGCGGCTGCTGTTTCCTTTTGCGAATTTCAAAAGAACTTGGATTACCTTTTTTAAATTGATGTACACCTGGCTTTGAGTCGCGCATCTGCCCAATCTCAACTTTTCCAATGTTGTCCTTGATGGTATCCCAATCGCCACTCTCTTTATCATCTCCAAGTTGTCCAAAACTGCCACCTGTGTTCGCTTCCTCATCAACAATAACTTTTTATTTATATAGCGCCTTTAACGTAGTAAAACGTTGAATGGCGCTGCCTCCTCCGAACAGATCAGATTCAAAATATTTGTCCTCTTCTACAGATTTAAGTACTGGCTCACCCCACCCTATCTCTACAATCGTCTCCAACCTTATCTTTTTTCCTGTATATCCCTTTTCCCACTCCAATTATTTCAGTGCTGCTGTTTCAAAGCCCGTTCCTTCACCGTATCACGATATTACTTATGGACAAGAGAGGCCATTCAGCCCAAGTTAACTAATCTAGAAAGAGACTGCAGTCGCTCCCACCATTGCTGCACTTAATTTATTCTTGCTGTCTTCAGTAGAGAACAGGATGCTGGCAATGTAAAGGAGGAGGTAGTGTGGATACTAAATTGGCTGAGTGACAGAAAGCGCAGAGCAGTGGTGAACGGTTGATTTTCAGATTGGAGGGAAGTACACAGTGTTGTTCCCCAGGGGTCAGTATTCGGGCCGCTGCTGGACCTGGGTATACAGGGCATAATTTCAAAGTTTGCAGATGACATGAAACTCGGAAATGTGGTTAGCAATGGGGAGGATAGTAACAGACTTCAGGAAGATATAGACTGGTGAAATGGGCAGGTACATGGCAGATGCAATTTAATGCAGAGAAGTGTGAAATGATGCTTTTTTGGTAGGAAGACTAGGGAGAGGCAATATAAACTAAATTATACAATTTTAAAGGGAGTGCTGGAACAGAGACCTGGGGAAGGTGGCAAGACAAGTTGCGAAGAATATTAAATCATGGGATCCTTGGCTTTATTAATACAGGTAGAGTGCAAAAGCAAGGAAGTTATGCTAAACCTTTATAAAGCACTAGTTAGGCATCAGTTGGGAGTATTGTGTTCAATTCTGGGCACCACACTTTAGAAGGATGTCAAGACCTTGGAGAGGGTGCAGAAGAGATTTACTAGAATGGCACAAGGGATGAGGGCCTTCAGTTATTTGGAGAGACTGGAGAAGTTGGGATTGTTCTCCTTTAGAGCAGAGAAAGTTTAAGACGGGATTTGAAAGGTGTTCAAAATCATGAGTGGTTTTGATGTACTGAATAAAGAGAAACTGTTTCCAGTGGCAGAAGGGTTGGTAACCAGAGGACACAGATTTAAGGTGATTGGTAAAAGAACCAGAGGCGACATGAGGGAAGAAAATTTTTACACAGCAAGTTGTTTAGTGATCTGAAATGCACTGCCTGAAAGGGTGGTAGACGGCGATTCAATAGTAACTTTGAAAAGGCAGTTGGATAAATACTTGTACGGCGAAAAAATTACATGGATATGGGGAAAGAGCAGGGGAGTGGGACTAATTGGATAGCTCAAAGTTGGCACAGGTACGATGGGATGGATTGTCGCCTTGTGTGCTGTTTCATTCTGTGATTAAATAATTCCATGGTTGACTTGTATATTCTACTGTTTTAGTTACGTAGCTCAATTATTTTATTATCTTTAGTGTTCAGGACAGATTGAACAGGGTGGTGCTGTATTTTTCTAGAAAAGAGGAAAGGCTGAGAAGGAAATACTTGCATTTATATTGTGCCTTTCAGGACCACTGGATGTCTCAAAGTGCTTTACAGCCAATGAAGTACTCTTGGAGTGTAGTCACTCCAAAAAAAACAGGGCAACCAAGTTGTGCACAGCAAGCTCCCACAAACAGCAATGTGATAATGACCAGATAATCTGTTCTTGTTTTGTTGATTGAGGGCTAAATATTGTCCAGGACACCGCGGATAACGCCCCTGCTTGTCTTCGAAATTGTGTTATGGGATCTTTTATGCCCACCTGAGAGCAGACGGGGCCTCGGTTTAATGTCTCATCCGAAAGACTGCACCTCCGACAGTGCAGCACTCTCTCGGCACTGCACTGGAGTGTCAGCCTAGATTTTGTGCTCAAGTCCTTGGAGTGAATCTTCTGATGCAGAGGCAACAGTGCCACCCACTGAGCCACAGCTGACACTCTAAAGAGAGGTGACCTGATAGAGGTCTTTAAAAGTATGAAGGGGTTCAATAGGGAAGATGTAGAGAAAATGTTTCCATATGTGGGGTATCCAAAATTACATGCCATAATTTGAGAGTCACTAATTAAGGAATGAGGCATTTAAGAGAAACCTCCTTACTCAAGCGAATGGTGTGCATGTGGAATTTGCTACTAATGGAGTGGTTGAGGTGACTAGCATAGATGAATGTAAGGGGAAGCTGTATAATTATGAGGGGGAAAGGAATAGAAGGTTATGTTAATAGTGAGATGAAGGTGGGGGGGGGTGGTGGCTCGTGTGTAGCATAAACACTGGCATGGACCTGTTGGGCTGAATGGCCTGTTTCTGTGCTGTAAAATTCTTTGTAATTGGGTGGACATGTTGAGCAGCAAATCTTAAGACTCCTCGGTCTCTCGACTTCATCCTTGGCAGTTTCAACACTGCCAGTAAAGTACAAGCATTGCCTATTTTTTACTTCTTACGTGCAGTACTTTAGACATGTTTGTATTAAACTTATCTGCTCTTTTGCCAACTTGCAGCTTTTTTAACTCGATCTGTAATTTTTGTCTGCCTTTCTTTGATTCCACTGCTCCTTCTGGTTTGGGTTTGTCTGCAAATTGAAAATTTGCACTGAGTTTCTGAATCCACCAATTGAATTCAAGACGTTAATCTAAATTAGAAAATGTAGTGAACCCACCACCAAGCTCTTGGGCACCCCATTCTATTCTCCCTACACCAATATTATCATTCCAACAAGTATGTATTTCTGTTACTCTTCAGCCAATTTCTTGTTCATTCCAATTTTTACCCTGAATCCCCATGGCGTTGAGCTTCACAGGACGGGAGGAAAAAGAGTGGGAGAGCTATAGTGATGGGGATTCCATTGTAAGGGGAACAGATAGGCGTTTCTGCGGCCACAAGCGAGACTCCAGGATGGTGTGTTGCCTCCCTGGTGCAAGGGCCAAGGATGTCTCGGAGCGGCTGCTGAACATTTTGGAAGAGGAGGGTGAAGAGCCAGTTGTCGTGGTGCATATAGGTATCAACGATATAGGTAAAAAACCGGCATGAGGTCCTAAAAGCTGAATATAGGGAGTTGGGAGGTAAATTTAAAAAATAGGACCTCCAAGGTAGTAATCTTAGGATTGCTACCAGTGCCATGTGCAAGTCAGAGTGGAAATAGAAGGATATTTCACATGACTACGTGGCTAGAGGAATGGTGCCAGGGGGAGGGATTCAAATTCCTGGGACATTGGAACCGGTTCTGGGGGAGGTGGGACCAGTACAAAACGGACGGCTTGCACCTGGGCAGGGCCCGGGACCAATGTCCTGGGGGAGTGTTTGCTAGTGCTCTGGGGGAGGGTTTAAACTAAAATGGCAGGGAGTTGGGAACCTGAGCGGGGAGACAGAGGAAAGGGAAATGAGAATAAAAGCAAAAGACAGGAAGGAGAAAATCAAAAGTGGCAGTCAGAGAAATTAAGGGTTTAAATCAAACATGGCCACAGTAAATAATAATTCTAAGAGCGTTAAAAAAGCAAGCCTGAAGGCTTTGTGTCTTAATGCGAGGAGCATTCGTAATAAGGTGGATGAATTGGCTGCGCAAATAGAGGTAAACGAATATGATATGGTTGGGATTATGGAAACATTACTCCAGTGTGGCCAAGGCTGGGAACTCAACATCCAGGGGTATTCAATATTCAGGAAAGATAGGCGAAAAGGAGGTGGGGTAGCATTGTTGGGTAAAGAGGGGGTTAACACAGTTGTAAGGAAGGATATTAGCTCTGATGATGTGGAATCTCTATGGGTAGAACTGAGAAATACCATGGGGCAGAAAACGTTAGTGGGATGGTATATAGACCTCCAAATAGTAATGCGGAGGTCGGGGATGGCATTAAAAGGGAAATTAGAGAAGCGTGCAATAAGGGCACAGCAGTTATCATGGGTGACTTTAATCTACATATAGATTGGGCTAACCAAATTAGTAACAATACTGTGGAGCAGGAATTCCTGGAATGTAATCGGGAATGGTTTCCTGGACCAATATGTCGAGAAACCAACTAGAGATCAGGCCATCTTAGACTGGGTATTATGTAATGAGAAAGGATTAATTAGCAATCTTGTTGTGCGAGGCCCCTTGGGTCGGAGCGATCATAATATGATAGAATTCTTCATTAAGATGGAGAGTGAAGTAGTTGACTCAGACTAGGGTCTTGATGAATGAATATAAATAAAGGAAACTACGATGGTCTGAGGCGCGAGTTGGGTAGGATTGATTGGGGAATGGCACGCAAAGGGTTGACTGTGGATAGGCACTGGCAAACATTCAAAGATCGCATGGATGAACTACAGAATTTGTTCATCCCAGTTTGGCATAAAAATATAAAACAAAAAAAGTGACTCAACTGTGCCTAACAAGGGAAATTAGGTATAGCATAAGATCCAAGGAGAGGACATATAATTTGGCCAGGAAAAGCAGTAAACCTGAGCATTGAGAGCAGTTTAGGATTCAACAGAGGACAAAGGGATTTATTAAGAGGGGGGAAATAAAGTAGAGTAAGCTTGCAGGGAACATAAAAACTGACTGTAAAAGCTTTTATAGATATGTGAAGAGAAAAAGATTGGTGAAGTCAAGCGTAGGTCCCTTGCAGTCAGAATCGGGGGAATTTATAATGGGGAACAAAGAAATGGCAGACCAATTAACTACATACTTTGGTTCTGTCTTCACAAAGGAGGACACAAATAACCTCCCAGAGATGTCGGGGAACATAGGGTCTAATGAAAGGGAGGAACTGATAGAAATCAGTATTTGCAGGGAAATGGTGTTGGAGAAAGTGACAGGATTGAAGGCCGATAAATCCCCAGGGCCTGATAATCTACATGCTAGGGTACTTAAGGAAGTGGCCCTAAAAATAGTAGATGCATTGCTGGTCATCTTCCAAAATTTTATAGACTTTGGAACAGTACCCATGGATTGGCAGGTAGCTAATGTTACCCCACTGTTCAAAAAAGGTGGTAGAGAGAAAACGGGGAATTACAGACCGGTAAGCCTGACATCGGTAGTGGGGAAAATGCTAGAGTCCATTATAAAAGATGTAATTGCAGAGCACTTGGACAAAGTCAACATGGATTTACAAAAGGTAAATCGTGCTTGACTAATCTACTGGAATTTTTTGAGGATGTAACTGGTAAAATAGATGAGGGAGAGCCAGTGGATGTGGTGTATTTGTACTTTCAAAAGGCTTTCAATAAGGTCCCGCATAAGATTAGCATGTAAAGTTAAGGCACATGGGATTGGGGGCAAGGTATTGACTTGGATAGAGAACTGGTTGGCAGACAGAAAGCAGAGAGTTGGAATAAACGGCTCTTTTTCCGAGTGGCAGGTAGTGACTAGTGTTGGACCCCGGCTATTCACAATGTACATTAATGATCTGGACGAGGGAACTAGATGTAATATCTGCAAGTTTGCAGACGACACAAAGCTGGGTGGGCATGTGTGCTGTGAGGAGGATACCGAGAAACTCCAGGATGATTTGGACAGGATTGGGCAAAAGCATGGCAAATGCAATACAACGTGGATAAATGCGAGGTTATCCACTTTGGTGTCAAAAACAAGAAGGCAGATTATTATCTGAATGGCAATAGATTGGGAGAAGGGGAAGTGCAACGAGACCTGGGTGTCCTTGTGCACCAGTCGCTGAAGGTAAGCATGCAGGTGCAGCAGGTGGTTAAGAAGGCAAATGGTATGTTGGTCTTTGTAGCGAGAGGGTTTGAGTACAGGAACAAGGATGTCTTGCTGCAGTTGTACAGGGCCTTGGTGAGACCACACCTTCAGTATTGTGTGCAGCTTTGGTCGCCTTATCTGAGGAAGGATGTTCTTGCCATGGAAGGAGTGCAACGAAGATTCACCAGGCTGACACCTGGGATGGCAGGAATGACGTATGAGGAGAGATAGGGTCAATTGGGCTTGTACTTGCTGGAGTTTAGAAGAATGAGAGGGGATCTCATTGAAACTTATAAAATTCTAACAGGACTAGACAGACTAGATGCAGGAAGGATGTTCCCAATGGTCGGGGAGTCCAGAACCAGGGGTGACCGTCTGAGGATAAGCGGTAAGCCATTTAGGACAGAGATGAGGAGGAATTTCTTCACCCAGAGAGTGGTGACCCTGTGGAATTCTCTACCACAGAAGGCAGTAGAGGCCAATTCATTAAATATATTCAAGAAGGAGTTGGATATGTTTCTTAAGACTAAAGGGATCAAGGGGTATGGGGAGAAAGCAGGGGCAGGGTACTGAATTTGGATGATCAGCCATGATCGCATTGAATGGCCTACTCCTGCTCCTATCTTCTATGTTTCAACATTTATCAAACGCTTTTCTTGTATATCCCTCTGCCTTTCTCCTTTTTTTTCTGGTCTTCAAAAACTTTCTTAAAACGCGTCTGTGACCAAGCTACTGGTCACCTCTCCTAGCCGCTCTAAAAAGGCTCTGAAACTTTTCCTTTTTACTTCTGTGAAATGCCTTGAGATGTATTTCTGCTTGAATGGTGCTATATGAATACAGGTTTTTGTTACTAGCTTCCAGTGGGGATCTAAGGTGCCAGTTGCCTTAGCCAAGTATTGTGTTCTCAAGCTATTAATACCTTGACGTTAGAACACGTAAACAGCCCATTTGGCCCAACCAGTCCATCTTGGTGTTTACCCTCCATGCGAGCAAGGAGTTCTAATCACATTTACCCACTTTGTTCCTATATCCCTTCAGCCCCTTTTCCCGTCATCTACCTAACCTCAACTGTTGACACAGTTTCTCCCTCAGCCACTAACCTTGGAAGTGAATTCCACAGCCTCACAACTATGAAGAATCCCTCTGTTCTGAATCAATTGTATTTAATCTTGTATCTTTTTTAGATTTACTTTTTCATTGTAAAAGGCAGTTGGAACTTTGCAGATCATGCTTTTGATTTGAATGTACCATTTTAGATTACAAATGGATGTAAACTCAAGCATGCTTTATGAACGATTAACAAAACAAATCTCTGGCATGTGAAATAGTATGTTTCCACAGAAGCAAATAAGTGTGAAAATTGGTGTTGCATGAAGTTTGAGGAAAAATGAATGTATTTGGAAATGCAGATTGCATGTTAAAATTACAATGATAAATGTTGGGATTAGTGTAACGGTACAAGATTCTTATAATAGACTGAACTGTGCTGATCAGCTATTTTAAATATTGGAAAAAAACTTTTGTTCTCATTAGTTCCCTTTTCTTCAGCCCCCCCCCCCCCCCCCCCCCTGGCCTTCTGAAGGTGTTGGTGCTTTATTGGATTAAGCTCCCCTGTGCACCAGGTGCCCTTCTGTTCCTAACTGAATTTCTGTTTGAGAGTAAATCTAACCAGTGAGTTGTTGGCTATTTGAACATGGGTGCATGTTAGTTGAGTCCAGTCCTGTCCTTGTACATGCACTTTCAGCAGGGAAAGCTCAATAGTGATCAAGAGCAGAGAACACTCATTTCCCTTTCCCCCACCAAAAACTGGGAGTTGTAGCACCCTACTATTGCCCTGGCTAATTCAGCACAGACTGAGAATCAAACGCGAGACCATTCTAGTCTGTATTTAGAGTGCCTTGAAAATGCACTCGTAGATTTTCCCCACTTTGTTTTGATTTAATCAGCAGAATAATGTCTGATACTGAATATTTATAGAACAGCTGTGAGTGTGAAAACTGCAAATTACTGATTTACAGACTCTTAAGAGTTCAAACAGAAAATAGTAATTGGCATCATTCCATTAGCACTACAGATAATAGAATTATGGATTATGACTAATTTCCTACAACTGGCCAATGTAAAGAAATGCTTGGACAAAATGGTACTCCTGTTCACTGCAGCCAGCAAAACATGCATTACTCAATATACTTGATTTGAGTGCTGTGGCTTTCTTGGACAAATCTTTAATTTTTGTATATGTTAAAATGCCACTTTTTTCCCAAAATTTTCTATGGGGATCCCAGCAAATATTAATGTACATCGAGATGTAAAAGTCTGTCTGCTACCCAAGAAAAAGTGTCATCATTGCTGAAAATTTTTTATTCGTATATACAGCAACAAAAATAATGTGCTTGTAAGATTAAAAAACACAGGAAATCTGATTCTCTCGGGATTACAGTTTCAAAACCTATGCTGTAGAACCGTTGTATATTTTTAATGGATCATTAATGCATTTTCCAATGGATAGCACAGTTGTGTATATGTAGCATTTCATGCTTAAATTTCAAATGCTCTACATTTGTATTTTAATTTTAGATCTGTGCTGTTCGTTGTACATCTGAGATGAATCTTAAGATGCATTTCCTTGGGTTGAAACACAAAAAGGTAAGAGCTGCAACTGTAGAAACTTCACCTGAATATATGCAGAAAATGCTTGTGGCTGAGAAACTTAATTTTATATTATAACTAAATTGACTGTCTACAAATTATTTTGACTAAGAAAAGTGGAACTACAGAGCTCACTTATTGTGGTTTGTTTCCTAGCTTTGCTGGACATCCAGTTGACTGAAGGATATTCAGACATACTTACGAGCTTTTAATTTTTGCTCCCTTTGGAGTAAACATGTCTGGTGCTGTAGTACTAAAATACTGGTCTGGAATAATAAATCTAAAATGTAGTACTATTGTAAGCTTGTATGAATAGCACTGTAATGTGCCTCTGCTCATTTATGGCGTAATATTAGAATGGAACACATGTACATGAGTCTTCACTTCATTGTGATATTGCATGTTCCATATAACAGATTTCTGAATCTGTTGTAAGCAAGGTTCAGTTTGTGTTGAGATACTTGCAACATAATGTTGCATCTGCTTCTCTGTACACTTTTTTATTTTATGAGCATATGGTGGTGCGCAAAATCTGCTCCAATAGTATTTGGAGCTATTTGGTGCCAATTTTTTGCTCTGAAGATGAACTAAATGAGTGTTTGCTATTACAAAAATATATTTCAAAGCAACTATATCTAGGTTATCACAGTTTACTGGCCAGTGAGTTACCTAACAACAAGATGAGGACCACATGACCGATTTGTCACTGTCTCTGAGTGATGACCTAATGTGGTCACTGGACTACTAAAACACACTTTTTTTGCTCAGCTCTCATCTGTTGTGTATCTATCTGTTATCAAATTCCTGGAGACTGAACAAAAATGACATGAGACTGTTAACTGCTAACTGTCTACTCTTGGCAGATTAAGAGTGACTAGTTATTTTGTTGTTGAAACTACACAATTCATTGGGGCTTACAAGCTAGTGCACATGATCAAAGTTTTTGAATATTGTTTTGGTAATCGTCATGATACTGGCATTTTTAGTTAAAACACAGATTTTATTTTGGTGGAGCATTGACAGTTTTATCAATGTACTTTGGCTAACAGTTGCATCACTGTGTTGCCGGACATCAATATGTTGGTACTTGGTAGCAATAAACTGATATAATGAATAAAAGTTGCCAAGTTCCAAATTGCATGTTGTGCTTGAGGAAGAAAAAACCCTTGGTCACAGTAGGGTAGATTACTAAAATAGACCTGTCAAGTTTAATGGTTCATGGCAGAAAAGAATATTACCGCCTTTGATTGACGAGCCAAAAGGAACAAATTAACTTGGGATTAGCAGAAGAAGCGGAATCTTTATGTTGTGCCTCCATATAAGAATGTTCTTCAGATCAGATTGTATCTTGCTTTTAATGCAGCTCAACAGATGCAGTGATGTAGACCAGTTCTGCTTAAGTGAAGATTGCGTAGCTGTTTGTTTTGAAAGGAAAGCAACAACTTGAATTTATATAGAGCTTTCAGCGTAGAAAAATATCTTGTACTGAGAAATCAACATGTTGCAACGCTGTTTGTAGAAGCAACTCATTGTTCTTTTAGACATGATGCAACAAGCTTGCAAAACCCATAATAAAATTCTTGAAAATTGTGAACTCACCCACCATGGGTTAAAGTCTCCACACAGACAGCAGAAGCACAGTATGAGTTGTACTTGAGTGGAGCACCATCGTCACGAGGACTGCAAGATTCACAAAGAAGACTCAACCACCACTTTGTATGAGTGGCAATGGATGTAGCCTTGCCAGTGCGTCTGCATCCCGAGAACAAATTTTTAAAAACACAAAGATGAAATAAGACTTGAAATCAAGAGGAGCAGTAAAGCTTCTTGTCATTCAGATATCCCTACGCATTGTAGGAACTTGATTCTGAGAATATCTTTCTGTCCGAATGTCATTGGGACCCCCTTGTAAATAGCCCATGATTTGCATCCTACTGTTTTCTTTTTCAATTTTGAAAAGCTTCTCTTAAGCTCCCAGAATTGCTTTTTTTTAGTTTGTTAAAGTGTATAGTTTGAGATAACTATATAGTTTGTTCCAGGGTCACTTTGATCTGACTTCCAGAGACAAGCCTCTCTGTTTTAAGTGGGTTTTGGGAGACATGTACAGTCTTTCAGTTAAATGCATAGTTCACTAATTTTCATAATCTGTTCTTTTATTGATTACTCCTGAAGGCTTGTAAGGGGCTGATTCTTCCTTGCTATAACTCAAGGGCGGTCACTTTTTTTTAACTAATGTGGTGAATTTGCCTGCTTTGGTGCATAAAATCCACTGTTCTCCAAAATTGTTGAAGTCCTTTGTTCTCATGCCTTCAACGCATCTAGTGTATGTAAAGCAATAAATACCAGAGTTTCTCAAACAAGCCAATGAGGAGGTTTGTTACATCAGTGATGTCTCCAAAAATATAGTCTCCTATCCTATCTTTTTAATTAAAAAAAATCAACCCAGCAGTGCGCATATTTCCCCCCAGTTAGAGTTTGCCTCTCGTTTTGAGGTGGGATCCAGACTAGTCAATTAGAGCAGGGGACCTTGGATGTACCTTTTTAGTCCTGCTGCCATTGTGCTTAAGGTATTAGGAGGGGGGTTGGCAGGGGGAAATAGCTTTAAATGGGTGAACTATTTGTTTTATTGTTCAGGTCCCGGTAAGTAATGTATTCATAGAAAGATAGGAGTAGGCCATTCGGCCCCTCGAGCCTGCACTGCCATTCAATGAGATCATGGCTGATCATCCAAATTCAGTACCCTGTCCCTGCTTTCTCCCCATATCCCTTGATCCCTTTAGCCTTAAGAAATATATCCAACTCCTTCTTGAATATATTTAATGAATTGGCCTCAACTGTCTTCTGTGGTAGAGAATTCCACAGGTTCACCACTCTCTGGGTGAAGAAATTCCTCTTCATCTCAGTCCTAAATGGCTTACCCCTTATCCTTAGACTATGTCCTCTGGTTCTGGACTCCCCCGCCAGCGGGAACAGCCTTCCTGCATCTAATCTGTCTAGTCCTGTTAGAATTTTATAAGTTTCAATGAGAGCCCCTCTCATTCTTCTAAACTCTAGCAAATATAAGCCTAATCGACCCAATCTCTCCTCATACGTCATTCCTGCCATCCCAGGTATCAGTCTGGTGAATCTTCGCTGCACTCCCTCCATGGCAAGAACATCCTTCCTCAGATAAGGTGACCAAAACTGCACACAATACCCAAGGTGTGGTCTCACCAAGGCCCTGTACAACTGCAGCAAGACATCCTTGCTCCTGTACTCAAATCCTCTCGCTACGAAGGCCAACATACCATTTGCCTTCTTAACCGCCTGCTGCACCCGCATGCTTACTTTCAGCGACTGGTGCACAGACACCCAGGTCTCATTTCACTTCCCCTTTTCCCAATCTATTGCCTTTCAGATAATCTGCCTTACTCTTTTTTTGCCGCCAAAGTGGATAACCTCGCATTTATCCACATGACACTGCATCTGTCCAAATCGTACTGGAGTTTCTCTGCATCCTCCTCACAGCACACATACCCACCCAGCTTTGTGTCGTCTGCAAACTTGGAGATATTACATCTAGTTCCCTCGTCTAGGTTATTAATATATATTGTGAATAACTCGGGTCCTAGCACCGATCCCTGTGGTACCCCACTAGTCACTGCCTTCCACTCAGGAAAAAGACCTGTTTATTCCAACTCTTTGCTTGCTGTCTGCCAACCAGTTTTCTATCCAAGTCAGTACCTTACCCCCACTCCCATGCGCTTTAACTTTGCACGCTAGTCTCTTATGCGGGACCTTATCGAAAGCCTTCTGAAAGTCCAAATACACCACATCCACTGGTTCTCCCTTATCTATTTTGCCAGTTACATGCTCAAAAAATTCCAGATTAGTCAAGCACGATTTACCTTTTTGTAAATCCATGTTGACTTTGTCCAATCCTGTCACTGTTTTCCAAGTGCTCTGCTATTACATCTTTTATAATAATGGACTCTAGCATTTTCCCCACTACCGATGTCAGGCTTACCGGTCTATAATTCCCTGCTTTTTTTTTTTCCTCTACCACCTTTTTTGAACAGTGGGGTAACATTAGCTACCCTCCAATCCATGGGAACTGTTCCAGAGTCTCTAGAATTTTGGAAGATGATCAGCAATGCATCTACTATTTCTAGGGCCACTTCCTTAAGTACCCTAGGATGTAGATTATCAGGCCCTGGGGATTTATTGACCTTCAATCCTGTCAATTTCCCTAACACCATTTCCCTACAAATACTGATTTCATTCAGTCTCTCCCACTCATTAGATCCTATGTTCCCTGACATCTCTGGGAGGTTATTTCTGTCCTCCTTTGTGAAGACAGAACCAAAGTATGTATTGGTAGGCCATTTCTTTGTTTCCCATTATAAATTCCCCTGATTCTGACTGCAAGGGACCTACGCTTGACTTCACCAATCTTTTTCTCTTCACATATCTATAGAAGCTTTTACAGTCAGTTTTTATGTTCCCTGAAAGCTTACACTCATACTCTATTTTCCCCCTCTTAATGAATTCCTTTGGTTCCTAAACTGCTCCCAATCCTCAGGTTTGCTGCTTTTTCTGGCCAATTTATGTGTCTTCTCCTTGGATCTTATGCTATCCCTAATTTCCCTTGTTAGCCAATGTTGAGTTTGCTTTTTTGTTTTATTTTTATGCCGTCTGGGGGGAAAAAAGGCGCATTACCACCCAGGCAATCTGATTGCAGGGATTTGTGCAAGACATTTTCTCATTGTTATAGGTGATCAAACTGAAGAATACATTACACAATGACTAAGCGTATTGGAAATGACCAACAATAAGCGATGAAGAGACCGACAAACTGGATAGATTTATGTTTTCTCCCTCACTCCATTACGGGGATTGCTCATACTTGAAACAGGACTTTGAGACAGGCAAACATGGCTGCCTCTGTTGCTTCTAAGGCTGTGGAACTACAATAAGAAAGATGGTCCATTTTCTGTTGCAGATCGACATGAATATTCAAATTGTATCTGCATTTCCCATCCGACTGAGGCCCAGAATTATCAAAATAGCAGATCTAAAATGGTACAGGTATTTTAAGAAACCTAAGAAGTTTGTCTTTGTGCTGCATTCTTCTGAACAAAGGCAGTCTGCCTTCCCCCACCAAGCTTACAGCCAACTGTGAGTCCAGAACATGGGCTATTGGATTGCTCTGATCTGAACAATCTCCAGAATGGTTGGGGTACCTGCTCCTGGACACCAGTAATCCTAATGAATAAATGATTCAAGTCTCTTCTGTTTAGGTAGGCTTTTTCCTCTTCCCCTTTCGCTGGGAACAACTGAGCATCCAGGAGGTCAGGTTTCAGTTTTGGATGTTAAAACAAATTCTGGACACTGCTATAAAAAATATTATCTACCTTTTTAAGACTACTTGCCTAACCAGGATAATGCAGAAAATCTATTGAATGTCTTTGAGCAGCAGAAGCAGGCTGCAGTATTAAAGCAGGAAGCATTGGTGAAAACTCAACTCAGTGGCTAAGTCCATGTTTTATGATTTTTTTTATTTGCTGTATATTATGGCCTTGTCCTAGCTTTCTACAATGCCTTGACTTGCAGCAGCCACTGATCCCGTGACTGTTTGATGGGAAAAATGTTTTTGTTGTTCATCTGGTTCTATGGACAGAAATTGGGCAGAGTATTTGTGCTCAGTCAGACTTGATACTCTTTCTTATCTAGTTCCTCTGTGGACTATGTTCAAGTGCAGATCTCTGGTTGTGGTCTCCTGGCAGCAATCCCTCAAGGGTTCCTCCTTCAAACATCTTCCCCTCAAATCATGGTAGAAAGGGATGTGTCTGTCAGGCTGGGAGGCAAACTTGTTCATTTCCAAGCCAAATGGGTACAATGGAAGTGCACATTTGAACAATGCATATAGTTCGTCAGGCAGTGAAATTGCTGTTAGCATTTTCTGTTTATCCAGGGAAATGCAGTTTGTAGACAAACAGTACCTCAGTAGTCAGTCACATTCGGAAGGAGGAGCATCATTCTCATGTACTATGATTGGACACAATACTGGTGAAGGGACATACTGTACCTGCCTCTTTGCCTGCCAGGAGTTGATACCATGAGGGCAATTTTATTGGACACCAGAGAATCCTCCGTTCCCTCAATTTTTTGCTCCAGTCAAAATGTGTGAGAGACACTATATTCAGAGAATGAAGCTTCTTCAGTGTCAGTAATTTTAATAAATTTCTGTCTGAATCCACATCTCTGGTCTCCCTTGGAAATAATTTGAACTATTCAAATGCCTTCAAGTATTAAATAAAATACTTCCATGAAACATTTCTCTCAAACTTCTGCTGGTCTTGGGCAACAAATTCTGCGAACTGAACTTAGTTCCAATTATTTTCCTATACAGAAATAAAACAAAGATTGGATCTGATGCAATGATGATGTGCCAATTCAAGAATGTTTAATGGAGCAAATGTTAAGTATAAGCTGAAGCCCATATGCTTTTAATTTGTTGACCACTTGAATTCTATCACTACTTTGTATTTGCACCAAGAAAGCAAAGTTTTGTTATCCTTAAAACAGAAAAATGTTTGCAAATTTTCAGTGATCAGCTAAGTATACTTGTAGCCTGATGAGCCCAATTAGTTTACTGTCAAGTGCGTTACTTACTTTGGCGTTCTGCTTGTATTGGAATTGTGTATACTCCAATTGCCCTTCGTGGAGGGCCTGCCCAGTTCCAATTTGGGTAGTCTTGAAGTGTGCATTTTACAGTGTCTTAAAATGTAGCTGTTGAGCATTTGTTCAGGATGGTGAACTTGGCTTAACTCGGTAGTTACTTTTTTGATCAGGGATAATCATTACTTACTGGAAGTATTTGGCCATCTGTAAGAGGTGAGATTGCCCATCCTGGCATTGGATTTAGGCTCTTGTGTTGGTCAATAAAGCAGTTGAATATACAGACAAGTTGCCTAACATTGGCTTCAACTGATAATACAGTATTGTTACTTGTATACCTTTTTTTCTTGTAATATTAGATCAACCAGGACTTCACATTATTGCTAAATTACTTCTTGCTGCAGTTTAAATGTGCTGGTGTTGCATCTGTTTTGGAATAAAGCCAAAGCCAGTGTGTTTTTTTTTAAGATTCACTTTTCTCTCACCTTTAACTCTGTTATATGGCTGTCTGCTATTGTAGACACTTAATTTCTTAGTAACTCAAGCACTTCATTTAAGGATTTAGCAAAATCTGGGTGATCTAAATGAAATGGCAATGCTTTGGACTGTCCTGAGAGTCTGTGACCTGACATTGTTCAACAGACAAAATTAAATTGAACCAGAGACTTTCTGTCATCATGTGGTTCTTTTCAACACAGATCTGCTAAGAGCCTTGGCTATCTAAATATTCCTATTAAACATTAACTCATCACTTTTAACTCTTTTCACCAAATTTGATGGGACTACTTTACTCCCAGTGACTGACTAAATTTCAAAAGTACTTCATTGGCTGTAAAGCGCTTGGGACATCCTGAGGATGTGAAAGCTGCTATATAAATGCAAGTTTTTCATATTATTTTAATGCAACTTGCGCCATGACCTCCTAGTCCTGGTAAAAAAAAAATACATGATTTTTTACTGGCCTGAGTTGAACTGGAAGAATTGAGCCTTGTGTATGTTTAATGCACCTACAGAGCAATTCAGCAAGGAGAGCTGGATAGCACTCTTGTGCCCAGAGCTTCTTGTAACATGTCCAACCTCTTGACTCAGAAGCTCAGGAGTCCTACCAAACATTTTTCAGATGTCCAGTGGGACATTTGGGTGTCTACTGTTCATGAACAGTGTACAAACATCTTTATTTGTGCAGTTGCACAATGAAGGACTCTACTCTGAGGACATTTGTTCACTCACATTAATGCCTCAAGAAAGAGTCCTGGAACGCACAAGCTCTGGTGCATCAAGTAAATGGAGGTTGCAATGCATCTTCAACAAAGTGGGCAGAAAGTAAAGTTTGCCCAACAAATGGTTTTGAATACATTTTCTGGTCATTAGCACTAGACTGCTTTAAGCCCCAATGATGTAAGAAAGTCTTACAGTATTCAAATGTTCAGCAACATGTGATTAACAAATCTCAGAATCTGTTAAGTGTGTTTTAAATGTTTTTTAATGTAGTAAAATTACTGTCGTTAGTAATTTTACTATCAGTTTTCTGAAATACAAGATCTATTTCTTTGGGCACTGTTTTTGAATTAGTCTTGTGAATTTTTTTCTGCATTTGTCAGAAAAATATGAAAGAGCTCAATTGAATTTTTGCAGAATATACTCAGAAGGGTTCCTTTTCTTGTATATAACAAATGAAAAGATGACCTTCCGGGAAGAAAAATCTGCAAAATATCATTGTTAATGAAATCTTTCAGTTTTATGTCCCAACAGAAGCAATCCCGCTAACTTTTTTTCTGTTCAATTTCCTCGATGGTTCATCCCAAACTTCATATGACAGAATGAGGAAACATATAAAAATGGTAAGTATTGCAAGATTCTTTAAGGATCTTGTTATCATCTTTACAGACGCTATAGAAAGTCTGATGCTTCTAAATTTCATGTAAACTGAATGATGCACTGACTCAAACAAGTTTACTTTCCGTTGTAAACGTGGGGTTTACCTTGTAAAATAATTTGTGGCCAAAGGGAATAACTGAAGATTGTGTTTCAGTTTGCATCTAAGCCACAAGATGGGCTTTGAGCTTGGTTTCTTTACGCCTCATCCCAGGCTTAAGCCATTTTGGCAAAAGGAACTGCTCTGTGCATTGGTACCAACTTCCAAAGTTGTAGGATTGGTGTTTGCACAAATAGGCACATGTAGGTGGGATGAATGGGTCACAACAACTTCTTTTTTGTCATGCAGTTCATTATGACTGTAAAGCTTTGAGCATCTTTACTTTGTTCGCCAATTGTTCAGACTACTTGGAACAAACCTTGGAAAATTGAATTTAAACTATAGTCACTTTTTACAAAACCACAGCAAAGGAATTTACAAGAAAGTATGCTGGTTTTGGGACAGATACTAGAAACTATTTGTCTTCCCTTTTCCCCTGCACCCCCCCCCCCCCCCCCACCCCTTCATCTTTTTCTTCAATCTTTATCAATTTTTTTTGTCCAGTTTGCTCTCTGCTCACTTTTAATTTCACCAGTTATTTTAGTTTTTGTTTTCCATCAGAATTTTTCTTTTTCCATTTTCAATTTCGGAGCACTTTTGGGGAGGGGAAAGAGGTTTAGAAGTCATCTGATATTTTTTGTTGTCTGGTTCTGCTCAATATGTTGTTGGGTCAGAGTGTAACATTTGAATGCTGCTGGTGTAAATGATACAGCAGGATCTGGTTTGAAAAACCGTTACTGCTAACAGGTGTTACTATTGCACACTTGTTTTAAAATGCACCACTGCTATCACAGCTTCTGTGAATGTGGAACGAGGGACTGAGATTAATCATTTCCCCTCTGGACCTGATGTCTAACTTGGAGTCCATGGAGTTCCACTTCAAAAGTGATGTGCTCAATTCTCAGCCTGTCACCAAAAGTGATGAAGATTGCTGTGACATACTTGACCCACATTGCTTAAATATTACATGTTGATGTGATATGGCTCAGGGCTTGAAATTAACTACCCCAGTAGCAAATATTAGAAATCCATTTGAGTCTGGGGCAGATGGCAAGAATTTGCAGTGTCTATGCCAGTGCCACTTTTGCTGATGATGCCTTCTGTTGGGAAAACACTACATATCCCAAGGCACACAGGAGCATGGGCAGGGACAGTGCCCTATTCACAATAAAGTGGCCCACTCACAACATTTTGGAGTACCATGAGTGGTAAAGTTCTGCAATAATTGTCTTGCTGTCAAAATGTTGGCTGAAAGTGCTCATGTCTTGCTACTGGTTTATAGACAAGTGTCAAAAGTTTGCTACTGGGTTTAAAAAAAAATCTTGTCATGTTTCAACTGCTAGTAATAAAGGAACTGCATCTGAAACAAAGTGAAATCTTTTGAGTGCCCAATTCCTTGTGTTGAATGCTCCATTGTTCTGACAACCCCAGTTTTGAACCATTCAAAGCAATGACTTGAGCTTGTTTGTTTAAATATGACAACAGACAACAATGAAGTCCGGGGCTTTTCACATCAAGTACTCCCCATCAGTGCAAGCATTGCAGCACCGCAGTGTTAGACATTGGAGTCATTTTTTGTATACTTTTGCTGGTGGATGCACACTTGAAATATTTTGGTCACTAGTATTCAACGCATGTAAATATAGCATAGTAAATCAAAATCCTGGGACAACATTGCAGCAGCACAATTTTCTGCAAAGTATTCAGACTAGAAGTTCATAGTTGACCAGTCTTGCCGTGCATACTTTCAGCAGGATTGCTATCTGCTTTAAGACTGTACACAGTTCTGTTTGAGTTGGGAATTTGACTAGAACTTTTTTGGAGCATCAGCAAAAGCATTAATCAAGGCACTGCTGATGGTTCAGTGGGTTTGAGTAGCTGAACCATACAGATGGATAAGACCCCAGGTTTGATGCTGAGTCTCTGCTGAGCTAGTGGATCTCAGTCAGGAAGACTGCAGGAATACCATTGTTGACCTCTGTGCCCTGGGGTTACAGAGTGTAAATCCACCAAGACTCCTTCCCTGGTGGCCATCCAGTGGCCCCCCTGCCCCAACCCCTTGCTAAAAATAATCGTGTAGATGTCTGGCAAGAACAGGATTGGGTTCAGCTGTGATACCTTCTGTGGTCGAGTAACCTGCTGACGCCCGTGATGGATCGGATGTGAAAGATCACTGGGTGAAGTACCAAAGGATACCTGTGGACTCCAGTAGGGACACCATATCTTCAGAGAAGGAAATTGAGAGAAATAATAGCACTTGGAATAAGCCTCTTGGGTGAGCTAATAATATGCTCTCACACGTTCCAAAGTCTGATGCATGCTTATGTTCAAGCAATATGATGGAAGCTGTATTCAAGCAAACTAAATTGACGTAGATACTGTAAACTTTTTTTTTTAATTGCAAATTCCAGACGAGTCAATTTGCATCTTCTGTATAAATGCATTTTTTTAATAGGTAACAAATGTTTAATCTAACCTTAAAGGTTTTAATGCTATGATGATTTGTTTTTCTGTAAATACATAAATGTATCCCAGTCAAAGATGAGAAGGCAGCACGGTGGCATAGTGGTTAGCACTGTTGCCTCACAGCGCCAGGGACCCGGGTTCGAATCCGGCCTCGGGTGACTGTGTGGAGTTTGCACATTCTCCCCGTGTTTGCATGGGTTTCCTCCGGGTGCTCCGGTTTCCTCCCACAGTCCAAAGATGTGTGGGTTAGGTTGATTGGCTATGATAAATTGACCCTTAGTGTTAGGGGGATTAAATACGTGGGGTTACGGGGATCGGGTGGGATATGTGTCGGTGCAGGCTCGATGGGCCGAAATGGTCTCTATCTGCACTGTGAGGTTTCTGTAAAAAAAAAAAAAAAAGCAGCTGAATGTGATATTATGAATGAATCTCCTGTAATGGATGGCAGACCAGTTTTTGCTGCTTGATTCTGCATGTCAAAGAAGCAAAATATTTCTTTTCTCTTTTTCCTCAATTCACCAAGTCATGGTGAGGTATGATTCTACGGCTGCCAGAAATCCTGCAGTATCTCACTGAAGTGACCATTCTTGTGAGCCTAAATAGTGAGCTACTGATTGCGGGCAGCATCACAGCTGAAAATAATTTGGGGGCGGTTAAGAGAAGACACTTCAATTTTTACAACTCCAGCTTAAAATTATAATGGGATGTTGGCAGCCAACAGAGGTTAAATTGCTGTTTCTGTCACGTTAATGCCCAAGTACACCATCTGATTTGGTTCTTTGTACAGTAAAAACCAGCAAAGTGTGGCATAAACCAGCATCATGTAGGTTTTGCAGCCACCTTGGTCTGTTAGCATGGTAAAGCTGCATATATGACTTGGAATTACTGACATACTTGACCCCATGCTTCTCAGCTAGTCCATTCCCCCAGGGTGGAGGAGTACCTTCCTTAGAATGAGCTGCCTCCATTCAATGTTTCCTAAAATAAGGCCAGCCATTGGGGACTAAGTCATTGTCATGAGCAGCAGCTTCACTTGTTGCCTTAGCTCCTGGTCCCCCTCTTTCTTCTTTCCCCTGCTGCCCCCCCCCCCTTCATTAAAACACAAGCATTGACTTAATAAATGTTTAATTCCTCAGTACAAGTGTACTTGTGCTCTCAACCCAATTATTACCTACATAAAGGGGATCCATCCTTCTAATAGGTATACAGTACTTATGGTGATTACTGAATACTGCCATAACCTCCCAGTGGGTCGTGGGCAGTGAATGGGTAGAACCATTCAAGGGCCATTCATAAGGACCCAGTGTCTGACATACTTCTGACTAATCGTCAGCATCCTGGGGAACCAAAATAAAGACAGACAAACATATAAAGAAGTTGTATTTGCATATCATGTCTTCGAGATGCTATATAACCAAAGGATTGCTTTTGCACTACAGTAAGTTATGTAGGCAGCCAGTTGTGAACACCAAGGTCCCACAAGCAGCAAATAAAATTCATATCCCATTAATCTGCTTTCTGTAGCGATGATGGTTGAGCTAGTAATGGTGGCCATGTCTGGACACTGGAAGAGCTAGGTGTTGCTCATCAAATGGGTGCCAGAAGATTTATTATTTCCACTTGAACAAGCAGATGGAACCTCAATTTAATGTCTCATCTGAAAAAATGACACCTTTGACAAGCTTGCACATAAAACTAGCCCAAACAGCTCATCTTCATGGTTCAGAACTCTTAAGGATGCAACAGAAGCACTTCCTCTGACCAATGTATGAAATCCAGGGCTATTTGGTGGATTTGTGGCAAGAGTCAAGTACCCTAGAGTGATAAGTCAGCCTCTTGGGAGCCCCTTGCATGGGGGCCTCGAGTGGCATTGGACTTGAAGGTCTAGGTCATCAAGATGGCTGACCTCACAAGCTTCAACCTCACCGAAGGTAGATATCAATCATAAACGATGAGACAGACCTGGGACAATCTGTTACCTGGAAGCCAGGAATGTACTTGTATCCAGGAATTTACTCCTATGGATTGCAGAGAGGCAAGCAGCTAACTCTCCGCAACTGGTAAAACCAGTATTCTAAGCTGTGTTCGGGAGGATGGTGGCAATGCAATTGTACGTTTTATGATTCGTTGTGATCACCATGCTGCTCGTGAGGAGCTATTTGTACTTGCTGTCCACTAAGCAAAGGCTAAAATCCATGTTTGGCAGTTGTTTAATGTATTTAGATTGGGAGGGAGTGAGGTTAGCAAAGTTAATTTGGAGTTGAAGTGACTTGTAAGAATTTGTATCTGGTGAGAAAAGTTCAGAACTAAGTCGATGATTGAATCACTGGACCTAAGCCATCCTGAGCACTGCTGATGCGACCAACTAGTCTGGGTCACTTATGGATTTCTTGGAGGTAGACCAGGTCACTTCTGAATCCCAGGGAGGTAGACCTGACTTGACAGGGGTTTGGGGGAGGGAGGCTGCAATGCTTAATATTCAGCTCCAAGTAACCTTGCAAGCCAGTGTCACAATGGGTAGGCTGGTTCTAAATGGACAAGCTGAGGAGAGCTTGCCCATGTGCAACTTTAGTCGACTAAACTCCAGCAGTACCCTTGTTCACACTTGGGGTCCCTAAGACATCAACTTTGTCAACCTGCACCTATGCTTTCTGGTCTGTGTCCATCTGGGAGTGTGTGTGCACCCAGTATCAGGCAAATAGAAATGTAGATTTATCAGCAGCTTGGTTTAGAGATTTTAAAACATGGTGATGGGTTCTTCCGGTCTCATACTTTGATGACCGCAACCCCCCGCCCCACCGCAAAACCAAAGAGATAATAATTAGGAAAGGCTTCCTTCCTTGTTTGTTCCTGATATAGTCTACCTTAATTGCACTTTTCCCACATGGCTTCTGGAATTGGCCGTGGACTTTACCAGCACCTGCGCTGCTTTGAACTTTGACAGATCAGAAATCTTTTTCATGTCATAACAGACTCTACGTTTTAATATTTTAAACTTTGTGACCGCTTTAGTGGTTTCTGCCAACACTATTTTAGATTTAAATTCTCTACTGAATTGATGCCTTTAGTAAAAGAATTCGCTGACTGATATGCAGACTGCCATTTCAAAGCAATCAGTCACCTCATCTAGATGAACTTCTTAATGAGTGTTGCACATGAAGTTCACCCAGGTGTAAGAAATGAGTTGAGAAGATGGTGTGAATCATTTGGGGTTGCTGACCCACTAATAGATTATACTGTATTGTTAAAGCCTCGGAAATTTCTGTTCCATTGAACCCTATTTCACTTTTGGTCCAAGTTAGGATGTCAAAGCATTGAAGGGATGTAACTGTTGCCATGAATCAAGGCTCCTTTAATAGATTACTGCATTTGCAGGCAGCTGTCCAGCTGTGGCTGGAGCAACATTACTTTCTTGAATCTCTCACTGCACGCATTCCCTCCCCTTTCTGCGTTTGCCCCTGGAAAAATCATTCTCTTTCCTCGCCGCCGCCCCCCCCCCCCCCCCCCCCGCCGCCCCAGTCACTTACAATTGCACTTTAAAAACTCCCAACTGCTCAGCTATTCACCATGATACTTAGGCAGCTGTCAATCTGTTCAATCTCTCCCTCTCCTCCATCTTTGAGGTCCTTGTCGCCAGTAAAACCTTCACTCTGTCCCATCCTGGTCATTCACCTGGTATGGCTGCCATCTTCACTCCCTCAAATCCAAGGGGTGCAGACTTGAGTGTAACTGGGGCACATCACATCAAGCTCTCTGGCCTCAGTCTTCTCTGGATCATTCTGGAGAGCAAAGATAGCCTCTGCCTTTTCTCCATTAGCAACTGTATCCTTAAATCCATCTCTCTGGCACCTACCATTACCTCCAGCATAGAGTGCAAGGAGCTCATGCACAAAAAGGCTAATGGAATGTTGGTCTTTATCTCGAGGGGGTTGGATTTCAAAAGTGAGCAAGTGATGCTTCTGTTGTACTGAACCATGGTCAGATACCATCTGCAATACTGCTTTCTGTTTTTGGCACCGGACTTCAGGAAAGGGTCTACCAAGACGAATGCTGATTTCTCCTGTTTTGTTTCAATATAACCTTCAAGTTTCAGTGATCTGAACACATTCAAGACCAGTTGGCCCTTGTGTAGCATGTCTGTTGCATGTGCCAGGCTGGAAGTCTCAGCTATGTCTTTGTAGAAGAAACTCTTACTGGGAGAATAGTCCTACTGGACCTTAATGTATATTGAAGTTAGGCCAAGCAAAATCATTTTTACTGTTATAGGTGCACTGCACCTCTATTTTAAGTTGCATTATATCCCTCTTGGGATTTAGCATCTCCTGTGGAGAACCTTAGATGCAATGTTGAAGCACTTGGGTTTGAAAATGTTTTTTTTGGGTTGGGTCTGATTGCATGCAAATTCACTGGTTAGTTGATCAAATTTTATATTTAGTCTGGTTGAGTTCCTCAAATGTCTCCACCCTTCATGAACATGGTGGTGTTTGTCCATTTTGTCCAGCAATTTGTAATTTTCACCACCTTAGCTGTACCTGGTGCATTCTGATGTAATTCACTGGCCTAGAAATTGCCGTCAGCGGCGTACCTCCGGAGTATGCCTCCAACCTGTGAAACATTTATGAATTGCAGTCTCTGGTCTCCAGGTGTACGGCCCATGGATCCCAGGGATGCAGGCTGTTCGGAAGCGTCCCTGGTATCGTGGGCCCGGTCCTCCAGTGACAGGAGGATTCCATTGCAATCATTTACGATATGCAATGGAATCCCCAAATAATTATACAATTTACAGAATTCTAATAAATTTACTGAATTGCAGTTTTATTCCCAAGTCCCTTCATTACACCAACCTCAATAAAAAATGTAATTTTTTGATAAATAATATTAAACATCTTAATCTGGGCCAATATTTGCGTAAACTCATTTTAAGTGTATGTGCATCATTTTGGATTTTTAAAGGTTTTATTTAAGCCTTATATATGCCCTTACGCTGATGAAAGCAGGCCCTTTGCCTGCTTTTACCAGCTGTAAGAGTTGCATGGGCAATTGCAGAGCAGTTGTTGGGCAAATTGCCCAACTCTGCACCAGCAATACTCATTTTTCAGTTGGTTCGGATGATCTGTCAAGGCGTACATAAGAAATAGGAGCAGGAGCAGGAGTAGGCCAATCGGCACCTCGAGCCTGCTCCGCCATTCAATAAGATCATGGCTGATCTGATCCTAACCGCCAATCCACTATCACAGAACCATCTCCTGAATCTAACAGAATTAGACACACGAAATAGGAGCAGGATTAGGCTACGCGGCCCCTGGGCCCCCTCTGGTACCTTGACCGATTGCAAGTTCTGGATTTTGCACAAGCGCATGTGGAAATCCAGAACTTCCGGGGCCTTTCAAATGGAATATGATGGCGTATTCTGTATGCCATCGAAGACACTACAATTTCGGGGCCGTTGTATATGAAGTGATTTGAGACATTTCTGAGACGTGGTGCTTGAAATGTAAATTATGGACTTCGGCATCAACCTAGACCTGTCCCTAATCTAAATTAACGAGCATTATTATTTCAGCTGCCCCTCGTGATGCATCTCGTATTCAAGAACAATCTTTGAAACCCTACATACTAATTAACCCCTTATCTTTCGCCCAGGTGTATGCTTGTTGAGAAATCATAGAAACGTAGGAACAGGAGTCGGCCATTTAACCCCTCGAGCCTGTTCTGCCGTTCAGTGAGATCATGGCTGATCTGCGACCCAACTCCACATACTCGCCTTTGGCCCATATCCCTTCATACCTTTGGTTAACAAAAAGCTATCAGTCTCGGGTTTAAAATTAATAATTGAAGTAGCATCAATTGCTGTTTGCGGAAGAGTTTTCCAAACTTCTACCACCCTTTGTGTGTCGAAGTGTTTCCTAATTTCACACCTGAAATGTCTGGCTCTAATTTTTAGACTATGCCCCCTAGTCCTAGAATCCTAAATCATTATTTTAAGATAAGGAATGAAGTGGTACTGGGTCAGCATTACATTTATACAGTCCAAAAATACTTCAAAACAATAAAAAGGCCATTCAAAATATTGTTCTTTCCAGTGCCTCTGACTGAATATCTGTTAGACGTTACTTGAGAGAGAATTCCACAGTACCCCTCCTAGCTACCACATGTGGTATAAACCATGCAAAACTGGAAACCACAGGGCTATTCTTGTAACATTTCTTTCTCTGTTAAAGCGGGCCAAATTAATTGTTTTCAATGGTTAGGCAATTCAGCTACAATCAATTTCTAACACTTAAATAGTCTATTTGCTTTTGCCACTTGACAGTAATTGAAATCACATCTTGTCCCATTCTCGCATACCTGTCGGCACTTTTAAACCACATATAAATATAAATGCCGAACAAACAATCCGCACCTGTGAAGAGGAAGGGAAAGTTTAGGTTTTGGGTGTAGACCCTTCATAAGAGCTTAACCTGATGGCTCTTACAACAAAAGCAAAATACTGCAGATGCTGGAAATCTGAAATAAAAACAGAAAATGCTGCAAATACTGTGTATTTCCAGCATTTTCTGTTTTTATTTTAGCTCTTACAACAAAGCTGCTTTGATGGTTCAGCCATTTGGGATGTAATGCATTTGTCAGTAATCTGAGATACTTGCTTGCAGCTCACTATTCCTACATTTGGCATAAACAGGAGTTTGTATATAAAACGCTCATTGTCCTTGAGATAATTTAATTTAATTAGCACTTGGTTAAGCTTCTGCATTTTGACTAATTCAAATTTTAAACTACGAGGCTTGTAGATTGTGGTTCTGGTCTCAATCTGAAAATTGGAATAGTATAAAATAACTTGCTTTTTATATGAAAAGAAATACCCATGAAGTGACTTTGCTGGTACTTGTCTGGAATGCATAGTGAGTTATCGGCACATATAAAAAAAGAATGTTACAGGATAGAAACAGACCATTTGGCTCTTTCCACAGTTCCTGTACTATTTGCTCTATTGTGGCATCTGTCAAATCTCTTATTTAATCTCTAGGAGAACCTTCAGAATTTCCACCTGACTCTTTCTACCCCATATCCTCCACCTACTTCCAGAACATCACGTGTCTCCATCCCAACCTCGGCTTATCTGCTGCTGAAACCTTCATCTGTGGTTTACAACCACTCGACTGTTTCAGTGTTCTGTCCAGCCTCCCATTTTCCACCCTTCATGAACTTGAGCTCCTCCAAAACTCTGCTGTCCATATCCTAACCTGCAACAAGTACTGTTCACCCATTACCACTGTGTTCAATGGACTACATTGGCTCCTGGTCCACCAACACCTTGATTTTAAAATTATTATCCTCGTGTTCAAATCTCTCCGTGGCCTTGCCCCTCCTTATCTCTATGACTTCCTCCAAACTCCCAAGAATTCAGCGTTCCTCCAACTCTGACCTCACTCTCTCCGCCCCATTTTGGTGGCTGTGCTAAGCTCTGGAATTCCCTCCCTACACCACCTCCTTTACAATCCTCCTTAAAACCTGCTTCTTTAATCGAACTTTTAGTCACCCATCCTAATAACTCCTTCTTTACCTCGGTGTTAATTTTTGTCTGATTTAAGCTCCTGCAAAGCACTTTGGGACGTTTTCCTACGTTAAAGGTGCTACTTAAATGTAAGTTGTTGACCCTGAAATTACTCCAGTGGAAGTCGGGAATATCTATGGCATGACTTGAGTTTCTCAACTCGTTCTTTTCTACTTGTCTATTAGTTTTTTCATCCTCCATGCAACTGTTAAGCCATACAGCATATTCTGACACTTCACCGTTCAAAAAACACCTATCTGGGGATGCTCGAGTGATGTGGCTTTCTTTTCCTCTATTGGTAAGGACCTGGCTTCACTTTGCACCTTCCCAAGATTGAAAATTCAGTGGGTAGATTGTGGTCACAAGAACATCAAAATTAGGAGCAGGAGTGGGCTGTACAGTCCCTCTAGTGTGCTCCGCCATTCAGTAAGATCATGGCTGATCTTAGACCTCAACTCTCCTGCCCGTTCCCCATATCCCTCGAGTCCAAAAATCTGTATCTCAACCTTGAATATATCCAACGACTGGGCATCCACAGCCTTTTAGGCACTACAGGTAAAGGGAAAATTAAAATATGTAAAGCGATTAAACCAGGAGAAAGAAAGAAGAAACATGTGAGTAAAATATCAGAGCTGAAGGACAGGCTAGGGTGTGTGGCCCAAATCAGCATTCTTTATACAAACGCACGAAGTATAAGGAATAAATTGAATGAACTGCCGGCACAAATTCAAATTGGAAGGTATGACATGGTAGCCATCACTGAGACATGGCTGCAAGACAGTCAGGACTGGAAACTAACTACACCAGGTTATAAGGTCTACAGGACTGATAGGGAAAATGGCAGAGGGAGGAGTAGCTTTGGTGATCAAGAATGAAATCACTTCAATGATAGGATATAAAGAGAGATAAGCAGCCAGTGGAGACCTTATGGGTTGAATTAAGAAATTGGAAAGGATCTAAGAATGTAGTGGGAGTTGTGTATAGGCCCCCTGGTAGCTGCTCTGAAGTGCTCGATTGTATAAATGCAGAGATTGGACAAGCGTGTAGCAAAGGCAGAGTGGTTTTAATGGGGGATTTTAACTTTCATATAGATTGGGGAAAAGCAGACTAGCACCTGTCAGAAAGGTAGTGAATTTCTTGAGTGTGTCTGGGATAGTTTTATACAACAGTTTGTCCTAGATGCAACAAGGGGGCAAGCCATATTAGATTTAGTAATGAGCCAGATTTAGTTAACAGCCTAACTGCATAAACATTTATCCAATAGTGATCATAACATCGAGTTCAACATAGCGTTTGATGGGGAGAAACGCAAAACAGCTACTAAGATTCTAGATTTAGGTATGGCTGACTTCAACGGGATAAGGCAGAGACTGTCCACAATAAACTGGGCAAATCTGTTAATGGGTAAAATGAGTGGGAGATGTTTTTTCAATTTTTTTTAATACGATACAGAAACAGTTTATACCCCTGAGGGGCAACAGCTCTATTTGCTTAAAAAAAAAAAACAGCTATGGACAACTAAAGAGGTGTATGGGACAGCATAAAACTAAAGGAAAGGGCATACAAAAATTCAACAAAAAAAAAGCACAGATCCTGGCGAATGGGAAAGATACAAAGAACAGCAAAGGGTCACAAGACAGATAGTAAGAGCTACAAAAAGGGAGTATGAAAAGAAACTTGCAAGGGATATCAATCAATATGAAGAATTTTTAGTTACATTAGGAAAAAGAGGGTGGTCAGTAGCCATGTTGGCCCCTTAAACTGAATGTGGTGATATTGTCAATGAAAATGGGGAAATGGCAGACATGTTGAATAATTACTTTGCGTCAGTATTTATAGTAGAAGAGTATAGCTCGCCGGAAATCCCGAAGAAACGAATACTGAATCGGGGCAATGACGCAATAAAATTAACGTAAGCAAATTAACAGTAATAAAGAAAATAATGGCATTAAAGAGTGACAAATCCCCAGGGCCAGATGGTTTCCATCCCAGGGTTTTATAGGAAGTAGGTGAGCACATTGCAGATGCCCTAACTATAATCTTCCAAAGTTCTCTAGCTTCAAGAACCGTCCCTTTTAGATTGGAAAATTGCACATGTCACTCCGCATTTTAAGAATGGTGCGAGAGGGAAACCAGGGAATTCTAAACCAGTTAGCCTGACATCTGTTGTCGGGAAATTGCTAGAGTCTATAATTTAGGATAGGTTTACTGAACACCTCAAATTTTCAGTTGATCAGAGAGCCAGTATGGATTTGTGAAAGGTAGGTCATCCCTGATGAACCTGATTGAATTTTGTTTTAAGAGGTGACTAAAGTAGTGGACAGGGGAATGTCTATGGATGTTATTTATATGGACTTCCAGAAGGCATTTGATAAATTCCCACATAAGAGACTGTTATCTGAGGTAGAAAGAGAGACTTGGGGTCCAGGTACATAGAATATTAAAATGTCATGAACAGGTACAGAAAATAATCAAAGGCAAATGGAATGCTGGCCTTTATATCTAGAAGACGAGAGTACAAGCAGGTAGAAGTTATGCTGCAGCTGTACAAAACCCTAGTTACTCCACACCTGGAGTACTGAGCGTAGTTCTGGGCACCACACCTTAGGAAGGATATATTGGCCTTGGAGGGAGTGCGGCATAGGTTTACCAGAATGATCCCTGGACTCCAAGGGTTGTTACCAGGAGATATTACACAAATATTAGGGTTGTATTCTGTAGAATTTAGAAGGTTAAGGAGTGATCTGATCGAAGTTTTCAGGATATTAAGGGGAACAGATAGGGTCGATAGAAAGAAACTATTTACACTGGTTAGGGATTCTAGAACTAGAATTTTAATCTAGAAATAGTAGTTTAAAAATTAGAGCCAGACCTTCCAGGAGTGAAATTAGGAAACCCTTCTACAGGAAACTTTGGTTTATCCGGAGGTTAACTATCTGGAATGCTCGAGCCACCGGCAAAAATCAGGAGCCGTTTCGTTGTTTTTTTTTTCTTTTCGTTGCTTTTTTTTCACCAGTCAGGCTCTGCAAGGCCTCGCTGAAGCTGTTGCTAAGCTGCAGAGATGCTTGCAAGGTACGGCAGACTGTTTAGAAGCTGGGTTTGTTGCCAGATACGGAGCTCAAAATCTCCATATGTTTCAACATTAGCGTTAGTTTGTCCGGCAGTTTTGATGGGACGGCAACAGCTCGGTGCCGGATAGCACAAAGATTCCTGTACATACAAAGGGGTGTTAGCAGTTTGGAACTCTCTTCCGCAATGGTAGTTGATGCTAGATCAATTAATTTTAAATGAGATTGATAGCTTTTTGTTAACCAGAAGTATTAAGGGATATGGGCCAAAGGCAGGTATATGGAGTTAGATTGCAGATCAACCATGATCTCATTGAATGGTGGAACAGACTCAAGGGACTGAATAGCCTACTCATGTTTCTATGATTCACAACCCTCTGAGGGAAGAAATTGCCCCATATCATCTCAGTCTTAAAAGGCCGACCCCTTATCCTGAGACGATGCCCCCTAGTTCTAGACTCTCCAGCCAGGGGAAACCATCTCTCTGCATCTATCCTGTCGATCCCCCTCAGAATCTTGTGTATGTTTCAATGAGCTCACCTCATTCTTTTAAACTCCAGAGTATAGGCTCAATCTCTCCTTTGTAGGACAACCCTCTCATCCCAGGAATCAATCTAGTGAACCTTTGTTGCACCACATCTAAGGCAAGTATATCATTCCTTCGATAAGGAGACCAAAACTGTGCACAGTACTCCAGGTGTGTTCTTGCCACAGCCCTGTACAATTGTAGCAAAATGTTCTACTAATTATCGTCTGTCTTATTTTGGTATTCCATGTGTGTTTTGAGGGATTTATTTAAAGACTGGTTTTAACCTTTAATCATAATCACACTTAAGAATATTTGAAAGTTAAAGGACAATTGCTAACCTTTCTCTTGATCTACTGAGATCTTAGCACACTTGAGCATCTTAGTTAAAATATGTCTTGCCTGTGTGGCCCAATTTGATCTTCTCTACATTGAAGAGAGCCTGATACTGCAACCAAAATAGGAACATAAGTGTGTGACCAGTGCAACATGTTGAGATGTTTACCCATTTGGTCTAGAATAGATTTTGTTTTCATTTATATTGAGGGTGCTATGAAATTGACTTCAGTTCACCAAAGGGTTAATTCCCAGAGACACAGGTTATTGGGTGGTATTGTTTAGGACAAATTGGATAGAATGTCGGGTTTAAGCCATCTCAATTGTGTATGCTCACATACCACATTGTTCTGAGAGAATGAGTCATCAAACACATCTTGGAGATGTTTGCACAGTTTAATGTTAGATTGGTTTTCATTCAAAGATGCCCTGGAGGAGTCTTGTCTAAATAGAGAATGTAGTTGCCTTAACTTTCATACCAAGGTGATGGGAGGAGTGAGTTCTCATTCAAGGTGATAAGTTTGGCAGCTCAGCAAGCCAATCTTCAACACGTTGACATGATGGAGGGGTCAGAGTGCAGTATTGGAGTCTGACACAGTCCGAGTGAGACATGGAGGACTTGCTTTCTGTTAGTCACTGCAGAGACTGTTGACTTATAAAATAAGTTGGGCCTGTATGAAAGCAGTCACAGTTTCTTGTTTTGTTGGTACGAGGCGTGATGGGAAATTGGTTAAATTTTATTTCTATATTGTATGTAAAATAACTAATTTGTTTATTTACAGTTGGCCTAGCCAACTAGTGTTTCAATCTGCCTTTTGAAAGATAGATTGCTCATGGCAGCCCGTGCGAGATCACACTTTTCAGCACACACAATGGAGGGTCTAGTGTCACTTAGCTAGATATTGGGAAGCAATTGAATGCTCCAGTTTGTAGATGACGCATGATTCACTTGCAGGACTTGGTGACACTGGACCAGACAGAATACCTAGAACAGGCCCAAAAGTTGTAACCACTGGAAAGGACCATTGTGGGAAATCTGGTCAGCCCCAGAGCTCTAGCACAGAATGTACAGTTCACTAACCGTATTCCTCAATTGATTTTTCTCGCCAACTGTTTATCCAGCTCCCTCTTACAAATACTAAAGTTATTAGCCTCAATTGTAGCTGATTCTAAACATTCCCCAACTGCTATGTGAATTAATTAGATTTGTTCTAGGATAGAAGCTGCAAATGGTTGTCCAGAATTTAGATTTACTTTTTAATAGAATGTTTAGGTAGAATTAACCATTTGGATTTTTTTTGATCTAGGATTTGAGCATGCCATATGTCTTACCAAGTGCTTTTTCTTAATTTGATGTGGAGCAGCATTAAGAATAACCCAAGCATTTTTGTGTAGAGGATGGCATGGGTGAGAACATCAAATATGGTGGCACGGTGCACTGAACGTAACCCTGATTTTTTTTTTAAGACTATATTTTCAAGATGAAGTACAGTGGGAGAGTGAGATGACAAATATGCAACATTTTCCATCTATTGGTTGCACATCATTTTCAAATCTGGTTTGAATTTTTACCAACTTGGGGGTATTTTGACTGCTAGCAATGCTAAATTTAGTTGTGTATTGTTCCTCATTTTTGGATTCTGTTTCTCAGCTCCTGGACCAAAAGGACACTTCAAAAGCATGGGGGCCAAGGCCTCTAACTCTAACTCCTCTGGTATGTATTTTTCTATCCACTATTTCTTTTGTGTGAATTTGTCGTAAAACTGTTTGATCGCTGTTGCATCAGTCCAAATTCACTCCTATAGTTGTTCATCTAAGTTGTTGCCCATAATAATAGCAGGTTCTGATTAATCTGCATTCTTAATCTCATCTTCACTTTGCATCCTCACAAATACAGCATGTTTAAGGTTTTGGGGCACATAATGTGAAAATGTCAAGATTTTTCAGATAGATGGTGCTGTGTCATACAAAGCATTTGTGCCTATTCATTTTAACCCCGGCGAGAGAATTTTTGTTTCTTGTGAGAGAGGTCTTCTTGTCAAAGTTTGGGACAAAGTATTATGATTCCCTGATGGCCAGCCGCTTTGGATTTTGGGGGTTTTGTTTTGTTGTTCAGGTTTCCCAGTAACTTACGGTATTGACCTTTGTACTGGGCATTAAACCTCCAGAAAGTGTGGTATCATGGTCTTGCATCCCAGGTGGTAGATCACATATTGATAACACAAGAGGTTATTGCACAAAACTGGGCTCATGGGATTGGGGATAATATATTAGCATGGATTGAGGATTGGTTAATGGCCAGAAAACAAAATTGGAATAAATGGGTCTCCTTTGGGTTGGCAGGCTGTAACTGGTGGGGTATTGCAAGGATCAGTGCTTGGGCTCTGCTATTTACAATCTTATATCAATAACTTAGATGAGGGGAGTGAATTTGTAATGTAGCCAAGTTTGCTGACAATACAAAGTTATGTGGGAAAATAAGCTATGAGGAGGACAAAAAGAGGCTGCAAAGCGATATAGACAGGTTAAATGAGTGGGTAAGAATGTGGCAGATGGAATATAACATGGAGAAATGTGAAGTTATCCACTTTAGTAGGAAATAGAAAAACAAAATATTTTTTAATAAGGTGAGAAATTGGGAAATGCTGGTATTCAGAATGACCTGGGTGTCCTTGTACACACATCACCGGAAGTTAACATGCAGGTACAGCAAGCAATTAGGAAAGCAAATAGTACATTGGCCTTTATTACAAAGGGATTGGAGTATGAGTAAAGAAGTCTTAGTACAATTATATAGGGCCTTGGTGAGGCCACACTTGGAGTACTGTGTACAGTTTTGGTCTCCTTAACTAAGGAAGGATATACTTGCCTTGAGGGAATGCAATGAATGTTCATTAGACTGATTCCTGGGATATGGGGATTTTCCCATGAGGAGCGATTGAGTAGACTAGGCTTCTATTCCCTAGAGTTCAGAAGAATGAAAGGTGATCTCATTGAAACATATAAAATTCCTAAGGGGCTTGACAGGGTAGATGCTGGAAAGGACAGATGTTGGGTGGATGTCTACTCTGGCTGGGGAGTCTAGAACTAGAATAAGGGGTTGGCTTTGGACGATATCACCAATACACAGCAAGTGGATGAGGAAGACAAGGGGGGCCAAGGCTCGATCCTCGTGGGACTCCGGAGGTACAGAAAAAGAAAACCACCAGCTATGATTGGATAGGTAAGAGTGGAACCAAGCCAAGGCAGTCACACTGAGCTAGACAATGGAAGAGAGGTGTTTGAGAAGGCTGGCATGGTTCACCATGTTAAAGGCTGCAGAGTGGTTGAAGAGGACAAGAAGGGATTGTGCACTATGGTCAGTCACACAGAATGTCCTTCATGACTTTAGTTAAGGCTGTTTTTATGCTGTGGGAGGTGCATAACCCTGATTGGATAGATACAAACAGTATTGTCGGAGATATAGGCATGGATTTGGGAGGCGACAACTCATTTAAGGACTTTCAAGAGGAGAGATTGGTGATAAGGCAGTAGTTTCCAGGGACACAGTAAGGACGCAGTAGGTGAAGAGCGAGCACTGACGGCTGTTTTGAAAGGAAGTGGCGGGCACAGTGCCTTAGGAGGGGGGGATCCATTTATAATGTCAGCTATCACAGAAACCTGGTAGGGAAGTTGGGTGATCAGTTTAGTGGGAATGGGGTAAAAGGCACAGGAGGGTAGGTCTCAATGAGATGAGGTTTATTGAGGCATTGGGGAAGATGAGAGAAATGGGGGTTCAGAGCTAGACTAGAGAGGAGGCTAAAGGAAATTTGGCTTGGTGGGGGAGAAGTAGCTGGTCTTGATTTTTGATAAGTGAAAAAAGAAATCAGCAATTATCTTTGGTTTCCAGGATGATCCCGGAGTAGTGTGTGATTTTTGGCAGAGAGTGAAGCTCACTAGCACTTGATGTGGTCCAGCCAGATCTGGTGATGGATAGGTCAGCCAGTTGTGTGCCAGATATGTTTAAATCTGCACCCTTTGGATTTAAGGGAGTGAAGATGAGGGCCATACTGGGGGAACAACTGAGATGGACAATTTATAAAGGTTTCACTAGGAGAAGCATAATATGATCTGAAACAGCCCAAAATTGACAGTTGATGTTCTGTGATGGAATGAAGTCAATCTATAGATGACATGGAGTCATTTTGTTGCATTCACGAAGCTTTCTCTAGTTTCGGAGTCTTGTGGACAGGGAGTACCTCCAGGAGCTATCTGGGGTAGAGCAGCAGCTGATGCACTGGAGGAGTCAGAGGGCTGAAAAGAAGTGGATAGTTGACAGTGAGACAGCAAAGGTTGATGTTGGGCTCCAGCGGAGGTGCATAGTAACCTCGGGTTTTGTGATCAGTGGATCTGATGACCAGCAGAGAGACGATGGGGGTGACACCCAAGGACCAAGAACAGTGAATACCAGTGAGTGAGGGAAGGATGAAGGGTAAATCTACTGGACTCGGTGCAAAAGCAAGAGGGAGGTGAGGAGCACAAGATCAGAATTGAAGCAGGAGTTTGAGGATGTGGTACAATCCAGTCCAGCAAAGGGTGATGGAGGAGTGATGAGGGGAGCAGAGCAGAATCGGTGGTCACAAGAAGTAAGTGGCTAACAGCAAAGCAGAGATCATTCAAGAATGTGAGTGGCATCTGTTGCAGGAAGGGAACCAGTCTAGAGCTAGTTCAGAATAGAATGCAAAATGCCAGTGGAGGAGCAGAAACTGATGCTTACGGAAACAGTAGAATAGAGGCGGTCCAGCAGAAAATACAGTCTTCAAAAGCGTCGACGAAGTTGCTGATCACAGTAAGGAGCTCAGGAGAAAGTGGATTTCTGACCAGGACTCAATAAACAACCAGCGTAAAGCTAAGAATCCAGCAGTGCATCCAGAAGAACCGTAGTCCTGATGGTAAGAGGAGTGCAGGAAGTCAAATGTGAGCAGAGTCCCAGCTGTTGAAATGAGCACAGGTTAAAAACAAAGGGCAGTCTGGAACTGGAGTTTGGGAAGACAACGATGTTCTGTACAAATAGCTTGAGTTTATAAATTGAGCTGAAGTGTACCCACTATTGGGAGCAGGGGGTCTTGAGCAGCAGAGGAGAGGATACTGGTGGGGGGTGGGGGGGAGCTGGAAGCCATCTTCACCACTTTGAACATAAGAATTAGCAGCAGGAGTAGGCCATACAGCCTCTCAAGTCTGCTGCGCCACTCAAAAAAAAAAAAAAAAATCATGGCTAATCTTTGACCTCAACTCCACTTTCTCGCCGGATCCCCATATCCCTTACGAAAGGTTACATTTATGCGCAGAATGCTTCTACACAGCTTCCGGTAGTTTTCGGTTTGTTGGCAGCAGTCACTCTGAAACAGAAAATGCTGGAAACACTTAGCAGGTCAGGCAGCATCTGTAGAGAGAACAAAGCTGACCTTTCAGGTGTTGACCCTTTGTCCAAACAGTTTAAACAGTCTCTCCACCCAAAGCCTTAATTCCTCTGTTCTTTATACGGATACTACCTGACCTGTTTAATGTTTCCCGCATTTTCTGTTCTGGTATTAAATTTGCTTGTGTATATCTTGCCGGCCTTATTTGGGCATCTGTCTGTGGCTCACCTTCCAGCTGCACACTTTCACCATTTTAGATGGAGGTCCTTAAAGCGCTAGAAACTGTAGAACCCTATTCCGATACCTACAACATCCCTAATGACTGACTGAAATTTGCTTTAATCTGACTTGTAGCTCACTGTATATGAAGTGCTTTATGATGTTTCTAAAATAGACCATCAGCAGTTATATAAATGTAAATTGCTTTTTTAACACATTTGGAGATCAGTCCTGACAGCTGGTGGTGTGCCTTCTAATTTTATACTCTTCAGTTATGGTGCATGAAAGATGGGGATTTTTGTTTTATAAAGTTACCTACGTGGGTCATGTTCATTCTTAGAATGATATGCATCCTTGCCATTTCCATATTGCCACCCATCTACTCTGAAGGCTATCATTTTTGAGGGTTCATAAGTGGTTAGTTTTCATTTTAGCTTCAGGTCAAAACAAACTGGCACAATTGGACAAGTCCTGGAGCTTTATAGAACGTGGTAGTTGAAGACCACAGGTAGCAAGCATTGTGTATGTATGTGCTCAGCACATTATTCTTAGAATATTACAGTGCACAGGCCATTCAGCCCATCGTGCCTGTGCCGGCTCTTTGAAAGAGCTATCCAATTATTCCCACTCCTCTGCTCTTTTCCCATAGCCCAGCAATTTTCTCTCGAGTATTTATCCAATTCCCTTCAGAAAGTTACTGTTGAAACTGCTTCCACTACCCTTTCAGGCAGTGTATTCCAGAGCCTAACACCTTGCTGTGTTTAAAAACATTCTCCTCTCACCTCTGCCCCTTTTGCTTTTACTTTAAATCAGTGTCGTCTGGATACTGACTTTTTCAGCCAGTGGAACAGATTTCTTGTTTACTCTATCAAAGTCCTTCATGATTTTGAAAACCTCTATCTAATCTCCTTAACCTTCTCTGGACACAATACTCCAGCTGCGGCCTAACCAGTAGTTCAGAAAGGTTTAGCATAACTTCCCTGCTTTTGCGCACTCTGCCTCTATTTATAAAGCCAAGGATCCTGTATTTTTTAACAGCCTTATAAACTTGTCCTGCCAACTTCACAGGTACTTGTATGCACTTTTCACTTCACTACACACTTCTCTGTTAAATTTCATCTGCCATGTGTCTATCCATTTCATCAGTCAGCATGTCCTCCTTGAAGTCTGTCCTCCTCACTGTTCACTACTTTTGAGATGTGTATCATCTGCAAACTTGAAAATTATGCCCTGTATATCCAAGTCCAGGTCTTTAATATATATCGAAGAGCACTGGTCCCAATACCGACCCCTGGGGAACACCTGTATATCTCCCTGCAGTCTGAAAAACTGCTACACTGCTTTCTGTCTCTTAGCCAATTTTGTATCTATGCTGCCACTGCCCTTTAACCCCATGGGCTTCAATTTTGCTAACAAGTTTATTATGTGATACTTATCAAATGCCTTTTGAAAGTCCATATGCACATCAACTGCACTACCCTCATCAATCCTCCCCATTACTTCATCAAAGAACTCAATCAAGTAAGTCAGACACTACTTACCTTTTAACAGATCCTTGTTGCTTGTCATTGATTAACCCATGTTTTTCAAGTGACAATTCTGTCCTGGATTATTATCTCTAAAAGGTTTCCCCAAGCTGACTGGCCTGTAGTTACCAGATTTATCCCTCTCCCCTTTTTTGAACAGGGGTGTAATAGTTGCAGCCCTCCTGTCCTCTGGCACCACTCCGATATCTAAGGAGGATTGGAAGATTGTGGCCAAAGCCTCTGCTATTTCTACCCTTGCTTCCCTCAGCAACCTAGGATGCATCCCATTCCAGACCAGATGACTTCTACTTTGAGCGCTCCTATTTTTATCCTGTCCAATTTCTCTATGACCTCCACCTTTACTGTTACATTGGCAGCATTCTCTTCTTTAGTGAAGACAGATACAAAATACTTATTCAATACCTCAGCCACATCCTCTGCCTCCACAAAACATCTTTTTGGTCCATAATCGACCCCACCCTTCCTTTCACTATTTATAATTTTATGAAAGATTGCCCCAGAATCTGTGAAGCTAGGCAGTGGTTTTACCATGTGTGGAGGATGTGTATCATTTGCAGGATGAAGATGACCCACTCAGGTATGCAATCCTTCTTTCTTAAATTATTCACGATATATCTGCTTTCGTTTATTACAGTTCCTCTGGTGTATGAATATTTTATTTGAGCAAATGTTGTAGTAGTCCCACATCCTACCCTTGGAGCTGAATGCTGGTGCAATCGTTGGTGCACACCTCCTGAAACTCCATTTCAAATAATCATCACAAATTATAATTTATTCAAAAATGAATAGTACACTATTAGACAGTTTTAGCATTCTCTAGCTTTTGCATGGTAGCATCAGAAGCAATGTCTTTGGCAACAACAGTTGAACAACAAAATGTGTTGTGTTTTCTACAGTCTCATTCTAAGCACAAGAAAAGGCATTTCCCCCTCTTACTGATGCATGTCCGCACTTGGCCATTATAGGGAAGTGCATTTGACATCTCTAATTTTTGACTCCATTTCTTTGCTGTTTTAAATTTGGTATAACCCTGTATTTTGGGAAACAAATGATGACTTCAATGACCATTTCCCTAAGAAACACAACAGTTTCATCAGACTGCAGTTTTCAGTCCTAGTTGAAGAGTAAGAAGATCTTTGGTGGTAGTTAAGCCTTAAGAAAGGAGTTGTGACTTTTTTATGAATGACCTCCATTAGTGAAAGTACAGAATATAGAAACAGTCCATTTATCCCACTTAAATTGTTCTAATAGATTATGCACATTTTAAACTAGCATGAAGTTTTAATGATTTTATTGAATCTCCTGAGGGGCATAAATAACTATAGGTGGAACTGTTTTTTAAGAAATTGAAATTCTTCTGTGTCCCTGGTGAAAGCAAAAACTTGAAGTATCTCTGCTGTTTTCACCAAAGGGCTCCCTTCCAAGAAATCGGAAGAATCTATCCTTGGTGTTATCTTGCCATCAGTACCCCATTTTCACAAGGGGATCTGCAAGTCAGGATCAAAAGTGTTATGAAAGAAGAGAAGCCAACAATAAACTCAGTAACTTTCTGGAATCCAGAGCACAATAGTGAGGAATTATCAGTTCTGTTTCGATCTTTAATAATTGTACTTCCTCATTGGTAGTCGACAATAGACCAAGCATATAGGGTTAGTCATAGGTCATATGCTGACCCACAGCATCTCTGAGCCACGTGGTATATTTTAACAGTGCAGTTGCACTAGGTTATCAATTGTTTTTTTTAAATATAATTATACACTGTTTAATTTTGAGTTCTTCTGTTATAGGTAAAAAAAAGGTGCCAACAATTGATATATACCATGTCTATGGGTCATCCCTTTTGGAAGAACACTTGAGAGATGTGCGTGTACACGATCCTTTAATTGGTATGTATTTTTCTGTTTCCAGTAAGATTATTTTATCCTATGTCATTTTAATATTTTCTTCAATTAATGAATGTGCCTGTTATTGCAAAATAACTGTTTATTTTTCAGTTGCGAATATGTAAATAGTACAAATTTTCAGGATTAAAGTAATGTCTGTGCTTGATAGCTGATCACTGGAATTTTCCTCAGAATAAATGTATCTAATCAGTAAATAGTTTTGAATTTTTAATGCCTCTTGTCTCATGAAGTCAATACTAAACCTTCATTAGCCAGTTTAAGTCCAAGGGAGTGCAGATATCTCTGCATCCAATGCAGATCGATACCTGAGTTTATGGTCGGAAGTGATTTCATCCAGGAACTGACTTGGGTACATTGTCCTTTTTTGATTCTGGCTGTCCAGGGGCCTGCTGTGCATTCTTTGGTCAAGTTGGAGGTATCCTGTAAAGACAGTTTTCCATATAATGTTTTTGTTAGTTAAGGATATCAAGCGATCTGGAGCTAAGGCGGGTACATGGAGTTGGGGTACAGATCAGCCATGATCTAATGGAATGGCAGAGTAGGCTCAAGGGGTTGAATAGCCTACTCCTGTTCGTATGTTCCTCATCCCTTTTGGAAATGTCACTAGCATTAGAGGTATTTACAACAAGGATTCCTCAGACTTTGTCATACTCTTTCCTCCTTATCAATCATGGGAATAGACAACAGCAACAAGCAATGACCACGGTGGATTGCTTCTACCAGGTGTATTATCAATTTAAAGAAATATAATTTCTCTTTTGGAAAGGAGCCAATGTAAGTGGACTGAGAGCGAGATGGAAGTTTGCAGTGTGCTACAAATGAAGTTTGCCATGGTATCCACAAAGCAGGGTTTTCATATCAACCAACTCTGGTTAGGAAGGCTCAGTTGGTTATCAGAATTTTTGCCTCCTTTAGACAGCCTCGTTGCAGCCTTGATTTAAGTGCATTGGCTTCTATCCAGGACATCCAAGACTAGAAGCCATTGGGTAAATAATAAACATTTTCCACCACCTGCCATTTTTGGTTGGAGATGGGGGTGGCAGCCTTTAAGGTCTGATTGTCTGATGTTGGTGGTTGCCTCGTAGGTACTTGGAGTAACTTTTATTTTCTCTGTTGAGATGTTGGGCTTCTGCCTGGTGTACTTCCGCAGTGGTTCACTCAGATCAAGACCTCACCATTGGTCTACATCTTGCTACTCCATTGACATAGTCTTGAGTTATATTGTGTCATACTTCCCCATTACAAATGTATAGGATACTTTAATGTGGTTCTGTTTGCTGTACAAAAATTGAAGACCTGGTGATCACTAATGCACAGGTGTACTGGTTCATGTCTAGCTACCAGACTAGGACCAGAAACGCAAAGCTTTCAGGTGCAGGGTTATATATCCTGAACATACCAACAGGGAATATTTAATTGGACATGTCTCTTTCTAAGATGTTGTAAGTTCAGGTAAATAAGTGAAATTTGTCTTGAATGTGTGTTTTTGTACAGGACTGAACTACGTGATTGAATATCAGACTGAAGGGTCACCAGATCCAATGTTCTTCTGTGGACTTTGCAACAGTCGAGGAGGATTTGCCTCCTTCATGTCGCACTTACTTGGCTTTAAGCACAGACTGAATTATTTGGTAAGCATTTCTTAGGTGGAGTCAGAGGTTAAATATGTATAAAATCTATAATGCAGCCCATTTGCCAATTTTCAAAAGCAGTAACTTTAAAAACAGGCCCATGATGTGGCCAGAGCATACCTATCCACCTACAATCTGAAGCTATGACTTGGATTCAGGTAGAGAAGGAACGACAGAAGGACAGATGCAAAATTTGCAAGCCGGCAACATCGTGATAAGTGAAATTCAATTTAAATAAGTCCATGGTGTTACGTGTTTGGAAGAAAGAAAAAAAGCATTCTTAATGAATGTTGATGTGGCTGGGGAGAGGATGAGAGATCTGGGAGGGAAGAACTCTACTCTTGCCATGTCTAGTCTTTGCCGGGCAACAATAAAACAAAAGAATGCTGAGCTATATTGTCAAATCAACAAGAGTACAAGTCTGAAGCCATCATGCTGAAATAATAGCAAAATACTGCGGATGCTGGAAATCTGAAATAACAACAGAAAATGCTGGGAATACTCAGCAGGCCAGGCAGCATCCGTGGAGAGAGAAACAGAGTTAACGTTTCAGGTCTGGGACCCTTCATCAGAACTGGAAAAAGCTGGAGATGTAACATATTAAGCAGGTGCAGAGACAGGGTTGGGGGGGCGGTGTTAGGAGGGGAGGAAGGAATGGAAAGAACATCCTGTACTTTTGTAAGAGGCAGGAAAGATAAAATGTTGCAAATGGGAGTGGCAAAAATAATCCTGCATGAAATCCCTGCCCCCATTTTTCATGCATATGTGCAGTCTTTTTTTTGGTGGTTCCAATTTTTTTTTTCAGAACTGTTTGAAAATATGCTGTGAAGCCATTTGTAGCAACTGTTCGTTGCTTCGTGAAGAGGCCGTCAGTCATATTGGAAGTGCTTATTTTGTATAGGTTCTGTTTACTTTTTAATTGGGATGAAACTTTATAAAATAATGTGGACGGCATGTCATCTGGAGAAAGTTTGGAGGCTTAGTTTGAGTTTAATGCATTTTTGGCGAACAGAGAAATGTCGGGAACAGGGAGCGGGCCTGAAATGTCAGGAAACCCTATTAGTCTTCCATCTGCTGTAGGGAAGTTGATTGGAATCTATAATTAAGTACAGAGCGACTGAAAAGAAGTTTGAGCTGATTAGAGAGAGCCATTATGGATTTGTAAAGGGTAGGTCATGTCTAACGAACCTAATTGAATTTTTTGAGGAAGTAATTAAAGTAGTAGACGGAGGAACGTCTATAGATGTCATTATAGGGACTTCCAGAAAGCATTCGATAAGGTTCTACACAAGAGACTGTTAGCTAAAATTACTTATGGAATTGAAGGTACATTGTTGACCTGGTTAGGAGATTGGTTAGGTGGTAGAAGACAGAGTAGGGATAATGGGTATGTACTTGAATTGGAAGGAAGTGACTCGGTGTCAAACAAGGATCTGTGCTGTGGGGCCTCAACAATTCACTATATTTATTAATGACTTGGATAACACAATAGAGAACCATATATCCAAGTTTGCCAATGACACAAAGATTGGTGGTATAGTAAGTAGTGTAGATGGGAGCATAAAATTACAGATACATTGAAAGATTAAGTGAGTGGGCGAAACTGGCAGATGGATTTCAACACAGGTAAGTGTGAGGTCATCCATTTTGGACCAATAAAGGATCGATCCAAGTATTTAAATAGTGAAAAGCTTGGAACAGTGGAGGTCCAAAGAGATTTAGGGGTCCAAGTACAGGGATCACTAAAATATAAAAGTCAGGTACAAAAAATAATCAAAAAGGCTAATGGAATGTTAACCTTTATAACCAGAGGGATAGAATATAATGGGGAGGAAGTTTTGCCACAGCTATACCAAGCCCTGGAGTACTGTGTACAGTTCTGGGCACCCCACCTTAGAAAGGATATATTGGCCTTGGAAGGAATGTGGCGCAGATTTACCAGAATGTTACCAGGGCTCCAAGGGTTAGTTTATGAGGAGACATCACATAAACTAGGCTTGTATTCCTTGGAATATAGAAGGTTAAGGGTGATTTGATTGAGGTTTTTAGGATTTGGAAAAGAATTGATAAGGTAGTTGGAGAGACTTTTTCCACTGGTGGGGGAGTCTAGGACAAGGGGACATAACCTTAAAATCCGAGCCAAACCATTCAAGACAGAAGTTAGGAAACACTTCTTCACGCAAAAGGTGGTAGAAGTTGGAACACTCTCTCACAAAAAGCAGTAGATGCTAGCTCAATTAATAATTTTAAATCTGAGATTGATAGATTTTTGCTAGACTCGGGTATAAAATGATATGGCGCCAAGCTGTGTGGATGGAGTTAAGATACAGATCCGCCATGATCTCATTGAATGGCGGAACAGGCTTTGAGGGGCTTAATGGCGTACTCAGAATCGCAGAAACCCCACAGTGCAGATAGAGGCCATTTCGGCCCATCGAGCCTGCACCGACACACATCCCACCCGATCCCCGTAACCCCTACACCAACACATATCCCACCCTATCCCCGTAACCCCACATATTTAATCCCCCTAACACTAAGGGTCAATTTATCATAGCCAATCAACCTAACCCGCACATCTTTGGACTGTGGGAGGAAACCGGAGCACCCAGAGGAAACCCACGCAAACACGGGGAGAATGTGCAAACTCCACACACAGTCGCCCGAGGCCGGATTCGAACCCGGGTCCCTGGCGCTGTGAGGCAACAGTGCTAACCATTATGCCACCGTGCTGCCCTGTACCTATGTTTAGAATACTTAATTAAAAATTCAGGAATGTAACCCATAATATCAGTGGTGAGGGCAGTGCATTGTTTTTTATATATGTATAACCTTTTATTGTATGCCAACTGAGGTTGTGACGATATCTGTGTACCAGCTTGCCTTTAAACACATACACATTTTGGGCCAGTAAAACCACAGTGATGCTAATTTATCCAAAGTGGAAGCACTTTGAATAGTCTTAATGCTGAGCATTAAAAGATTCCTTTTCAGTATTAAAATTATGCACATGAAAACAAGATTTGGGGAAATTGTTCAAACACCTAATTTATTGAGAGCCTAATTCTGTGGGGATGTTGTAAAGGCATATGGCATTCCATCAATGTAATAACCATTTAATTTTTCAGGCAAAGATGTATCCAGATGCACTACAGCTTGATGGAGCAAAACTAAAGCAGTCAGAAATGAATGCACTAGTTAAAGAAAAAGCAGCATTTATTGAAAAGATCGATGGAAGGGGGCACGTTAAGGTAAATATGCTGATATTTTTGAAGATTTCTTCAAAAATATCCCATACAGTTCCCCATGTACTCATCTCAACCAGGTTAGTTAGTAGTGGTTACAAGTGTTAAATCTATTTCTCTAACTTCCGTTATGCTGTTGCTGTGGGGTTTATTATTCAGAAGAGTGTAGCTGTTATTCTCTCAAATTAAATGCACAGCCTACTTTATAGGTTGCCATTAATTGTGCTACGATCTTCCTGCCCCACTGTTAAATGTCATTAACAAAACTAATTAATAAAATTGTTCTTCATTTTTATACCGCAGGAAATTTTGATATTTCGACTTTGTCCTTCAGTTATGCTACACTTCCAAATGGGAATGGTGTGAAACCCTATTCAATATATCTGATGTAACCATCTAGATTTTCTTCAATATTGAGATGGGATATAAACTATTCCAACACAGTGTGTTGGTGCCTGCATAACCAGCTTGCAGTTAAGGTTCCAAGTTAACTGCATGCATTGTATATTGTATGGCATCATATTGTACAGCACCTTCTGGGCTGATCTATACTCTCCACAATATGTGTAAAAATTGTAGCAAATCTTTTTTGCAGTCTATTCCCACTTTGTTGATCTGAACTTTTGAGGGAATCCCTGCGTTCCATTGGCCTGTGCTGAATAAGATGAATTCCCATAAGATGCTGCTTAGTACCAGTTAGTTCCATGCCACCTCCTTTTTACTTTAAGTGTGGCATATGTATATTGATCAGAGTGGCAAATTGCTCAGCGATTCTCTATTCTTGAAATGGGACCCCTACATAGGATTGTGCAACATTCCCATTCTTTGCCTTTTTACTGTAAATGCCCATTCCCTTTCAAGTCCATTGGCCTCCACTGACCTGCTACACATCTGTTCCACTGACAACTTAGTGGTTCTCCCTTTTGATTTCTTTACTGCTATCCATGAAATTAATCCTGGTCCACCCAACAGCTGTTTCAGATTAACTTGTGTGTTACATGTCTTTCTAGCAGGGATCAGCACCAATTTCTTGCCAACAGATCAACCAGGCTAGAATTTCTTACCTGTGGGCACCCAGGTTTGTGGGCACCCAGGTTTTAAGGCTTATGGCAGGGACTGTCCAAGCATCTCTCCAGAACCGTTGCTCTCTACTGATTCCGAGACTAGCATCAGACTCTCTCACTGTACCTGGATACAATGCATACTCCAAATGTGTGCAGTCATAACCCAGTGGACCTTGCTCTGTTGCTTTTATTAGGGGTCACTATAGAACTGCAGCAGTTTTTCTAATGCCCTTTAATTGCAAAAGACTCTATGGAGATAAAGCGGAGGTGCTATTGGGAGCATCAAATATTACTAGCAGGGTCTTCAGGTGATTCTAGGTTTGTGTTTCCCATCACGTTTCAGTCTGATATCTTATAGTTCCAACCAGAAAGAACCGCAACAGCGCTCCTTTTGTGGCATGGACCAGGGCTTTGTAACATCACACAGCACACTGCTTCAGACCAAAACCAGCCCCATCTACCCACCCAATAATGACTGTTACCCAGCCCATACAAGACTTGGGCAGCACCTGATTACAATTGCTGCAGTCAAGTGGAAGAAGATAACCAGCAATGCTTGGGTCTGGGAGACTGTCAACGGGATTATTCTCTGCATTTTGAGACTGACTCCAGATTTCACAACATGGTCTATTCAGATCTTCTGGAGGATAGTGGGTATAATCTCTTGAGTTCCTCTAGATGACAAATTCTACTTGTTTCTAAAAATGTAGGCAAAAACGTCATATTTTGGATCTTGGTACTGTAAATAAACCTCAAATAAGAAAAGCTGAAACTAGCTAGCAACAATGGGCTAGAAATTGCAGTCGGAGGCTTCCCGCAGGCACAAGTCAACTCCGCACCTACCTGGTGCCTCCATATCTTCAAAGACTCGCGCTCCTGGGCCTGCATACGGTTTGCAAGCGTCCCTGGGATCACATGGGCCAGCCTAACCAATCACAAAGGAGATTCCTATTATGCTTCTGGGGATTCCATTTACGTACGGAATCCCCTTAAGCATAATTAGGAATCCTCTTTTTAAAAAAAAAAAAAAAAAAAAAATTTTACAGCACTTAAATTAATTAAAATACAATTTAATTTAAAACAAAAATATAATTAAAAAAAAACATTTTTCAAGGGGCCAAAAATAACCCAAACTAATTTTAAAGGTTTTTGTATCTAAATCATTATTTTAAAAATGTATTTTAATATTTATTTAAGCCCTTACGCTGGTAAAAGAAGGCCTTACGCCTGCTGTGTGTACACGGTCATAGGCCGCAGAAAATCCAGTCCAATAAATTTCAAAGATGCTGACTTTCACTTCACCATTCTGCGTTTTCGCACATATCCCTGGTTCAAATTTCAGGGGTAGAATTGCCAGTTTCCATTGTTCTACTTCAGCTCTGCTCCTCCTACGATGTTCACAAAATGCCTATCCATCACTACAGCAGTTGCGCAAATATCTGTACCTGGTCTACTGACTGCTGGGAGACTGCCCTGACAGCAATCGAACAGTTACTCGCCACAGTCAACGGCCTTTGTTTCACGGTCAACTAGCAAGTTGCATCCAGAGCCACATGGAAAAAGCTGTCTTACCTCCGACCCCTTTGCAATCCTTCAGAGATTGTTATGGGGTCAAAAATCTCTACTTTTTCTGTTAGAAACATAGAAGATAGGAGCAGGAGTAGGCCATTCAGCCCCTCGAGCCTGCTCCACCATTCAATGTGATCATGGCTGATCATCCAAATTCAGTACCCTGTCCTTGCTTTCTCCCCATATCCCTTTAACCTTAAGAAATATACCCAACTCCTTCTTGAATATATTTAATGAATTGGCCTCTACTGCCTTCTGTGGTAGAGAATTGCACAGGTTCACCACTCTCTGGGTGAAGAAATTCCTCCTCATTTCTGTCCTAAATGGCTTACCCCTTATCCTTAGACTGTGACCCCTGGTTCTGGACTCCCTGACCATCGGGAACATCCTTCCTGCATCTAGTCTGTCTAATCCTGTTAGAATTTTATAAGTTTCAATGAGATCCCCTCTCGTTCTTCTAAACTCCAGCGAGTACAAGCCCAATCGACCCAATCTCTCCTCGTAGGTCATTCCTGCCATCCCAGGTATCAGCCTGGTGAATCTTCGCTGCACTCCTTCCATGGCAAGAACATCCTTCCTCAGATAAGGCGACCAAAACTGCACACAATACTCAAGGTGTGGTCTCACCAAGGCCCTGTACAACTGCAGCAAGACATCCTTGTTCCTGTACTCCAATCCCCTCGTTACGAAGGCCAACATACCATTTGCCGCCTTAACCGCCTGCTGCACCTGCATGCTTACCTTCAGCGACTGGTGCACAAGGACACCCAGGTCTCGTTGCACTTCCCCTTCTCCCAATCTATTGCCATTCGGATAATAATCTGCCGCCTTGTTTTTGACGCCAAAGTGGATAACCTCGCATTTATCCACGTTATATTGCATCTGCCCCATCACCCAACCTGTCCAAATCATACTGGAGTTTCTCGGCATCCTCCTTACAGCACACACGCCCACCCAGCTTTGTGTCGTCTGCAAACTTGGAGATATTACATCTAGTTCCCTTGTCCAGATCATTTAATATATATTGTGAATAGCTGAGGTCCAAGGACCGATCCCTGCGGTACCCCACTAGTCACTGCCTGCCACTCGGAAAAAGAGCCATTTATTCCAACTCTCTGCTTTCTGTCTGCCAACCAGTTCTCTATCCAAGTCAATACCTTGCCCCCAATCCCATGTGCCTTAACTTTACACGCTAATCTCTTATGCGGGACCTTATCGAAAGCCTTCTGAAAGTCCAAATACACCACATCCACTGGTTCTGCCTTATCTATTTTACCAGTTACATCCTCAAAAAATTCCAGTAGATTAGTCAAGCACGATTTACCTTTTGTAAATCCATGTTGACTTTGTCCGATCCGGTCACTGTTTTCAAGTGCTCTGCTATTACATCTAGCATTTTCCCCACTACCGATGTCAGGCTTACCGGTCTGTAATTCCCTGTTTTCTCTCTACCACCTTTTTTGAACAGTGGGGTAACATTAGCTACTTGCCAATCCATGGATACTGTTCCAGAGTCTATCGAATTCTGGAAGATGACCAGCAATGCATCTACTATTTCTAGGGCCACTTCCTTAAGTACCCTAGGATGTAGATTATCAGGCCCTGGGGATTTATCGGCCTTCAATCCCGTCAATTTCTCCAACACCATTTCCCTACAAATACTGATTTCTATCAGTTCCTCCCTTTCATTAGACCCTATGTTCCCCGACATCTCTGGGAGGTTATTTGTGTCCTCCTTTGTGAAGACAGAACCAAAGTATGTACTTAGTTGGTCTGCCATTTCTTTGTTCCCCATTATAAATTCCCCTGATTCTGACTGCAAGGGACCTACGCTTGACATCACCAATCTTTTTCTCTTCACATATCTATAAAAGCTTTTACAGTCAGTTTTTATGTTCCCTGCAAGCTTACTCTCATACTCTATTTCCCCCCCCTCTTAATTAATCCCTTTGTCCTCCTTTGTTGAATCCTAAACTGCTCCCAATCCTCTGGATTACTGCTTTTTCTGGCCAATTTATATGTCCTCTCCTTGGATCTTATGCTATCCCTAATTTCCCTTGTTAGCCACCGTTGAGTTACCTTTTTTGTTTTATTTTTATGCCAAACTTGGATGAAGAAATTAAGTAGTTCATCCATGCGGTCTTTGAATGTTTGCCATTGCCTATCCACCGTCAACCCTTTGAGCGCCATTCCCCACTCAATCCTACCCAACTCGTGCTTCAGACCATCGTAGTTTCCTTTTTATTTAAATTCAGGACCCTAGTCTGAGTCAACTACTTCACTCTCCATCTTGATGAAGAATTCTATCATATTATGATTGCTTCGACCCAAGGGGCCTCGTACAACAAGATTGCTAATCAATCCTTTCTCATTATATAATACCCAGTCTAAGATGGCCTGATCTCTGGTTGGTTCCTCGACATATTGGTCCAGGAAACCAACCCTTAAACACTCCAGGAATTCCTCCTCCACAGTATTGTTTCTAATTTGGTTAGCTCAATCTATATGTAGATTAAAGTCACCCATGATGACTGCTGTGCCCTTATTGCATGCGTCTCTAATTTCCCTTTTAATGCCATCCCTGACCTCTGCATTACTGTTTGGAGGTCTATATACCACTCCCACTAACGTTTTCTGCCCCTTGGTATTTCTCAGTTCTACCCATACAGATTCCACATCAGAGCTAATATCCTTCCTTACAATTGTGTTAATTCCTTCTTTAACCAGAAATGCTACCCCACTTCCCTTTTCCTTTTTGCCTATCTTTCCTGAATGTTGAGTTCCTAGCCTTGGCCACCTGGAGCCATGTTTCCGTAATCCGAATCAAATCATATTCATTTACCTCTATTTGCGCAGCTAATTCATCCACCTTATTACGAATGCTTGTCTTGGTCTTATCATGGCAATCTTCTTTGTAAGCAGATTTTGACAGTTCAACCTGTTCAGTCAGAGATCTCCCTGCAATATATAATTCCAGCTATTGAAGATATGCCTTTGCTTTTGATCTGAAATGGTAATCCCAAGAGGAAGATGGTTTCTGGGATTTCCTGCTACATCCACCATCAACTGCACCTTTATATGAGTGGTCTATTCACATGTTGTTCTGTGGATAACTTCTAGTGCATTGACAGGCTTGAGACATAGCAGCCATTTTCAAGCTGTAATACAGGGTGTGTCAGTGTATTTGCGGATAGATAACATGACATTCTGTGCTTCAAGGAACAGGTTAGAACCTGCTCTTAGTCCTTTTGTCAAAATGTGATGCTGCTTGCTCATTGGTGCCGAATCATTAGGTAATAGTATACAAACACAACTACTGATGCTCTCTGTTAATTGGGAATTCATCCTTTTAGTGCAGGATTTATACTGAGTCAGTGAACAACATTATCTGGAACCACAGTTACCTGATACATTTGTTCATATCATCATGCAGTCATCATGCAATCACAAACTCCTTTGTGTCTGATCATGAGCTATTGACAAGTCAGCTGGATAGTTTTTCCTTCTGGAAATAAATGTTTCTGCATTCATTTCCCCAAATCTCTAATCTGCAAAAAAATCAGAGCAGAAGAGCCAAGGTGTCTGTAATAAACTAATAAATACAGAAAATGCTGGAAACACTCAGCAGGTCAAGCAGCATCTGTGGCAAGAGAAACAGAGTTAATGTTTCAGGTTGATGATCTCATCAGAACTGGAAGTTACAGATTAAACAGTTTCTAAAGAAAGGTCTGTGATGGGGTGGAGGGCAGGATTGATTAAATGATAAAAGGGGTGTGGTAATGGGACAATAAAGAAACAAAAATGGGCACAGAGGAGGTGAAAATAGCAACAGCAGAACCATCACCAACACTTGCTGTCTGAGAAAATTGAAGCAGTGATTATGATTTGAAGTTGTTGAACTCTATGTTGAGGCCAGAAAGTTGTAAAGTGCCTAATCAAAAGATGATGTGCTGTTCCTCAAGCTTGCGTTGAGCTAGGAAACTGTAGTTCTGACATTCTGGTGCTGATCTCTCAACTTGGCAGCAGACAGAACTCGCTCAACTGTTAATTCAGATCCAGCATCCTAATCCAGTTGGGGGCCTAGTTATTGATATGGACAATTATTTGACCAAAGCCTCTTAACTGCAATGAATACCTTACTGACTTTGCGCAAGCTATTCACAAAGCAAGCTTCTTGACACCGGGTCGAAGAAATAGATAGTGATTTTCAGCTAAACCTTAAGCACCCATGAAATATCTACTGCATTTTAACCTGCAGTTGAAACACTGCTCCATTCGTGTTCATCTTGCAACAATTTGAGTCTTCCGTGATCCCTAGCATAAGTTCATAAAGGTTGTGAAATACAAACAGACCATGACTATACCTAAATTGGGAACTTGGACGTATACACCGTTCCTTCATTGTTGCTGGGTCAAAATCCAGGAACTTCCTACACAGCATTGCAGGAGCGCTTTCACCATACAGACTGCAGCGGGTGGAAAAGATGGTGCACCACCACCTTCTTGAGAGCAACTAGGGATGGGCAATAAATACCAGCACCACCCACGCGTCTCTTTTTTTATTCAATCTGGTCCGACACAAATTTAATCCTCACTTTTTTGAACTTCTTTCCATGTATGATCTCAAGTATATATCATGCAGACTGCTGTTTGTGGCATTGATTTCAGCTTGCCAGGTTAGTGAGTGAGACTTGGACCCTGGTTGTTAATCAGTGCTATTTAATATGCCACTCTGATCAAATGGTTATTGTGACACACCTGGACGACTTGGTTTTTTTGAGACAAGAAAGTCAACCCTTTTGTTCTACCTACTTTCTCATAAACCTCAACAAAATTAATGTTCTACTACATGAATGCTTGTAGAGACATGGCCATTTCAAGTGATTTTACAAAGCGTCTCTGCCAAGCATGACCAGCTTTTGTCTTCTATGGTCCCAAAAATCTGGTTCTAAAAAAAGACACTCAAATGGGTTGCGGGGTACATGCCACCTCTGGTTGGAAACTCAAATCAATGGCTTACGAGCATACGAACAATGACAGGCAGGCAGACCCTCTGGTTCATCCGGCCTGTCCCACACAATTGTGATACCTCGTGTAGCACAATATGTAATGGCCCATAATTGCAGTCTGCGTTGAAGCTGCGGAGTACGCCGTAGACCTGCGAAAAGAATACGCACCTACCTGATACCCTCCTTTGTGAACTTACTCTCTGGCTGCATACAGGAGTATAGCATAATGGCCCATGGATCACAGGGGCGCAGCCTCTGTGGAAGCGTACATGGGATCACTTGGGCCTGGTCCTCCAATCAGGAAACAGAATTTGATTTTGCATCATTTCAGAAGGGAATCCTGTAATCTGATTTAATTACAATTACTTTACAGGATTGGAATTTAATTCCTAATTAGCTTCATTCCACCAACTTCACAACATCTTAGTTCTGTTAGTAAAAATTTAATTTTGCTGGTAATTATCAACATCATTAAAACTCCAATTTTGCAGAAACAAAAACTCATTTGATACAATTAAACTATTGGATTTCCGAATTGAAAATAGTTAAACCATGCCTGAGGTATCCCCTTACGCTGATGCAAACAGGCCCTGCGCTTGTTTACATCAACCGTGAAATTTCCATATGCAATTGGGCAAATAGCCCAACTCTGCGCCAGCAATTGGTTTTTCTTTGGCCATGTGGACGATCTGTCAACGTGTATGTTGACCGATCGCAAGTGCGGGGTTTAGTGCATGTGGAAATCCTGAACTTGCAGGCCATTTCTAAGGTGGCATGACAGCATACTCGGAGTACGCCGTCATACTCACCGCAAATCTGGCCCAATATTGTGGGGGCCCTTCAGGTTGCGCATGCTTGGAATTCATCTCTAAAGTAGTATATGGAACAACCTTTACCAAACACAACTTACTGGATTTATTAAGAACATAAGAAATAGGAGCAGGAGTAGGCCATTTGGCCCCTCGAGCCTGCTCCACCATTCAATAAGATCATGGCTGATCTTCTACCTTAACTCCACTTTCCTGCACCATCCCCATATCCCTTGATTCCCTTAATATCCAAAAATCTATCGCTCTCTGTCTTGAATATACTCAACAAGAAGAAACCGCAAGTTAGTATTGGTCTCCAGGATGAGGTAGTGAGTGGTTTTGGAAGAGGAGAGTGCGGCCTGATGGTGCTTGATGTAGTCTAACCAACACAAACCGGTTTTGTGACAAGATACACTCTGATCTGTGCCTCATGGACTTGAGGGAGTGAAGATGATCCTTGCTGGGCTCAACTCCAGTGATGTGTAGAGGATGTGCTCCTTGCCCTGTAGAATTTTTTTTTTTTTACGATCAATTGATACTAACTAGCTTTTTTTCCTAAAACATTGATTATATGAATTTCAGGTTGTCCTCGATGAGGCCCCAAATGAACTTGCTGGAGGGAGCACTGCAGTAAAAAGACCTGCAGATAACTGTAAGTTGCTTATACTCCATGCTTAGATAGCTGGGAAGATTTTATCTTGTCCATTGCCAAAGAAATGTAGATTTTATTTAAGAAATGTTGTTGCTGTCGTGAATAGGGAGATCCATTGCATTTCAGCATTTCAAATCATAAAAACTTCTATTTTTAAGATCTGTTGTATAAATACATATTTGAAATTTGGCTGATCATGTTTCAAATTTGTTTTACCACCAGTTCTGTTTTCTTTGGGTTGGGGTAGCATCAAGTGGTAGTGGAACACTTGGGAGATATAAACAAATTGGTAAGAGTCAGCAAGGATCTGTAATTGGGAAGTTCATGATTGAGCAGCTTAATAGAATATTTTGATAAAGTAACAAAAGATGTAGGTAAGGGAGATAATGGGCTGGATTTTCTCAATGGAGATGTGCTGGAGGCGAGACTTCTGGTTTTTGGGTTTCAGTCCTGCCCTCAACGACGTCTGACCAATCCACGCTATTTTCCCTTGATTGGCCTTGTTAAGCCCTGGCCAATTAAGGGAAAGCCGGTGACAGATGACGTCAGCGTATGACGCTTCATCTGTCTCAAATTTTTTGACAGATGAATTGTTAGCGTTTGACAGCTTTGAGAAGTTGTCAAACGCTGACAATCTCTGTTCTGAGGTGAGCCCTTGCACAGAAGGCTCACCAAGACACCTCTCCTCAGCAGGAAGCAGATGGCTGCTGCATCTGAGAAAGCAGCAGCCATTCTGTTATCTCTGCTGTTGAGATGAGGCACCTCTGGATCCTCAATTGTTGAAGCCTGCAGAAAGAAACAAAGGTAAGGAAATTTTTTCCAACACTTTACACTCGCCTCTCATATTTACCTGACCTCACTTGCACCCATCACTCACCTCTGCAGCTGACATTTCGATCCCTCTCACCCCCACAGACGCACTGCTCGCCTCGCTGACTCTAACCCCCTTCTCGTCTTGAGGAGACCGGTCCCTGCGCAACTCGGGGACCCGCCTCCCAGGAAGATGGCACGGAGGCGGGTTGGAAGCGGGGTCGAGGCCTCCCCAGGGCTGGGAAAATTCCCCCCATTGTATGTGATGTATTTGAAATTTCGTAGTTCTTATAATGAGACACAGTATTGGCAAAAGCATGCTGAGGTGCATTGAATACAAAGTGAAGGGTCTCTGTAAATGTGAGGTATTTTGAATGGAGGGGTATACTGAGTCAAGTCCTGCAGGACACTCTTAGGACCAATACTCCAAACATTTTCAAAAATAAACTGAAAGGGTGCTTCATCTGAGTTTTGCAGGTGACCGCAAAATGGGTTAATACAGTTGAAGGTGGAGACACGCTACAGGGATCTTAGACTGTTTGGGGAGGTGAGCAATAAAGCAGATGCAGTTTAATGTCTAAGTGTAAAATTTCGCACTTAAGGATACAGAACGGATGGGAATTGTGGAGAAGAATTGCAAGATTAATGGTAAAATGCAAAGACAAATAAGAAAAGTGATCTATGATTCCTTGAGACATTAAGCCAATGTTAGGTGGTATAAAAAGGGAAAGAGTAGAGATTATGCCAGGTAATCCTGCCACTATATAGGACCTTGGTTAAACCACACCTGGAGTATTAGGAGCAGTTCTGGACACTCATTACAGAAAAGATATAGCTGAGTAAAAAAAAAAAGCTGCAAAAAACTCTTAAAATAATAAAGAAACCAGAGAATGAAACATGAGCATAAGCTCAAAGAACTGGAATTCTTCTCATTGATTGAGGTATTCAATTTAATAAGTCTTGAAGATGAAGAGGACCAGTTGAGGCTATTTGAATTATTACCAGACAGCAAAGTAAGGGGACCCAAGAAATGTTCCCTCTTACTTTGTTTCGGTGCGCGGGCCCTTTAACTGGCTGCGCGGCCCATTCAAATTTTCACTCGTACATGGTTTCTCCCATATAAAAGCCGGTGAGTGGTCTGCGCAGGACCTCCAGACCACATGGCCGTGCAGCTTATTGTGCAACATTGGACCCAAGTATATAATAATAATAATCAACTTTATTGTAATTGTTAGTGCACAGTGCAGTACAACGAAATGAAACCGAGAAGTTGGGGTTCAGATGGGACATAGGTAAAGAGGGTGGTCAGTTTTTGGAAAATATTACTGAGGGTGCTTGTAGATGCAAGTAGATTTGATCCACAGTAAAATTGGACAAATATATTGGAGAAACACATTATTGGATGTAGCTACAAGGGCAGCAGGAAATGCAATAAATGATGTGGATTTATTGGACCGGATATTCCGGTCCCTACGGGTGAGTACGTGCTGTACTCGCCCGCGGGGACATCGGAAATGCCGGTTTCAGGCATGCACTGCGCATTCGCTGGAAACCGGCATTTCCAATCCGAGCCTTTGCAGGTGGAGAATTGCGTTTTTTGGAGACCCTCCGCCCGCAGAGAACACTTACAATTCTTGCACCTGGTAAAAGCAGGCATAAGGCCTGCTTTTACCAGGATAAGAGTTGAAAAAAGTTTTTTTTTAAATTTCCACTGATTTATCATTTTAAGATACTTTAAAGAAAGGTAAGTTTATTTTTAGCCCTGTTAAAAACTTTAACTTTTTTCAAAATTTAAATTTTTGTTTAAAATAGTTAATTTGTCATTTATAGTCCTTTTTAAAAATGTGCTGTTTTTTTTTGATTTATTTGAAGTTTTACTATGTTTTGGGGGTGATCTCTTCATATATTTGACAGGCCTTCCTGTCAAATCTATGAATGGAGATTCCCTTCTTTGATTGGCTCCCCATGGCCCACGTGATCCCAGGGACGCTGCGAACCGCCTGCGCCTCTGGGATACGTGTGCACACCGGCAGTTTGGAGAGGCCCAGCAACGGAACTCTGCCTCCCGGGAGCCCTCCAGTCCAAGCGCAGATCTTTCCAAATCGCAGCCCTCCGCCCGCGAGAGGCCTGCGAACGGAATTTCTGGGCCATTGTCTTTTCTAGCCTTTAGATTTAGTATGTTTTGAAGATGCTGATGTACTGCATACAGTTTTACTCGCCGTGACATAAAGGCCTTAGATCCAGCGTAAAGGAGAGCATTCAGGTTGATTGCCAAGTAGAGGGAAGAACTGTTTTGGAAAAAAAACTTGATAAGCTAGGGCTCATTGGCTGCAAAACTGAGAACAGATTTTCTAGAAGTATGCAAAATACTTAATGTAATGGAAAAAATATAGTGTTTGAAACAGTATTTTCAGAAATAGATGGGCAGCAAAACCAGGGCACAGGTTCAGTAATAAGCAGGGCAAATTTAGAACAGATATTAGTAAACATTTGCTTTCGGCGGGTGATAACTCTAATGTATTGTCAGGAAAGGATAGTTGAGGCCAGGACATTGAACTCATTGAAGGAGTACAAGATTGGTATTTTGAAAGGGTGCAATCAAGTGAGCTGAAAGGGCTCTTTCGTGCAAAGCTATCATGATGTTTGGTTTGCTTTCTACACTAGAAAGAGTAGGTGTCCCTGATTTTCACAACCTGTAAATACATTAAAAAATTAGATATGAATAATTTATTTGCAATATATTTGCCTATTCAGAAGAATTTTACTTTTGGTATTTCAGATGGTCAATCAGACTCAAGATTTTCACGCCGTGAAAACTTTAGAAGTTTCAGTCAGAATATGAATGCTGCAAGTTCCAGTTCCTACGAATCAAGACTGGCACGATCACACGGTAGGGTGATTACAGGTTTCAGCACATAAATGTGCAGGAAAGCTCCCTTACGGCATCTGATTAATATAATTAGCTTATTGAAATATGTTTGTCCTTTCACAGTTCTGCTTTTGCTGTTTCAGATGGCCAGTCACGACACGAGAACTTCGGAAGTAGTTTTGGTCAGCATGTTAAAATGGAAAGTTCCAATGCGTATGATGCAAGAACGCTACGGTCACATGGTAAGATAGTTAATGAGGTTTGAACATACAAACTTGGAGAAGCAACCCCCTGATGGCATCTAGTTGGTACAAGTAACTTATTTGAAATATATTTGCCTTTTTATAACCGTTCTGCTTTTGGTGTTTCAGATGGCCAGTTGGACAACAAATATTCAAGACATGAGAACTTTGGAAGTAATTTTGGTCAGCATGTTAACATGGGAAGTTCCAGTTCCTATGAATCAAGAATGCCACATTCTCAAGGTAGGATAATTAACAAATTTGCATGCATAAATGCTCCCCTATTGACATCTTGTATGATACTGACTACATGTAAAAGATTACAAAGGTATCACATTTGATATCTGCCTGACCTAGCTGATCTTGCCTTAAGGTAGTGATAGAATGTGTCTCTGGGCTAGGAAAAGAAAATTAGGTGGTGGTACCTGCTCCTCGTTTCTTTCTATCAACCCTGCTGGAAAGTGTACATCTCTGGATTTCAAGTGAAAATTGGTTTTGGCCTACCTGTTTTACCTTCTTTAATCAACACTCAGGCTGTCCAGGGTTACATTTGGGCATCATAGCTGAGCATTGCTAGCATTAGTGTGACTGTACCCCAGAATGAGTTGCCATCTTCAGGAGAAGAAAAAATGGAGAATACATTTTTTTTTGTCCTATCAAACTCTTAGACCCAGCAGTGAAGAAAGTGTTTCATCTGGTTTGAATTTAGTTTCAGGATAGTTGTCATGCACAGTCCTGGTTTATGTCTGGCATTTTTACCCAGTGCAATGTTCTTTGCTTTGTCAGTAGTAAATAACTCAACCTCTGTACAGCCAATGGCACTAAATTCAATTTTGGTAATACTGTCCAAAGATCTAAACTGTATCGAACTGTAACATAGGCCTGAAAACTTGTCTCTTTGTTGGATACAAATTTCTGTTTTTGGCCAAAACAGTGAATGCTAGCATTTTATCCTGTTCTTGCCAGGCATCTACGTGCACACAGCTGGGATGCCAAAGCAATTGTAGCATCCCAACTGCTGAGATAATTAATTGAACACAGACTGGGAATCAAACCTGCAACCTTCTGGTCAGTATAGCTTAGTTATGCTGAACAATTTTATTATTCATTAGACTATCAGAGGAATGACAGCACAGAAGGAGGCCATTTGGCTCACCTGTGCCAGTACTAGCTCTTGAACTGGAGAGCTCTGATCTAATCCTATTTCCTTGCTCTCTCCCCATTTCCTTTTAGATTCTTTTTCTAATACTTATTCAATTCCCTTTGTTCAGCCTCGACTCGCCTCTGAGTCAGAAGGTCATGGGTTCAAGTCCCACTTCAGAGACTTCAGCACATAATCTAGGCCAGCACTTCACTGCAGTACTGAGGGAGTGCTGCATTGTCGGAGGTGCTATCGTTCGGATAAGATGCTAAACCAAGGCCCTTACAGGTGGCCGTAAAAGATACCAGAGCGCTGTTCTTTAAATAGTAGGAATTTCCTTGAACAACATTTATCCGTCAACCAACACATAGAAACAGGCGATCTGGTCATTTATTTCATTGTTGTTTGTGGGACCTTGCTGTGTGCAAATTGGCTGCTGAGTTTCCTACATTACAACAATGACTACACTTCAGAAGTGCTTCATTGGCTGCAAAACATAGGAACAGGAGTAGGCCATTTAGCCCGTCGAGCCTGTTCTGCTATTCAATGATATCACGGCCGAACTGTGACTGGAGAGTCTTCGAATAAGGGGTTGGCCATTTAGGACTGAGATGAGGAGTGAATCTGTGGAACTCTAGATTCCCCAACCAGTGGAAATAGTTTCTCTCTATCTACCCTATCGGTTCCCCTTCATATCTTGAGAAATTTGACCAAATTCCAGGGAATACAACCCTAGGTTGTGTAATCCTTCCTCATAATTTAACCCTTGAAGTCTAGGTATAATTCTGGTAAATCTACGCTGCGCTCCCTCCAAGGCCAATATATCCTTCCTAAGGTGTGGTGTCGAACTGCTCACAGTACTCCAGGTGTGGTCTAACCAGAGCTTTGTATAGCTGTAGCATGACTTCTACCCCCTTGTATTCTAGTCCTCTAGATATTGAAGCCACCATCCATTAGCCTTTTTGATCATTTTTTGTACCTGTCCATGACATTTCAATGATCTAGGTACATGGACCCCCAAGCCTCTTTGGACATCCACTGTTTCTAGCTTTCCCTCATTTAGAAAGTACACAGTCCTATCCTTTTTAGGTCCAAAGTGGATAACCTCACACTTGCCTACATTGAAATCAATTTGCCACAGTTTTGCTCATTTGCTTAATCTATTAATATTTTGGTGAGTTTATGCTTCCATCTACATTGGATATACAGCACAGAAACAGGCCATTCGGCCCAACCAGTCTATGCCAGTGTTTATGTTCCACTTGAGCCTCCTCCCGTCTTTCCTCATCTAACACTATCAGCATAACCCTCTATTTCCTTCTCCCTCATATGCTTATCTAATCGCCCCTTAAATGCATCTATGCTATTCGCTTCAACTACTCCCTGTGGTAGCTGCAGTGTCCGCGCCTTAATAATGCACGGACTGCAGGAGAACAATAAAACAGGTATTTACTGAACAGAGGGTAACTTAAGACTGAAGTACAGAAGCCTGCTATGGCTTTATATACAGGGGTGGTCACTGCCGGTACTGCAGTATAGAATCAGTTCTTCTCTTAAAGGTACATACACAACAATTCCTCCCCTTTTAGATAAACAGTACATAACATTCATTTGACAACTAAATAATAACTAATTACAATTACAATTTCCTCTGTACTATATACATCAACTGAAATAATCATTTATAAGTTCAGTCTTTGAGGAGGCTTCCTGATCCTGACTGGATAGCGCCTTTCTCGAGTATCCTGTTCTTGTGGCGGAGTTGATTCTGGCTCATTGTCATTGGTTGGTTCGTCAGCTTCCAATACCACTGCTTCTGAGGTAGATGCAATCTGTACTTCGGGTTGATTACCAGGTGCACCTGCTCGTGGTATGGGTTTGGCTTGTTCCTGTGACTCTAGAATCTGGTCAGCATGGCGTCTCATGATGCTCTCTCCAACGTCCACTGTGTACATTAGTGGTCCCTGCTGTGTGCATATCGTTCCTGGCTGCCATTTTTCTGTTCGGTAGTCGCGGGCCAAGACTGGTTGCCCTATCTTGAAGCTCCTGGTTGGCTTCTCATTTATGTGCTGGAATTGCTTATCCTCAACATCTCGTCTTATGTTTGGTTTGAGCAAATCCAGGCGACATCTTAGCCTTCGGTTGAAGAACATTATGGCTGAAGCTTGGTTGGTGACTGCATGTGTCGCATTCCGGTAAGCAAACAAGAAATTATCCACCTTGTGTTGTAGTGGTATGTCGTCATTATGCATTGCCTTTATGGCCTTTTTAAAGGTCTGAACAAACCTCTCAGCCAATCCATTTGTGGCTGGATGATGTGGGGCAGATGTGTAATGCTTCACCCCATTATTCCTCAGAAACCTCCGGAAATCCTCGGACACAAACTGTGGCCCATTGTCGGAGCAAATCTGTTCTGGCAAGCCATTCCTGGCAAAGATGGTCCGTAGGACTGCAATAGATTTCTCCATGGTGGTGGAGGACATTTTGATGACCTCTGGCCATTTCGAATGGGCGTCCACAGCGATTAGGAACATTGATTTTGCTAGTCCATTTATGGATTCAATGTGTACCCGTTGCCATGGAGATGAGGGCCACTCCCATGGATGTAGCGGGGCCTGTGGTGGAGCGTTTTGGACCTTCTGGCATCCTGTGCATCTCTTGGTCATATCCTCGATTTCTTTATCGATTCCTGGCCACCACACAAACGCCCTGGCTAGGTTCTTCATTTTTACCCCTCCCAGATGACCCTCGTGAAGCTCATTGAGCACTCTATCTCTCAACTTGGGTGGAATTACCACTCGAGATCCACACATCAAGGTCCCCCGGCACACTGACAGCTGTTCTCTCCTTGGCGAGAATGCTGGCAACAGTGAGTCGCCATGTGCTGGCCATCCCTTCACCGTCAAATCATAGACCCACGAGAGTGTCGGGTCATTTCGGGTTTCCTTCCCTATACTTGAGTTTGTAACAGGTAGACATTCGACTATGGTCGCATGGAATATCTTAACAGGGTCCACTGCAGGTGCTTCCTCTACCGTAGGCAACGGTAGGCGCGACAGCCCATCAGCGTTTCCATGCTGTTTCGTACCCTTGTACTCTGTCGTACTGATGTGCCCCTAGAAAAAGTGACCATCTTTGCAGCCGCTGCGCCGTCATCACCGGAACGCCCTTCTTCGGGTTAAAAATGGAGACCAGGGGCTGATGATCAGTCAGTAGGGTGAATTTCTGCCCGTGCAGATAGTGATTGAACTTCTTCACCCCCCACACCAGGCTGAGGGCCTCCCTGTCAATCTGGGCGTAGTTATGCTCGGCTGAGGTTCGCGAGCGCGGCGCAAAGGCTATTGGCCTCTCTGAACCGTCACGGAATTTGTGTGACAGTACCGCTCCAATGCCGTAGGGTGACGCATCACATGCGAACCGAATCGGTAGTGTTGGGTTGTAGTGGGCCAATACTTCTTTTGAAGTGATTAGGCATTTACATTCCTGAAAGGCACGCTTACACATCACTCCATTTCCATGTCACTCCAGTTTGCAGTAGGGCATTCAGTGGGTGCAGAATTGTAGATAAATTCGGCAAGAACTTATGATAGTAGTTCACCAACCCGAGGAACGACCTCAGTTGCGACACATTTTCCGGTGCTGGAGCCTTGACTACAGCCTCAATCTTGTCCGGCGACTTATGCAACCCTTCCTCATCAATCATGTGGCCACAATACGAGATTTGTCTCCTGAAGAACTCGCGGTTGGCTCGTAGCCCATATTCCTGTAATCTCGTCAGCACCTGCTCCAGGTTACCAAGGTGTTTACTGTCATTTTCGCCCGTAACCAGGATGTCGTCCAAATAACACTGGGTCCCCGGGATCCCTTGCAGGACTTGTTCCATCGCCCTCTGCCAAATAGCCTGGGCTGATGCTACCCCGAATACCAGTCGATTGTACTGGTAAAGGCCTTTGTGAGTGTTTATCGTGAGGTATTTTCTAGATGCTTCTTCCACCTCCATTTGTAGATACGCTTGGGCCAGATCAATCTTTGTAAAACGTTTCCCTATAGATAGTGAGGCGAAAATATCTTCTATCCGTGGAAGTGGATATTGTACTGTGTGCAGGACTGGGTTCACAGTTACCTTGAAGTCCCCACAGATGCGAACCTTCTTCGGCTCCCCAGGCGTGCTGCTCAATGATTTCTTCATTACAGGAACGATGGGTGTGGCCCACTCGCTCCAGTCCACCTTGGACAGCACACCTGAACGCTCCAGACTCTCCAGCTCTGCTTCAACGGCTGGGCGGATCGCGTAAGGTACCGGTCTGGCCTTAAAAAATTTTGGGTTTGCGTTATCTTCGATTTTTATCGTTGCCGTTACTCCTTTGAGTCCCAAGTCCTTGTTGGAACACCTCTTTCGCGTCGGTTAGAATTTTTGACAGTTGACCAGGTGTGACGTCATCATCCTTTTTGTCAGTCACAGTTAGCGCCTGAATGGAATGCCAATCCAATTGTATTTTTTGGATCCATTCACGTCCCAATAATGGTGGTCCTCCATCTTGTAGTATATATAGATACAGTTTCTGTGTTTCCTTGCCGTTGTATTCAACTGGCACCCTTATTTTTCCTCTGGGGTAGACTTTTTGCCCCGTGTATGTCTTCAATACAATGGACGTGTCCTTCAAGGGTATGTGTGGGAATACCCATTCATAGTCTCGTCGATTCATGACAGTTAGGGCTGATCCTGTGTCCAATTCCATCTTTACTGGGGGCCCTGCTATCATGAGGGTGACCCAAATGGTTCGGTGATCCTCCTTTGCGATCACGTTGTGTAACTTTAGACAACTTAGTCTCCTGCTCCCGGAGTCCTTATCACACTCCTGATCTTCCGAACTACTGTCTGTCAATTTCTTTACTTTCTTGTACTTTTCCTTAGTAGTTCTTGTAGTGTTGGTTTTCTTTCCTGACCTGCAGACTCTTGCTATGTGTCCCATTTCCCCACATTGCCTGCATACTTTGTCCTTAAACCAGCAGTCCTTCTGATCATGGGTTGTTCTGCCGCAGCGATAGCACTTTTCTGCTCCATACGCCATTTCGTTAGCGCTGTATTCTTGTGGTTTCTGTTGTATTTCCGCAGCTCCCCGTGCTGCTGCTTCGTAGGATACTGCCACGCTGAAAGCCTGTTCTAGTGTCAGGTCCTTTTCCGAAAGTAGTCGTTTCTGGGTTCCTTCACTCTGGAGCCCGCAGACAAACTTAATCCCGTAAGGTGTCTGCCAGTCCTGCTCCGAACTGGCAGTGCTTCGATAACTTGCGTAGTTCCGTAAGATAGCATTGCTCTCATCTTTGTGCTGGTTTCTTTTATGGAACTTGAATCCTTCTGCTATCAGCAGCGGTGTAGGGTTTAGGTGTTCCTGTAAGATATTAACAATCTCTTCAAAACTTTTCTCCATTGGTTTAGCTGGGGTAATTAAATTCCGCAATAGGCCGTACGTTCTCGTGCCCATCAAATTTAATAATACCAACGCCGCCTTTCCATCGGCCACCTCATTTGCCTTGCAGTACACTTCAATTCTTTCCACATACGTGGTCCAGTCTTCTACCTCGTTGTTGAAAGCAGTGATACTGCCACTTTTCGGCATCTTGGGTGATTTAAAATGGCGCCTCCCGCGCTTTTTCTTCTTCACCAATGGATTAAAATGGCGCCTCCCGCGCTTTTTCTTCTTCACCAATGGAATAAAATGGCGCCTCCCGCGCTTTTCCTTCTTCCCCTTGATGCCACGCTGCTCCTAGCATTCTGCAGGGTAATGGCGGCGACCCGCGGCTTCAGCGCGTCTCACTTTTCCTTCCCCTTGTTTTATTTTCGCTACGCTGCCCGGTTCTTGAGCACTGACTGCGCCTTGTGTGCTCCGCCCTCTCTCTCTTCCTCCCGACGACGCTGCACGGCCCCTTTGCAGAGCCGCTCGATCGAGCTTGAGCCCGCCGCAGTCCGGAAGGGTCAGCGCACTACCTGCTACCAGCACGATTTGCTGGTACACCTTGACTGGGGAGCCAAGCCCAGCTCTCCACAGCCTCTCCTGCAACTCTCCGAACTCTGAGGGATCCTTGGGCGGTTGCCCACGGCCAACGCCCGTTGCTCTGACCTCTACCTCCAAGAAGCTTCCTCTCCGGGAAAGATCCCCATGAGATGATGCAGCACTGCAGGTGAGTTCGAACCTGTTCGTCGCCACTGTAGTGTCCGCACCTTAATAATACACGGACTGCAGGAGAACAATAAAACAGGTATTTACCGAACAGAGGGTACTCTTTTATTTGGACCCAAAAAAAACCAATTCGACTGTAAATAAACAAAAGTTCAACTAAAGCTTAACAAATCAAATTAAAATTTGGTTATCCGTGTTGATGATGCACTCCAGTCCCCGCGGCGCCCACCGGTCGCGGAAATACTCAAGCGCACCGGCGGACACCGCGTGCTCCATCTCCAGGGCCACCCGGGCGCGAACATGGCCGCGGAAGAGATGCAGGCAATCCGGCTGGACGACCCCCTCGACCGCCCGCTGCCTGGACCAATTGATGGCTCTTTTAGCCAGGCCCAGGAGCAGGCCCACAAGGAGGTCCTCCAACCTGTCCGCTCCCCTCCGCACCGGGTGACCGTAGATCAAGAGCGTGGGACTGAAGTGCAACCAAAAATCGAGGAGCAGCCCCTTCAAGTAGTGAAAGAGGGGCTGCAACCTCTCACAATCCATATAAACGTGAAACACGGACTCCTCCAGGCCGCAAAAAATGCAGGCGGCCTGGGAGTCCGTGAACCTACTTAAAACCTTATTGCACGGGACCGCTCCGTGCAACACCCTCCAGGCCAAGTCCCCGATGGAACAAGGGAGGACTCCCGCATAGAGAGCCCTCCATTGGGGACCTCCGCTACCGCCGGTCGGCAAAACGCCACGCCAAGGCGTGTCCGGACGGTAGACGAAGATGGCAAAGTGGAGAGTGTGCAGGAGCAGCCCGTACAGGAAACCCCTCCGCGCGGAATGAAAAGGCACGGAGGGTATTTCCTCGAGACGGCTCAAGTTGTGAGGCGCCGGTTCCCGAGGGGAGTTTCGGGGCCGGGCGCCGATGAGGAATTCCGTCCGAACGGGGGTAAGCTCGGACGGGATCGCCCCACGTGCTTGAGCCGCCTCGATACACCTAGTGGAGTCGGGGCCCAGCGCCGCTTTTACCGATTCGATGGTTTCGACCGCGAGCTGGACGTTGGCCCAGGACAGGCGCCGCGCCAGCTCCTCCGGCGCCATCCAGCCCGCTCCTCCGCCATCGAGCAGGTCCCCGACTCTGGTCACCTTGCCAGCCACAGCCCTACCCTCCGCCAGCCGCCCGAACCCGTGTTCGTGGAGGTGCGGATTCCTGAGCAGCGGCTCCCGAAGGAGAGCCGCCGCTCCTGACGGGGGAGAGCTCCGCCTGGAAGCGACGTAGTTCCAAACCCATAGTAGTTCCTGGTAGAAGACAGGCAGCTCCCGCAGGCCGGCACGCCTGCTGCCCACTTTCGCAAACAGGAGCTGCGTGTCGTAATTGAGGCCATGCAGCTGGCGGAAGAAAAACGTCGCCAGCGCACACCATCTCGGAGGATTCTCGACGTACAGGTATCTCTGCAGCGTCTGAAGACGGAAAGTCGCAGCCTGGGTGCGAAGGCACACCAGCGCCTGACCGCCCTCCCTAAGCGGGAGACACAGAACCGCGGCAGAGACCCAGTGCTTCCTTTTGTCCCAGAAGAAGTCGATGAGCTTCTTCTGAATCTTGGCGACAAACGCAGGGGGAGGGATCAAAGTGACCAACCGGTACCACAACATGGCGGCCACCAGCTGGTTTATGACCAGCGCTCGACCCCTGTAGGACAACACTCGGAGCAGTCCTGTCCAGCGTCCTAGGCGAGCGGTGACTTTGGCCTCCAGCTCTTGCCAGTTCGCCGGCCAAGCGTCCTCGGCAGGGCTAAGGTAGACTCCCAAATAGAGGAGGTGCGTGGTGCTCCAGGCGAAAGGCCTGAACTCCTCCGGCAGGGAGTCCACCCGCCACTGACCCACCAGGAGTCCGGAACATTTCTCCCAGTTGATCTTGGCGGAGGATGCGTCCGAGTAAATCTGCTGGCATTCCCGCATCCTCCGCAAGTCAGCGGGATCCGTGACCGTGAGGAGCACGTCATCGGCGTAAGCCGAGAGGACCACCTCCACGCCCGGCCCTTGCAGAGCCAGTCCCGTCAACCTCTTCCGCAAGAGGCGCAGGAAAGGCTCCACGCAAATGGCATATAACTGACCGGACATGGGGCATCCCTGACGCACCCCCCTCCCGAAGCGAAGGGGCGCCGTCAAGGACCCGTTAACTTTAATCAGACACTCCGCGGCGGCGTACAGAAGTCGGATCCGGGCGACGAAATGCGTCCCGAACCCGAATGCGCGCAGAGTCCCGAAGAGATACTCGTGATCCACCCTGTCGAACGCCTTCTCCTGATCCAGGGAAAGGAAGGCGACCGACAGACCAGCCCTCTGGGAGTGGTGGACCAGGTCCCGGACCAGATGGATGTTATCGTGGATGGTCCGGCCCGGGACCGTGTAGGACTGGTCGGGGTGGATCATGTGGGCCAGCACGGTGCCAAGGCGAGCAGACATGGCCCTGGCAAAGATTTTATAGTCCGTGCTGAGGAGGGAGACCGGGCGCCAGTTCTTAAGGAGGCGGAGATCGCCCTTCTTAGGCAGCAGGACAATGACCGCCCTGCGCCAAGAGAGGGGCATCTCCCCGGTCGCCAAACTTTCCCCCAGGACCCGCGCGTAGTCGCCCCCCAAGACGTCCCAGAACGCCCTGTGGAACTCCACGGTCAGCCCGTCCAGCCCCGGGGACTTTCCCCTAGAGAGCTGGCGGAGGGCGCCGGTCAGCTCCGCCAGACTTAGCGGAGCGTCCAATTTTTCGGCGCCCTCCGGGCCAACCTTCGGCAGGTCCTCCCACAAAACTCTGCGCGCATCCTCGCTGGACGGATCCGGAGAGAACAGAGCCCCGTAATAGGCGCGGGTCTCCGCGCTGATTCCCTCCGGATCCGAGACCAGAGATCCGTCGTCGGCCAGCAGCCCCAAGAGCTGCTTACGGACCCCCCGTCTTTTTTCCAGCGAGTAGAAGAAGGGGGAGCCGCGGTCCAGGTCCCGCAGGAGCTGGATCCGCGACCTCACGTACGCGCCTCGGGACCCGACGAGCTGCAGGTCCTTCAGCGCGCCCTTCTTCTCTTCGTACACCTTCCGCAGGGCCGGGTCCTCGACGACCTGACCGAGACGGGACTCCAGGTCGAGCACCTCCTTCTCCAACCGCCCGACCCGGGCCTCCCGCCTCTTGGTCGACCCCTTCGCGTACTCCTGACAGAAGAGACGGATGTGAGCCTTGCCCACATCCCACCATAGCCTCAAGGAGGGGAAGCCCCCCTGCTTCCTTCTCCAGTCGGCCCAGAATCGACGAAACGAATCCCGGAACCGTGCGTCCTCCAGCAGCAGGTTGTTAAAATGCCAGTACACGGACCCCCCCCGCACGCGCAGCGGAGCGAGCTCCGCCCACACCAGGTGGTGGTCCGTGCACGGCACCGGCCGCATGGAAGCTGCCGGAACGCAGGAGACGAACGCCCGGGAAATGTAGAGGCGGTCGATTCTGGACCTTCCTCCCCCAGACCTCACGCTAGTGAAGGCGCTGGAGTCGGGGTGGAGATTTCGCCAGACGTCCACCAAGTCGAAGGACCCAACCAGGTCCCTCAACTTCTCCATCGCCGCCGGGCTTCGCGGGGGACCCGAACGGTCCCTCGCCTCGAGGGTGCAGTTAAAATCCCCCCCGAGGATGACGCACTCGCCCACGTCGATGGAGCCCAAGAGAGCGGACACTTCTTCGAAGAAGCGCACTTGCTGCGCACTGGTCTGAGGGGCGTACACGTTCACTAGATGGAGCGGCACGCCCCCCAGGCGAACAGTGACATGGAGCAAGCGGCCCGGCACGTGCTCCTTGACCCCCAAGATCTCCGGCTGAAAATGCGGGGCCAGCAAGATAGCCACCCCGCTGGAATTGTTGGAGAGGTGACTCATGCTGACCCCTCCTTGCCACTCCAGGAGCCACGTGGCTTCGTCTCCCGGAACGGTGTGGGTTTCTTGCAGGAAGCACACCGCATACTTCCCGTCCCGAAGGACCGAGAAGTTATTGAATCTGCGGCGCGCCTCCCTGCTGCCGTTGATGTTGAGGCTGGCTATGGTTATCTTCATGTCAGAAGCATAGTGCAACCTCTACCTACACCTAACGGGGCGAGGAAGCGCAGCCGCTGGTCCGCCGCCACTTCCTCAGCAGCCCAGTGAGAAACGTTGTGAGCCGACGCAGCTCGAGCGGGTTCACACCCTCGTCCGCGCCCAAGATCTTAACAGCGGCGCGGACGGAATCGATGAGCAGCGCCAGCTCCGACCACCTGTCGAGGGCCAGCCGGACCTTATTGCGCTGTCCCAGGCACGTGGCCATAAAATCCCGGAGTTCCCTTACGGAAATGAGGGGAGACTTGGCAAGGGGCACGAGGTCATCCATCGCCACGTCGGCGCTGGAGTCCGAATCGTCCTCCGTGCCCATCACCGAGTCCCCATCCTCCTCCAGGGGGTCGTCACCAGCGGCCAACCCGTCCGCCGCGCAGTGCGAAGCGAACGACTCGGCCGCGCCAGCCAGCCCCGCCTCCGCCCGGATCCCACCCCCAGGATCGGCGGCAGAGGATTTCTCCCTGGGCTCCTCTAGGGGTGCCGGGCCAGAAGACGGCGGCGGTTCAGAGCTCCCCTCCGCCTCAGACGCCGGAACGACCGGAGAAACCGGGGAGAGAACAATTTCCAGCTCCTCCAGTACGTCCGGCACCAGAGACGCAGCCAGGGGGCCATCCTCCTCCCCGCCACCAACCTCCGACCCAGCGGACGGGGGGTTTTGAATTAAAAGCTCTACCAGGACGAGCATCCCCTGGGAGACGTCCGGGTCGCATTGGGCGAGCTCATTATCCTCGAGCTCGCCCGACCCAACCCCCAGGCTGCCCGACCCGGCGAGGGGTAACGACACCGATAAAAGGTCAACTTCAATTACTGCCGCGGGTTGTTCCGCAACCCCCCCCACGGGCAGGGTCTCATCCCCATCCCCGGGAGGCACGTGCTGGACAGACACATCTGCCTCAGCCTCCCGAGGGACAGGCGACCCCTGCCGATCGCTGGTGATGACGACAGCGCTGGGGGGGCGGGGGGGCGCAGTACCCGCGGCGGGCGACGACTCCCCCTGCTCGGAGGGACCTTCCTCCTCCCGGTCCTCCTCCTCATCCAGGGGGTCGCGCCTTCTTTTTAGCACGGAGGGAGCGAGGGAGACCTCCATGTCTGCAAAGGCCTCCTCCTCGACTCCCTCCGGCGGAGCAGGTTTGTCGGGTTCCTCGGGCCCGAGCCCGGCCGCAGGTATTGGCATTACCGCTGCGGCGGTTGCGGCCACAGGCTCGGGCACGGGGCCCCTCCCACTCACATCTGCCCTGATCAACTCCGCGAGGAGCGCGGGTGTAAGGGGCTCAAGGGGCAAGGGCTCACCATCCACGGGGGGACCTGCCCTAAGGTGCTTCTTTTTTCCCCGCGCCTTCTTTCCGGCCGGACACGCTCCCTCCCCCCCGCCGGAGGCCTTGGTGGCATCGGCCCCCGACGTCAACCGCGCATCAGACGTACTTGACGCGTGGGCAGATCCGGGGGGAAGGGCGGCGGCGGCGGCGCCAGCCTCGGCCGCACGAGATGATCCGGCGGCCTTGGAGGCAGGGCAGTTCCTCCTGATGTGCCCCACCTCCCTGCAGGCATGGCACCTCACACCGTCCGACGTCCAAAAGGCGCGGTAGGCGGTCCCCTCGTGGAGGACGACGAACGCCCCTTCAGTGTCCTCCTCCCGCGCCAGCTGGATAAACAGCTGGCGCCGGAAGGAGAAGACGTGGCGAAGGCTGGCCTCCCGGAAGCCGAGCGGGATGGGCGTGATCCCCGACCTCACCTCCCCAAGTTGTCGCAAATGGGGAAGGAGGAGCTCACCAGGAACATAGGGCGGGACGTTGGAAATAATGATCCTCTGCGCGGTGGCCTCGAGAGGATCCACCGGCAGGAAGGTCCCGCCCACGGTGAGCCCCTTGGCGACAGCCAGGGACACCGCCCGCTCCGACCCCAGGAAGAACACAGCCTTCCCATACATTTTCGAGGCCGCGACGATGGCTGAGGGGCCGACAACCCCAGCCATGGCCTTGACGCAGGCCTCGATGGTCATAGTGGGGTGAGTGTAGCTCTTCACCCCAAGCTTTTTTGTTATTAATCGAAAAGGTGACGGGGCAGCAGGAACAGCGGGAGCAGCTGTGGCCGTGGCTACCACTCTCGCATAGGTCCCGGCTGGCCCCGCCACCGGCGAAGACGCAGTCGCCATTCTGGGGTGCTTTTTTTTTTTTAAGGGCTACACTCACCCCAAGTCACAGGCCTGAAGGTGTTAATGGCCTCGGTGTATATATATATTTTTTTGTCCTCTATTGAGCAGAGGGAGCTGATTAAAATGAGGACACACCTCTCTCCTTATTGATTTAAATTGGGAGAGTGGCCTCTCCCCTCTGCTCAATTGGCAATTAATAAAATAGATGAAACTAAGGTGCCTTAGAAAGACAGGCAGAGAGAGACAAAGAGAGAGAGAGAGGTGGGGGGGTGGGAAGGAGGGAGGCCGCAAAGGGCAGTGTTGCCACTCAGGATGGTGGGTGGGTGTAGGCAGGGTTGCACTCTCCGATGGAAAAAGTCTTTGGTGATGGTGGTCTTCTGGCAGGGGGAGAAGACGTCTTCACCTGGAAAAGCTGGAGAAGCCCAGGCTTAGTCCTGCAACAGGTCTTAACGATGTAATTAAATTAAATTAAAGACTTCACCTTGGGCAGCTCCAAGCTCTCCCAGGGCAGGCAATAGAAGGGATGCTAATTAGTGGTGTGTGTGGCCTAGCTTTTAACAAGAGCACACACACTACACCCCTTGATGATCCGGCCTTGCTTCTTCTTTTCTCCCCCCACCTAAAATACAAAGTCTTGGGAGAGTGCCCCAAATAACACCCACCTGTAGATGTTCCGGATGAAGTTTTCTTCCCTCCTTTCAAGCAGTTGGTTTCTCTCCCCTCTCTCCCTCTCCTGAAGTGGAGGCCAAATTGGGGAGGCAGTGATAGAAAGGCCTCTCCCCTGGTTGATGTTGATGTAGGCCTCCTTTCTCCTTCTCCTCCTCTGTCCTTTCTCTCCAGGCACCTCAGTTGATGTAATGATGGTGGAGTTGGTGGTGGTGGTCCAACGTTCTCCTCCTCTTCCTGGTCAGGGGACCACCACTTTAATCCACTCTCCAAAGTCTGGCTGCTCCCTCTGCTCGTGCTTGCAGCTGAACAGAGGGTAACTTAAGACTGAAGTACAGAAGCCTGCTATGGCTTTATATACAGGGGTGTTCACTGCCGGTACTGCAGTATAGAATCAGTTCTTCTCTTAAAGGTACATACACAACAGTAGCGAGTTCCATATTCTCACCACTCAAGAGGTTTCTTCTGAATCCCCTATTTGATTTTTGGTGACTATCTTATATTGATGGCCTCTAGTTTTACTCTTCCCCACAAGTGAAAACATTCTGTATCTACTCTATCAAAACCTTTCATGATTTTAAAGATCTCTATTAGGTCACCCTTCAGCCTTCTCTTTTCAAGAGAGAAGAGACCCAGCCTGTTCATCCTTTTCTGATAGATATACCCTCTCATTTCTGGTATCAACCATGTAAATCTTCTCTGCCCCCTCTCCAGTGCCTCCACATCCTTTTTATAATATGGCGACCAGATTTGTACACAGTACTCCAAGTGTGGTCTAACCAGAGTTCAATACAAGTTTAGCAAAACTTCACTACTTTTCAATTCTATCCCTCTAGAAATAAACCCTAGTGCTTGGATTTTTTTTATGGCCTTGCTAACCTGTGCCAATACTTTGTGACTTGTGTATTGTACTCCTAGATCCCTTTGTTCCTCTACCCCATTTAGATTCTTATTTTTCAGGTAATGTGTGACCTCCCTACTTTATTCTTACCAAAATGTAATACCTTACATTTATGTGTTGAATTTCATTTGCCAATTAAATGTCCATTCTGCAAGTTTATTAATGTCGTCTTGTAATTTGTTGCAGTCCTTCTCAGTATTGGCTATCTTCCCCAAATTGGTATCGTCCCTTGTTGGGCTTTTTACATACTGGGTTAGAAAGGAGTCCTGCACACATTGTAGGAACTCCATTCCCTCATCCCCTTTACCTACCTCTTCTGTCCAATTAATATCTGGGTAGTTGAAATCCCCCATGATGATTATTCTATGTTTTTTACTCTTTTCCCTAATTTGTCTGCATATTTCTTCCTCCACTTCCCTTCCACTATTAGGTGGTCTGTAGACTACCTCTATTAGTGTAATTAATCCTTTATTATCTTTTCTCTATCCACATGGATTCTATTTCTGTCTTGCTGATAGCTGCGTCACTTTTTTTAATTGCCATTGTTATCCCTAATAAGTACAGCTACTCCACCTCCCCTTTTCCCCTCTATCTTTTCTAAATATGTTATACCCTGCAATATTTAATTCCCAGTCCTGATTTTTCTGCAGCCATGTCTCCAGTAATCCCTTCTATGTCTGGTTCCTCGCCTCCAGATCCCCTGTTTTATTACAGACGCTGTGTGCATTGCTGTACAGACAGATTAACTCATTTTTAATAGTGGTTCCTCTCTCTTTATTTTTAACCATCTTTTTAAACTCCTGTTCCATAACACTCTCTATTCCCTGGCCATCAATGTCCTCCCTTCCTTTACTCTTCCCTTCCTTTACTCTTCCCTATGTGCTCCTTTCCGGTTTTGTTTATATTTAGTCTGGTTTCATTTCTTGTAGATCCCTCCCCACGTCTTACTAGTTTAAAGCCTTTGCCACCTCCCTATTTACACTTTCCGCTAGGACACGAGTCCTATCCCGGTTCAGATGGAGCCCGTCCCATTGGTACAGCTCCTTTCTGTCCCAGTACTGGTGCCAGTGTCCCATGAAATGGGACCCCTCTCTCCCACACCAGCCCTTTAGCCACATGTTAATTCTCCTGATCTGACTGTTTGTTTCTATGCCAATTTGCACATGGCTCAGGCAATAATCCAGAGATTATTACCCTCTAGATCCTGCTTTTTAATTTTGCTCCTAACACCTGATACTCCTTCAGCAGGACCTCCTCTCTGTTTCTACCTAAATCATTTGTTCCGACATGGACCTCGACAACTGGATTTACCCCCTCTTTCCAAATTCCTCTCCAGCCGCCTCGAGATATCCCTTACCCTGGCAGCGGGTAGGCAACACACCCTTACAATGCCGCCTATCTTTGTATCATCGGCAAACTTGGATGTGTGGCTTTCTATCCCATCATCTAAGTCATTAATAAATATGGTGAATAGTTGAGGCCTCAACACTGATTCTTGCGGGACATCTAGTCACATCCGGTCACTTGGAGTACCTGCCCATTACCCATACTCTGTCTCCTGCTGCTCAGTCAGCTTCCTAACCAGGTCAATAATTTGCCATCAGTTCCATGAGCTTCAACTTTAGCTAGCAGTCTCTTATGAGGGACTTTATCAAAGCCATCTGGAAGTCCATATAAATAACATTCATAGACATTCCCTTGTCCACTTCTTTAGTCGCCTCATCAAAAAATTCAATCAGGTTCGTCAGGCATGACCTACCCTTTACAAATCCATGCTGGCTCTCTGATCAGCTAAAAATGTTGAAGATGTTCAGTCACGCTATCCTTAATTAAAGACTCTAGTAATTTCCTGACAAAAGATGTTTGGCTAACCAGTCTATAATTCCCTGGTTTCCACTTCTCGCCTTTCTTAAATAGCAGAGTGACATGTGCAATTTTCCAATTTAAAGGAACAGTTCCCGAATCGAGAGAACTTTGGCAGATTATAGTTACGGCATCTGCAATGTTCTCGCCTACTTATTTAAACTCTGGGATGGAAACCATCTGGTCCTGCGGATGTCACTTTTTAGTGCCATTATTTTCTTCATTATTGTTATTTTGCTTATGTTAATTTTGGTTAGTCCCCGTCCCTGATTCAATATTAGTTTCCAGATATCCGGCATGCTATCCTCTTCTGTAAATACTGATGCAAAGTAATTATTCAACATGTCTGCCATTTCCTTATTTTCATTTACAGTATCACCGTTACCAGTTTTCAAGGGGCCCACATTGCTCCTAAACACCCTTTTTTTTTCCTAATATAATTGTAAAAAAAATTGTATTGATTTTGATATTCCTTGCAAGTTTCTTTTCAAACTCTTTTTGTAGCTCTTACTATCTGTTTTGTCAGCTTTTATTCTTCTTTGTAGCTCTCCCAGTTGCCAGGATCTGCACTAGTTTTTTCATTTTTGTATACTTTTTCTTTGTTTTATGATGTCCCTTACCTCCGTAGTCATCCAGGGCTGATTTTTTTTTTAGCAAGTAGTTCTCTTGCCCCTCACGGGTATAAACTGGTTTTGTATCTGCAGTAAATCCTTTTTTGAACACCTTCCACTCATCATCTGTCATTTTACCCATTAACAGATTTGCCCAGTTTACTGTGGACAGTCTCTGTCTCATCACATTGAAGTCAACCTTACCTAAATCTAGAATAACAACAGAAAACAGCTGCTTCGCGTTTCTCCCTTTCAAACACTTATGTTGAACTCAGTCATATTATGATCGTTATTAGATAAATGTTCACACACTGTTAGGCTGTTAACTAAATATGGCTCATTACTAAATCTCATGGCCTGTCCCCTTGTTGGTTCTAGGACATATTGTTGTAGAAAACTATCCTGGAAACACAAGAAATTCACTATCTTTCTGACATGAACTAGTCTGCTTATCCCAACCTATATGAAAGTTAAAATCCCCTATTAAAACCGCTCTGCCTTTGCTACATGCTTGTCTAATCTCTACATTTATACATTCTACCACTTCACAGTTGCTACCGGGGGCCTATATACACAACTCTCATTACAGTTGTGTTTCTTAACTCTGTCCATAAAGTCTCGGCTGCCTGCTTAGCTCTCATTATATCCTCTCTTATCATTGAAGTGATTTCATCCTTGATCACTAAGGCTACTCCTCCCCCTCTACCATTTCCCTATCTTTCCTGTAGACCTTATAACCTGGTATGTTTAGTTCCCAGTCTTGACCATCTTGTAGCCATGTCTCAGTAATGGCTACCATGTCATACCCTCCAAGTTGAATTTGTGCCTCACCTCCCCGCTCCCCCTGTATCTCCTGCCCAAAACCTTAAATCTGTGTCCCCTAGTCCTTGTACCATCACCTAGTGGGAACGGCCTTTCCCCGTCAAGCCTATCCAAACCCGTCATAATCTTCTACACCTCTGTCAAATCACCCCTCAACCTCCTTTGCTCTAATGAAAACAAATCCAGCTTCTCCAACCTGTCCTCGCAGCTAAGATCCCCCATCCCTGGAACCATTCTGGTAAATCTCCTCTCGAGGGCCTTCACATCCTTCCTAAAGTGTGGTGACCAGAACTGGATGCAATATTCCAGTTGTGGCCTAACCGGCATAAAGGTTCTGCATAACTTCTACTTTTGTACTCAATACCTCTTTATGAAGCCCAAGTTCCCATATGCTTTGCTAACCACTCTCTCAATATATCCTGCCATCTTCAGAGACCTATGCACGTAAACTCCCAGGTCCCTTTCTCCCTGCACACTTTTTTTAAAACTCTGCCATTAAGTATATATTGCCTCTCCCTGTTCCTTCTGCCAAAATGCATCACCTCAAACTTCTCTCTTAAATTGTGTCTGCCCATTCTGCTAGCCTTTCCATGTCTTGTTGCAGTTGATGATATCCTCACTGTTTGCCACACCCCCAAGTTTGGTGTCATCGGCAAATTTAGAAATTCTACTGTATTCCAATATCCAGGCTATTTTTTATATATATATTAATATAATCAAAAAAATCAGTGGCCCCCAGTACTGACCCTTGGGGAACACCACTGTCTACCATCCTCCAGTCAAAAAACAGCCATTTACCACAACTCGCTGTTTTCTGTCCTTAAGCCAATTCCTTATCCAACCTGCCACTGACCCACCTATTCCATGAGTCTCAATTTTGTTAACCAGCCTTCTATGTGGTACTTGGTCAAACGCCTTCCGAAAATCCATGTAGACAACATCCACTGCATTCCCTTCATCAATCCTCTCTGTTACTTCATCAAAAAATTCAATTACAGTACACTTTTTTTTATCCGGCACCTACGGGACCAGGATGGTGCCGGTTGATGAAAAATTCTGGATAACGGAGAGATGTACCTACCAAGGCAATTTTTAACACAAAAATAAAAAATCAAGAAATGTACTGTATAATTGGGTACTCGCCTACAGAATGTTCTGTTAAATGTATGGTAGAAGATGCCGGTCATTAAAGTATTCCAGATGATAAAGTGCCGGAGTTTACTGTAGATTAGTCGAACACAATCTGCCTTTTACAAATCCGTGTTGTCTCTCCTTAATTAGCTTAAACTTCTCCAAGTGCCTGTTAATTTTTTTCCTTGATTATTGTTTCTAAAACTTTACCCACTTGATGTTAAACTGTAGTTATTAGGATTGTCCCTTCACCCTTTCTTGAACAATGGTGTCACATTTGCCACTTTCCAATCCTCAGGCACCTTCCCTGCATCTAGGGAAGATTGGAAAATTATGGCACGCCCTACCGCTATCTCCTCCCCCAATTCCCTTAGCAACCTTGGATGCAAGCCATCTGGACCAGACGACTTGTCCACTCTAAGCATACCCAGCCTTTCTGGTACATCCTGTCTATTAATTTTCACCTTTTCCACTTCTACTGATATTTTGTCAGCATCCACCTCCTTAGTAAACACTGATACAAAGTATTCATTGAGTATTCTAGCCTTGCCCTGTGCTTCTAAGCATATATGACCTTCTTTGTCTCTAATAGGCCCCACCCCACCTCTTTGATGAGGGTAACAGAGAAGCTTGATCAAGGTAGCACAGTAGATGTATATATGGGCTTTTGGAAGGCATTCGACAAAATCCCACACAGGAGGCTCGTTAAGAAGATGGAAGCCCTTGGAATTGAGGGGAAAGTGGCGATGTGGATACGGAATAGGCTCAGTGACAGGAAGCAGAGGGTGGTGGTGGAAGAATGTTTTTCAGTCTGGGAGGTGGTTTGCTGTGGTATTCCCCCAAGGGTCAGTTTTGGGTCCATTACTCTTTCTAAAAAAAAAATTATAAACGACCTAGACTCGGCTGTAGGGAGCAGTATTATAAAGTTCGTAGATGATGCGAAACTTGGCAATGTAGTGGATAGTTGTAGACTTCAAGATGACAGACAGGATGGTGAAATGGGCAGAAACATGGCAGGTGGAGTTCATTGCAGAGAAGTGTGCAGTGATGCACTTTGGGAGGACTGTATATACTTATATATGGCACGATTTTGAAAAGTGTAGATGAGCAAAGAGACCTTGGTGTCCATATACACACATTCTTAAAGGTGGCAGGGCAAGTTGATAAAGTGGTTAAGAAAAGAATATGGGTTACTCTCTGGTTTATAAATAGAGGCATAGAATATAAAAACAAAGAGATCGTGCTAGAACTGGTTAGGTCTCAGCTGGAATATTGTGGACAATTCTGGGCACCACGCTTCAGGAAAGATGTAAAGGCCTTAGAAAGGGTACAGAGGAGGTTTACCAGAATGTTACCAGGGATGAGGGTCTTCAGTTATGAGGAGAGGTTGAAAAAGCTAGGACTGTTCTCTTTGGAACAGAGCAGGTTAAGAGGTGACCTATCGGAGGTTTTCAAAACGATATGGAGTTTTGATAGAGTAGGTGGAGAAAGGCTGCTCCCTCTGGCGAATGGGTCAATAACCAGAGGTCATAGATTTAAAAGCATTGGCAAAAGATCTAGAGGGGAGAATGAAGAGGAATTTTTTCCACTCGGTTGTCAGGATCTGAAAAGGTGGTGGAAGTTGATTCCGTAAATAATTTTAACGGAGTTAGACAGGTCCTTAAGGATGAGTAACTTGTAGGGTTACAGACAAAAAGCGGGGATGTTGGACTAAGCACGACTGCTCTTTCAGAGCCAGCTCGGGCACGATGGGCTGAATGGCCTCCTTCTGTGCTCTTAAGTTTCTATGAATATTCTGGGATGCATACAATCTAGGTCTGATGAATTTTCTACTCTGAGCCCCATTAACTTATTTTTAATACAGTTTTCTGTTGAATATTTATCTCCAGTAATGGTTCTTGTACATCCTACTCTGGTATACCTACAGTTCCACCTTCACCTTCCAATTTTTTTTATAAAGAAAAAGCAAAGTGCTTATCAAGCTATTCTTTATCTCAGTTGGCAACTAAAAAATGTTGACAGCACAGTGAGAAATATTTAAATTGGTGATCAGTAGAGTTCAAGAGAAATATATTCCACTAAAAAAAAAAAAAACTAGCCAATAATGAAACCTCATGGATGGATAAAAAGACACGGGTAAAATTGGAACTAAAGGGAAAGGCATACACAAAGTACATAGACAGTAAAGGAGAGGATAACAAAAGGGAATATGAAGAGGTTAGGAAAGAAGTAAAAGAACAATTAGGAAAGCAAAGCAGAACTATGAAATTAAATTATCAAGGAATATAAAAAGAAATAGTAAAATATTCTACAAACACACAAATAACAAAAAAGTCAGGATGGGGATACACAAGCTAAACTCTCAGGTAATGACCGCAAAATGGCAGAAATAGTGAACAGTTACTTTGCCAGAGTATTTACCAGGGAGACTACAAGGTGGACATGACATTAGAAGAGATCATCAACAAATATATAAAGATATTTATGATAGAAAGGGGGAGATATAAACTAATCAAACTTAGAGAGGATAAAACCCCTGGTCCGGATGGATTGCACCCGTGCATATTGAAAGAAGTTTGGGAAGAGATAGCAGAGGCACTATTTTTTATATAACAATTTATTAGCAAAGGGAATGGCGGACAGCTAATAATCCTATATTTAAAAAGGGAGATAGAACAAGTCCAGGAAACTATAGACCAGTTCGCTTAACATCAGTGGTAGGAAAAATAATGGAATTTTTACTCAAAGATGTAATAGAAATACATCTAGAAACCGAAAGCAGAGAGAAGTCAGCACAGATTTCAAAAGAGAATGTCGTGCTTGACCAAACTTACTGAATTATTTGAAGAAATAACAGAGTAATGCAATAAATGTAATATATTTTGATTTCCAAAAGGCCTTAGACTCATTACTAAGGTCAGAGCATGTGGAGCAGAGGGGACAGGTAGCAGAATGGATAGCAAGCTGGCTACAAAACAGAAAACTGTAGAGGATAAGGGCAGCTACTCAAACTGGTAGAAAGTGTTGTTCTACAGAGATTGGTGCTGGAACCACTGTTGTTCACAATTTACATTAACGATTTGGACTTGGAAATCTAAAGTACAATTTCTAAATTTGCAGACGACCCCAAATTGGAGATGTAGTTAATACAAAGGGAGAATGCAACAAAGTACAAGTTGACGTTGATAAACTTACAGAATGGGTGTTTAATTGGCAAATTAATTTCAATATAGATAATTGTGAGGTGCATTTTGGTAGGAAGAATAAGGAGGCTACATACTGCTTGGATAATAAGAGTTTGAATGGGGTAGAGGAGCAAAGGAATCTAGGGGTACAGATACACAAATCACTAAAAGTAGCGACGCAGGTTAATTTGGCCTTTTTTTAAAAAGCGAAGTAAGCACTTGGGTTTATTTCTAGAGGAATAGAATTGAAAAGCAGGGAAGTCATGTTAAACTTGTATAGAACCTTGATTAGACCACACTTGGAGTACTGTGCACAGTTCTGGTCTCCATATTATAAAAAGGATATAGAGGCATTGACGAAGATGCAAAAAAGGATTTACAAGGATGATGCCAGAACTGAGAAGTTATAAGTATCGGGAAAGATTGAACTTGCTTGGCCTCTTTTCTGTAGAAAGGAGAAGGCTGAGGGGTGACTGATAGAGGTCATTAAGATAATGAAATGATTTGATACGGTAGACGTGGAGAAAATGTTTCCACTTTTGGGGGAGACCAAAATTAGAGGCCATATAAGATAGTCACTAATAAATTAATATGGAATTCAGGAGAAAGTTCTTTACCCAAAGAGTGGTAAGAATATGGAATGCGCTACCACAAGGAGTAGTTGAAGCAAATAGCATAGATGCATTTAAGGGGAAGCTAGATAAGCACATGAGGGAGAAAATAATAGAAGGGTGTGCTAATAGGGTTAGATGAAGAGTGATGGGAGAAGGCTCATGTGGAGCATAAACGCTGGCCTAGACCAGTTGGGCCGAATGGCCTGTTTCTGTGCTGTAGACTCGATGTAACTTGAGTACAAGATTTCATCTTCATCTCAAAGTGGTCCCACCTATTTTGACTCTCTTTTTACTTAGTAAAAGACCCTTGTTTAATCCCTTTTCATAACAGTCTGGGCATCTGCATGTGACTCCTACTTTCCCGAGAAATACCTCATGCCGACTCTGTGCAAAATTGAGAAACTATTCCAATTTACCCAGGACCTACTTCACCACCTCATTGCAAAAAGCATCTCAAAAGTTCACTTGCATAGGTCATTGAGCATGTTGTCAATTTTCTCTTGTTTTCTTGCCCTCTTCTCTCACTTCCATGTACAGAAACACTTGGTTTGCCATGTTAATTCTAAATAGAGTTCCTCATGTATATTGCTTTCTGAAGATTACAGATCAGCTGGAGATGTTATGCAAGATGACTGGAGGAAAAATATTAAATCTGAAGAAACCCTAAATATGGATTGGAGCGGAGATAACATACGAGACTCTGGAGATGAATACAGGAGAGGAGAACTGACTAGGTATTGAAAATTTGGGGGCAATATCACTTACTGAAGAATATAAATATTTCTGTTGAGTTCAACATTGTTAAAATCAAATACTGCAGCCATTATTTGGGTATTGGTTGACAGCAACCTGGGTTCTACCCTAGAATTCCCTCCCTAAACCCCTCTGCCCTGCCAGCTCTTCTCCTTTCATAAATATCCTTAAAACGCCATGGGGGGAAAAATTCAGTATCGCCCCGTTTGGGGCGCCATTAGCGGCTGTGTGCAAAGTTTAGCGCCTGGCGCTAATTATCGCCTCCGATGGCAAACTTGGCTTTTATCGCCCCTGGAGGTGACTGTAGCGCTAAATCAGGCGCCACACACCTCTTGAGGCGCTATGGCCGAGGAGCGAGGCGCTGGCGAAGCTCATGTGATGTCAGTCAGCAATAGAACACAGACACTGGCGCCAGCCAGTCCTTAAAGGGGAGGTCTGACGAAAGGTCATCAACCTGAAACGTTAACTCTGTTTCTCTCTTCACAGATGCTGCTTGACCTGCTGAGTTTCTCCAGCATTTTTTGTTTTTATCTTAAAGGGGAGGGAGGGTTGATTTTGCACTCCATCCACATCCTGCTCATTGCAGCCTTGAATCTCTGCCTGGAGAGACCTGTACATCAAATCTGCTGGAAAGAACAATGGAGAAACCCAGGGAAAGAGCTCAGCGTGCAGTACCCACAGTCTCTTCTAAATAGATACAGGAAACTGTCTGATATCCGGCACTGACGGGGCCGAGCTGGTGCCGTACCATCAAAAGTGCCGGACATACCAGCGTTAATGTTGAAACATACGGAACTGAAAAGCTCCGTGTGAATCGACAAACCCTGTTGCTTAGCAACAGCTTCAAAACAGTTGGCTGCAGCTGCAAGCGTCTCTAGCTGAAGCTGTTGCTATAGCTACAGACCTTGCAGTGCCTGACTGGGGGCGGGGGGGGAAGCAACGAGAACTTAAAAAAAACGGCTCCTGGTTTTTGCCGTTAGATCGAGTATTCCGGACATATAACCTCCGGATAAACCAAAGTTTCCTGTACAAGGAAGGGCAAATCAAAATGAACCTGCAAAGTGCTGCTCAGTATGCAAAACTCCTTCACACAGTGTTGAATCTCTCTCAGTGCGTGGTGCAAAAATGTCACCAACAAAAAGGGCAGGAAGTGGTCGCCTTTAAATAGCGCTCCCCCAGTCCCTTCCTGACTGCAAAATGCTCCCCTCAACCTGTCGTTGCTAGTGGCAGGGGGCGCCAGTCAATATCCGGTCCGGGGCATTGCGCACTCGACTGACGTCACGATCTGCCGGCGCAGGAGATCGTGGCGGTAGTGTTTAGCGCCGCCGCAAAATTTCGCGAGCAGCGCAAACATCGCTGCGCCTGGGCGCTAGTTGTTTAGCGCCCTCTAAGACGCTAATGGGAGGCGCAAACAACTGAATTTTTCCCCCCATCTCTTTAACCAAGCTTTGGGTCACCCTCCTAATCTCTCCCTCCCTGCTTGGGCGTCCGTGTTACATACTCCTATCTGTGAAGCATCTTGGGACGTTCTTTATATTAAAGATGCTTTAGAAATACAAGTTGTTGAATTTTTTATTTCCATCAGTTTCTGCACAGAAACTGTAGGATGGCACATATTTATCTATTTAGTTCATTCAAATTGAGAGCAATTCATCTTTTCCAATAAGTTTTCTCTTAACTTTGGAGTTCCAATGAATTTTAATATTTCTTCTTACCTAGGAGCTATCAGAATGATTACATCAAGGGATCCGATGTTGATGATCGTTGGATGCAGAGTGAGGTAAGTTGCTGTATGTCGTTCCTGAGTGCGGTTCATTTTAGTACCAGCACAAAGCAGTTAATTGTTGCCCTTAAGTGAAAACCTTTGTGTTACAAATTGTTCTCCAAATCTTGCCCCCTCCCAAATTCCTGAAGGCAGGGACTCATGCTGGGTGTGGTTTCATAGGTACTGGCAGTCCTCCAGTATTTGAATGAAGTACCCATCTCTTGTGTCTGAATTAAGACAGTGAGTGTTGGTTAGTTAACCGTATTTGGCATTAAAACCAATTTTGACATGATTCTCACCTAATGTCCACAAAAAAATATAGTTGAACACTTCTAGGTATGCACGTTGTGCCTGAGAGTTGCACAGCTTGGAAAAATAAAGCGGGTAATTAGAAGACCTATGCGCAGCAACTACACTGTTGAACTTGTCTTTTAAAGATTAAAGCACCTACCCTGTGCATGTGCACAAATTTTCCCATGGTGTCGATTGTCATCTGTTGTATTTAGGAGTATTTCCAGAGAGAAATGGGTCTCTCCATTTGCATCATATTTTGTCCCCGAGGTGGCAGACTGTAATATTACACGCATGACACCCACTGAATTTGGAAATGTTGGTAGTGGGCCTGCTAAAATGGTGGTCTGAATTAGTTAAGGTTTGGGATCCGTTCCGGTGCTAACATTACAAAATACATATGAAAAGACGGACAGAAAAAGATCATCTGGTACATTGATCAAATAAGCATTGTGGCTGCCCGTGTTCCTTCCCACCAGCAGCCATGTAACCTCCTGAGAGGCAAAAAAACAGTTTTTTTAAAAACTTCCGCTAATTCAGGGGAAAAAGAAAAGCCGGGAAATTCTTCTCCAATCCTCCCTAAAGCAATGAAAACTATTTCAGGAGATCAGTGACCATGAGCATACGTACCAATATCCCACCTACCTTTTTGTGTGCAGTGAGATTAGCCACAAGGAATTTATCCAACTCCTTTTTGAATTGTTGCAGCAAATAATGCACTCACCACATGAGTTGTTAACTTAATCCAAATGTTGATAACCCTCTGACATCTAACCTAATTCAATGCTTGTATGCACGACGACTCATTTTCCCTAACCTTTCCAATGGGCTGTCCTCACAGACTCCTAGTAACTATGTGCTAATTAGTAAGTGAATATGTTCTTCTATTTTAGAAAAAATGAATTTCCAGCACATCATTTGATGTTTTTATCAGTCATCTTAGCATCCAAAGTTTGATTCAAGTGTATTTTATACATTTGGTGCCTGTCATTCCTTACATCAACTTTTTTAAATTTCTGTTGGGTTTTTAGTTTGAACCATACAGGTCAGATGCTTCCAAACATGGCTATACAAACGAGGAGCTTTTTGACTATTTGGTGAGTATGACATTTTTTATATATAGAATTTATGGAAAACTCTTAAACGCAGCAATCAAAACACTTCAAAATATTTTTGATTGTTGAAAGAAAACATGACTAGCTGTTAAAATTGGGTCTGCAACTAAAGTGCATTTAGAGTTTTTTTTATACATCTTTGTTGGAAATAGACGAAAATTCTGATTCATACAGATACAGGAAATTGAGATTCAGTGACCAATTGATTTGTGAGTGCCAATTTTTTTTAACTTATTTTTATATAACCAAATATAATTATATATAACCTGATAGAATTTTTTGACCGAATAGCAAAGCATAAATGGTGGAAGTTTAAAGATATGATCAATATAACTTGTATGGACTTCCACATAGTACTTGAAAATTGCTGCATAAGAAACTTTGAGAACATTTTGGACCATAGCATAAAAGGAGAAATGATGGTATGGTAAAGAGAGATGGCTGAAAGGCAGACAGCTGTGTTGCAGCAAATGGCTGTTTCTTGACTGGAAACAGGTGGCTCAGGATCAGTGTTGAGACCATATGTATGTATAGTATGCATATGTATATATGAATGTGTACATGTGCATACTAATGATTCTCCTGTTGCATTGGTGATAGTCGCAGAATACACTGCCAGTTTGACCTATCTGTCACCTTTCTGTTGGTTCCGGGACACACACTCTTATCTCTCCATCTGCTCACCCTTACTGGAGGAATATCAATAAGGGTGAGCAGGCAATGGAAACACTGGGTAGAATTAAAAGCAGCAAGGATGCAAGACTCTGGTGGGAGTTGTCTACAGGCCTCCAAACAGTAATGAGGTAGTAGCAGGATGCATAAATAGAGATCAGAAAAGCATGCAGCAACAGCAAAGCAGTTATAATGGGAGATTTTAATTCTCACATAGACTGGGAGAATCCGAACAGCACAAGTCGTAAAGAACAAATTTTTCGAATGTATTCAGGACCGTTTTCAGGAACAATATGATTTGGAACCAACAAGGGAACAGACCATACTAGATTTAGTGATGAGTAACAAGCTGGAACTAGTTGACAATCAAACGGTATGGCAACCTCTTGTGAACAGTGACCATAACATGATTCAATTTGGCATTAAGTTTGAGAGGGAGGAGGGAGCGTCGCAAACCTAGGTTTTAAACTTACCTAAGGCTGACTTCAAAAGAATGAAACATAAACTTATCACAATAAATTGGACTGAATTGTTAACGGGTGAACCTACAGACAAACCGTGGGAGGTGTAAGTATTTGGTACAATACAATATCAGTGCATAACCCTAAAAGGCAAATGATTGGAGCACCAGGCCCACGTGATCCCAGGTACGCTTCTGCACACGCTGCGCCCTTGGGATCCGTGGGCCATTATGCTGCCCTCCAGTACGCAGCATTGGAGAGCAAGTTCACGAAGGCGGGCCCCCATCAGGTAAGTTCGTATTCTTTTCGCAGGTCGACGGTGTACTTCATATCTACGCCGCCGACCACAATTTCTGGACCATTGGGTTTAAAATTAATTTTCTAAACGGTAATGGGGAAAGTAATGAGGCTTAAAATAGACAAATCTCCAGGACTTGATGGTTTCCACCCCACGGTATTAAATTGCAGATGCATTAGTAATAATCTGCCAAAGTTCTCTTGCTTCAGGAATTGTGCAGATGGCTTGAAAAATTGCTAATGTATCTCAATTATTTAAGAAGGGTCGGAGAGAGAAACCAGGTAACTACAGACTGTTCAGTCTCACGGCAGTTGTGGGGAAGTTACTGGAATCTATCATTCTGGAGAAAGTGACTGAGCACTTGGACAACTTTGAGCTGATCGGAGAAAGTCAGCATGGATTTTACTAATCTGGTTAAATTTTTTCAAGAGGTCACCAACATGGTGGATAAGATGGTGTCTATGGATGTTATCCATATGAACTTGCAGAAGGAATTTGATAAGGTTCCACACAAGAGCTTGTTAGCAAAAATGAAAGCACACTGAATTGGAGGCAACCTTGGGACATTGGTTGGGATAAAGCGTACGTACACTGATTGGCGGGAAGACAAGTGGTATTCCCCAGAGATCTGTACTGGGGCCTCTGCTTTTCACCATATTTATCAATGACTTGGGTGAAGGAATAGAGAGTTGCATATCCAAGTTTTCAGATGATACCAAGTTAGGAAGGACAGTAAGTAGTGTAGATCAGAGCAGGAAGTTGCAATGGGGCGTAGACAGATTAAATGAGTGGGCAAAACTGACAAATGCAGTTCAATGTGGGGAAGCTATGCTAAAACTTTATAAATAACTGGTTAGGCCCCAACTGGAGTAATGTGTCCAATTCTGGGCACCGCCGTTTAGGAAGGATGTCGATGCCTTAGAGAGGGTGCAGAGGAGATTTACTAGAATGGTACCAGGGATGTGGGGCTTCAGTTACGTGGAAAGACGAGAGAAGCTAGGGTTGTTACAGCAGTGATGGTTATGGGGAGATTTAATAGAGGTGTTCAAAATCATGAAGGGTTTTGATAGAGTAAGTAAGGAAAAACTGTTTCCCGTGGCAGAAGGGCTGGTCACCAGAGGAGATAGATTTAAGGTAATTGGCAAAAGAACCAGAGGTAAGATGAGAATTTCTTTTTGCGCGTGCGAGTTATGATCTGCAATGTACTGCCTGAAAGGGTGGTGGAAGTAGATTCAATAATAACTTTCAAAAGAGAATTGGATAAATACTTGAAGGGAAAATTTTGCAGGGCTATGGGGAAACTAGGAACTGTGGAGGAGCAAAGAGATTTGGGTGTCCATGTCGGCAAATCACTAAAAGATGCAGGTACAAAAAATAATTAAAAAAGCAAATGGAATGTTGGCCTTTATCTCAAGAGGGCTGGCATGCAATGGGAAGGAGGCTATGCTTCAGTTGTATAGAGTCTTGATCGGACCCCATCTGAAGTACTGCATTCAATTCTGGGCACCGCACCTCAGGAGGGATATATTAGTCTTTTGAGGGGTCGCAATGTCGATTCATCAGAATGTTACCAGAACTTAGTGTTATGAGGACAGGTTTCATAAACTTGGCTTGTAATCACTTGAGTTTTTCTTTATTCGTTCATGGGATGTGTGCGCGTTGCTGGCAAGACCAGCATTTATTGCCAATCCTTGAACCGCTGCAGTCCGTGTGGTGAAGGTACTCCCACAGTGCTGTTAGGGAGGGAGTTCCATGATTTTGACCCCACGACGATGAAGGAATGGCGATATACTTTCAAGTCAGGGTGGTGTGCGACTTGGAGGGGAACTTGGAGATGGTGGCGTTCCCATGCGCCTGCTGCCCTTGTCATTCTAGGTGGAAGAGGTCGTGGGTTTGGGAGGTCGAAGAAACCTCGGCGAGTTGCTGCAGTGCATCTTGTAGATGGTACACACTGCAGCCATGGTACGCTGGTGTTGGAGGGAGTGAATGTTTAAGGTGGTGGATGGGATCCAATCAAGTGGGCTGCTTTGTCTTGGATGGTGTCGAGCTTCTTGAGTGTTGTTGGAGCTGCACTCATCCAGGCAAGTGGAGAGTATTCCATCACACTCCTTGTGCCTTGAAAATGGTGGAAAAGCTTTGGGGAGTCAGGAGGTGAGACACTCGCTGCAGAATACCCAGCCTCTGACCTCTTGTTGCCACAGTATTTATGTGGCTGGTCCAGTTAGGTTTCTGGCCAATGGTGATCACCAGGATATTGATGGTGGGGGATTCAGCAATGGTAATGCCGTTGAATGTTAAGGGGCGGTGGTTAGACACTTGCTTGTTGAAGATAGTAATTTCCTGGCACTTGTGTGGCACGAATGTTACCTGCCACTTATCAGCCCAAGAATATAGAAGTTTGAAGGGCGATCTAATTGAGGTGTTTAAAATTATAAAAGGATTCGATAGGCTAGCTGATGAGAATCTATTTTGTCAGATGGGGAAATCTAGCATAAGAGGGCATTATCTTAAAATTAGAGCCAGAGCATTCAGGAGTGAAAACAGGAAGCACTTATTCAGAGTAGTAGAAATCTGGAACACTTTCTCTTTTTCTCACCCCTCTCCTCTCCCCCCCCCCCCCCCCCCCCCCCCCCCCCCCCCCCAGCCTTCCCAACTAAAGGTGGTGGTTGCTGGGTCAATTGATGCTTTCAAGACTGATGTCAATAGATTTTTATTATGAAAGGATACTGAAGGTTATGGAGTTGAGGTGCAGATCAGCCATCATCTTTTTAAATGGCGGAACAGATTCGAGGAGCTGAATGACCTACTCCTGTTGCTGTGCTCCTCTCTCTCCCTCTGTCCTGTTCGCTCGCTCGCTCTCTCTCTCTTTCCCTCTGCCCCGTTCTCTCTCTCACTCAGTCAATCCCCCCACCCCTTGTATTTACTCATTCAGATTCTACTCAACATGCTATTCTTGCTTCTAAAATGTACACTTTATTTTAAAATGCCATAGTTGATCTGCCCACTTAATTTAAATGTCCTTTTGCAATTTTGTACTTTTTTTAAATAATTTGCATCTTTATATCATCTGCAAACTTGAACACAGTCCTGTATAATCACTGTACCTGGGGCTTGAGTCGGTACAACACTGCCCATGCAAACCCACACCACATGATAAACTGGCAGAAACTGAGCAGTGAGAGGAGGGAAAAAAAAATTTTAAGTTCATAAATTAGTAAATCAAATTCTGAGGTAAGTTTGTTTGCAGTTACAGTTTTTTTTTCTATAGATTGATGCTTGCAACAAAGTCAGTAGATGATGTTTGCGAGACACTTGGCTGAATTCAGACATTGCAGCCAGTCTGTTAGGTTTTTGTCATGCTTGGTCCCTAACTGTTCAATATGTTGCTCATTGGAGACTTACATAGAAACAGAAGATAGGAGCAGGAGTAGGCCATTCGGCCCCTCGAGCCTGCTCCACCATTCAATGCGATCATGGCTGATCATCCAAATTCAGTACCCTGTCCCTGCTTTCTCCCCATATCCCTTGATCCCTTTAGCCTTAAGAAATATATCCAACTCCTTCTTGAATATATTTAATGAATTGGCCTCTACTGCTTTCTTTGGCAGAGAATTCCACAGGTTCACCACTCTGGGTGAAGAAATTCCTCCTCATCTCTGTCCTAACTGGCTTACCCCTTATCCTTAGACTGTGACCCCTGGTTCTGGACTCCCCGACCATCGGGAACATCCTTCCTGCATCTAGTCTGTCTAGTCCTGTTAGAATTTTATAAGTTTCAATGAGATCCCCTCTCATTCTTCTAAACTCCAGCGAGTATAAGCCCAATCTCTCCTCATACGTCATTCCTGCCATCCCAGGTATCAGCCTGGTGAATCTTCGCTGAACTCCTTCCATGGCAAGAACATCCTTCCTCCGATAAGGCGACCAAAACTGCACACAATACTCAAGGTGTGGTCTCACCAAGGCCCTGTACAACTGCAGCAAGACATCCTTGTTCCTGTACTCAAAGCCTCTCGCTACGAAGGCCAACATACCATTTGCCTTCTTAACCACCTGCTGCACCTGCATGCTTACCTTCAGCGACTGATGCACAAGGGCACCCAGGTCTCGTTGCACTTCCCCCTTCTCCCAATCTATTGCCATTCAGATAACAATCTGCCTTCCTGTTTTTGACACCAAAGTGGATAACCTCGCATTTATCCACGTTATATTGCATCTGCCATGCTTCTGCCCAATCACCCAACCTGTCCAAATCATCCTGGAGTTTCTCGCCATCCTCCTCACAGCACCTTTTGTAAATCCACGTTGACTTTGTCAGATCCTGCCGCTGTTTTCCAAGTGCTCTGCTATGACATCTTTTATAATGGACTCCAGCATTTTCCCCACTACCGATGTCAGGCTTACCGGTCTGTAATTCCCCGTTTTCTCTTTACTACCTTTTCTGAATAGTGGGCTAACATTAGCTACCCTCCAGTCCATGGGTACTGTTCCAGATTCCATCGAATGTTGGAAGATGATCAGCAATGCATTACTATTTCTAGGGCCACTTCCTTAAGTACCCTAGGATGTAGATTATCAGGCCCTGGGGATTTATCGGCCTTCAATCCCGACTTGATGGCGTGAAAACCCTCCCTGACGTAATGTTATCCGATCCAGAACTTAAGAAAAAACTATAACAAAAATCTAGCATGGGAAATAAGTAGAGAAGAAATTACATTTTTATGATCATCATGTAAATATATAAATAAGAAAAGGAAGGGAGGTTGCAAGCAACTATAGCAAATAGCGAGACAGAGGGGGGTGTAAAAGGGGAGGGGGTGTTGCAATATTAATTAAGGAGTCAATTACTGCTGTAAGGAGGGATGATATATTAGCGGGTTCCTCTAATGAGGCCATATGGGTAGAACTTAAAAACAAAAAGGAGGCAAGCACTTTGCTGGGAGTGTACTATAGGCCCCCAGTCAGGGGGAGATAGAGGAACAGATATGTAGGCAAATCTCAGAGAAGTGTGAAAATAATAGGGTAATAATAGTGGGGGATTTCAACTTCCCCAATATTAAGTGGGATAGTCAGAGTGTGAAAGGCTTAGAGGGTGCAGAATTCTTAAAGTGCATCCAGGAGAGCTTTTTGAGCCAACATGTAGAAAGTCCTACAAGAGAGGGGGCGGTACTGGACCTAATCCTAGGGAATGTAGCCGGGCAAGTGGTGGAAGTGTCAGTAGGAGAGCATTTTGGCGACAGTGACCAAATTCGGTGAGATTTAAGGTGGTCATGGGAAAGGACAAAGACGGCCCGGAAATAAGGGTTCTAAATTGGGGGAAGGCCGATTTTAATATGATAAGGCAGGATCTGGCCAAAGTGGACTGGGAGCAGCTACTTATAGGAAAATCCACATCAAAACAGTGGGAGACTTTCAGAAGGGAAATAGAGAGAGTACAACGCCAACATGTTCCTGTAAAGGTCAAGGGTGGGACCAACAAGCAAAGGGAACCTTGGATGACAAGGGATATACAAAAATGCATTAGGAAAAAAAGGGCAGCTTTTGGCAGTTACAAAAGACTAAAGACGGAGGAAGCCCTAGAGGAGTATAAAAAGTGCAGGGGCATACTTAAAAAAGAAATTAGGAGGGCGAGGAGGGGCCATGAAATAACACTGGCGAGCAAAATAAAGGAAAATCCTAAGATGTTTTATAAGTATATTAAGGGCAAGAGGATAACCAGGGAAAGGGTAGGGCCCATTAGGGACCAAAGTGGCAATCTGTGTAGAGCCAGATGATGTAGGCGGGGTTTTAAATGAATTTTTTGCATCTGTGTTCACTATGGAGAAAGACGATGCAGACATAGAAATCGGGCAAGGGGACTGTGACATACTTGAACATATTAGCATCGAGAGGGAGGAGGTGCTAGCGGTTTTAGCAGGCCAAAAAGTGGATAAATCCCCAGGCCCGGACGAGATGTATCCCAGGCTGCTGTGGGAGGCAAAGGAGATTGCAGGGGCTCTGACACACATTTTCAGAACCTCTCTGGCCACAGGGGATGTACCAGAGGACTGGAGAACAGCTAACGTAGTACCATTATACAAGAAGGGTAGCAGGGATAAACCAGGGAATTACAGGCCAGTGAGCCTAACATCTGTGGTAGGGAAATTATTGGAAAAAATTCTGAGGGACCAAATTAGTCTCCACTTGGAGAGGCAAGGATTAATCGGGGATAGTCAGCATAGCTTTGTCAAGGGTAAATCATGTCTGACAAATCTGATTGAATTTTTCGAGGGGGTGACTAGGTGTGTGGATGAGGAAAATGCTGTGGATGCGGTTTACATGGACTTCAGCAAAGCTTTTGACAAAGTCCTGCATAGGAGACTGGTCAAGAAGGTAAGAGCCCATGGGATCCAGGGTGCCTTGGCGCGTTGGATCCTAAACTGGCTGAGTGGCAGGAGGCAGAGGGTGATGGTCGAAGGTTGCTTTTGTGACTGGAAGGCTGTGTCCAGTGGGGTACCTCCGGGATCGGTGCTGGGTCCCTTGCTGTTTGTGATCTACGTAAATGATTTGGAGGAGAATGTAAAAGGTATGATCAGTAAGTTCGCGGATGACACGAAAATTGGTGGGGTGGTAAATTGCGAGGAGGAAAGCCTCAGGCTACAGGACGATATAAACGGGTTGGTTAGATGGGCGGAAAAGTGGCAAATGGAATTTAACCCTGAAAAGTGCGAGGTGATGCATTTTGGACGGACAAATAAGGCAAGGGAATACACAGTGGTAGGACCCTAGGAAGTACAGAGGGTCAGAGGGACCTTGGTTTACATGTACATAGATCCCTGAAGGCAGCGGAACAGGTAGATAAGGTGGTTAAAAAGGCATATGGGATACTTGCCTTCATTAGCCGAGGCATGGAATATAAGAGCAGGGAGGTTATGATTGAGCTGTACAAAACGCTGGTGAGGCCACAGCTGGAGTACTGTGTGCAGTTCTGGTCTCCTCACTATAGGAAGGATGTGATTGCTTTGGAGAGGGTGCAGAGAAGATTCACCAGGATGTTACCTGGGATGGAGCGCCTTAGCTATGAAGAAAGACTAAACAGGCTGGGGTTGTTTTCCTTGGAGCAAAGGCGGCTGAGGGGGGACCTGATTGAGGTGTACAAAATGATGAGGGGCATAGATAGGGTAGATAAAGAGGAACTTTTCCCCTTAGTAGGGGGGTCAATAACAAGGGGGCATAGATTCAGGGTAAGGGGCAGGGGATTTGAGGAGGAACTTTTTCACCCAGAGGGTGGTTGGAATCTGGAACTCACTGCCTGAAAGGGTGGTAGAGGCAGGAACCCTCACAACATTCAAGAAGCATTTGGATGAGCACTTGAAATGCCATTGCATACAAGGCTATGGACCAAATGCTGGAAAATGGGATTAGACTGGACAGGGATTGATGGACGGTGCAGACACGATGGGCCGAAGGGCCTCTTTCTGTGCTGTATAACTCTATGAATGCGGGAGGTAGAGCAAATGAGGAAAATCAATTGACAAATTCAAGAATTTTGACGAGCTCAATCAATAGGCAGAGAAATAGCCGATGCAGTTTAATACAAGGAGTTGTAAGATTATGAGGGGGGGGGGGTGGCGGGGTGGGGTGGGAGGGGAGGAAGGAATTGAAGGAACATACTGTGCTTTTGTAAGAGGCAGGAAAGATAAAATGTTGCAAAAAAACTGTTCCTCCGCGACACCCTGGTCCACTCCTCAATCACCCCTAACACCCCTTCCCCTTTGCCTGGCACCTTCCCGTGCAAGTGCAGGAGATGCAACACATGCCCTTTTACCTCCTCCCTTCCCACTGTCCAGGGCCCCAAACACCCCTTCCAGGTGAAACAGCGATTTAATTGTACTTCTTGCAATTTAGTGTACTGTTTTCGCTGCTCTACACTGGGGAGACCTAACGCAGATTGGGCGACCGCTTTGCGGAACACCTCCGTTCAGTCCGTAAGGGTGACCCTGAGCTTCCGGTCGTCTGTCACTTTAATTCACTGCTTCACTCCCACTCTGATCTCTCTGTCCTCGGCCTATTACATTGTTCCAATGTAGCTCAACGTAAACTCGAGGAACAGCACCTCATCTTTCGATTAGGCACTTTACAGCCTTCTGGACTCAACATTGAGTTCAACAATTTCAAACTATAACCCCTGCCCCCATTTTTCATGCTGTATGATTTTGCCATTCCCATTTGCAACATTTCATCTTTCCTGCCTCTTACAAAAGCACAGTATGTTCCTTCAATTCCTTCCTCCCCTCCCCTGTCTCTGCACCTGCTTAATATCTGTTACATCTCCAGCTTTTTCCAGTTCTGATGAAGGGTCCCAGACCTGAAACGTCTGTTTCTCTCTCCACGGATGCTGCCTGGCCTGCTGAGTATTTCCAGCGTTTTCTGTTATTTCAGATTTCCAGCACCCGCAGTATTTTGCTATTGTAAGGTTATGAGATTTGGCAGTAGGATGGTTGATGTGGATTATGTGCTAAATGCGAATGCACTTGAGATGTTGGAGCAGGAGTGCGGGGGGTGGGGGGGCGGTTTAGGGAACAGGCCACTAAAACCATTAACACTCTGTTCCCAGTTTTTTTTTAATAACGCAGAAAGAATGTTGAGCTGCATAGCAAGGGATATAAAACCAATCCAGAGAGAGAGTTTTAAAATTGTATTTGGCCCTGGAGCACTGCATGCAGTTTTGGTTCCCCCTATTGCAAAAAGGATACTCGGTTATTGGAGGGCATACAGAGAACAGCTACACAGTTGATCCCAGAATTTAAGGGAATGAGGTACGAGGAAGGATTGACTACCTTGGGTCTTTTCTCTCTCAAAGAAAAGACTGAGTGGGGATATAATGGAAGTGCTTAAAATTATGAAAGGTTTGGACCAATTGGATCCAAGTAAGCTTTTCTGCCATGTACAGAATTTAAACACGTGGGGTCATATTTACAAATTGAGGACCAGGGGAAAAAATGGGAAATTCAGAAAGAACTTTTTTACTAGAAGGGTGGTAAATATGCGGAATAGATTACCGGCACAGGTGGTGGAACAAAAAACCTTAAAGGGTTTCAAGAAGGAACTCGACAGGTTCTTGTATAGCCCACCTATCCACAGTATTTCCTTGGTACATTTCTAATAACTCTGAATTCCATTGAGGGTTATTAAAAACACCCATGGGAATACTGTAGATAGGTGGACTAGACAGACTAACGGTCTTGGCCTGCTTAAAAATGTTACAATTAAGGTTTTTTTATCTAATATAAATAAACAGGGTTTTGTGGGCAAGAAAAACCCTAGTTACAGGAAACTTTGTGTTATCTGGAGGTGAACCATCCGGCAAGCTGGAGCCACCGGCAAAAATCAGGAGCTGTTTTTTATTCTTTTTGTTTGTTTTCTTTGCTTTTTTTTTCCCCAGTCAAGCACTGCAAGGTCTGTAGCTATAGCAACAGCTTTAGCTACAGACGCTTGCAGCTGCACCCGACTGTTTGGAAGCTGTTGCTAAGCAACAGTGTTTGTTGTCAGATACGGAGATAAGAAGCTCCGTATCTTTCAACATTAACTCTGGAGTGTCCGGCAGTTTTGAGGGAACGGCAGCAGCTCGGTGCCGGATAGCACAAAGTTTCCTGTACCTGCATCTTAAGTAAATTTTGTAAAGTGGTTGATGAATAGTATTCAACATATCTGTAATGCACTAACATTCAGTATCAAGAAGGTATGTCACGTCAGTCACATGATATTTTGCTGCAATAAAATTACTTCATTGCTGTGATGGATAATTACTGTCATGTTTAGGCTGAAATGACTGCATGAGCAGGGCTGTAGGAGAACTGAAGATATAATGGGCTAGAAATTTGGCACCCGTAGCGCCTGGTTTTTTGGCACTACGGGTGCAGTTTTGTGTCCAAAATGGCATCCGAGCAGCGCGCACTTCTGGTGCGGTTCGTGCCGGATGTCATTTTGGTGAGGCTGTTGTGCTGGGAGAGTGCACTGTTTGTAGGCAGATCGTGACATCAATCAGCGTGTACGGCTGATTTGATATCGGCGCTGCCATTTTCATCCTCGACGCTGAAGCTAACAGGCGTTTCTGTGGCCGTAGACGTGACTCCAGGATGGTTTGTTGCCTCCCTGGTGCCAGGGTCAAGGATGTCACTGAACGGCTGCAGGGCATTCTGAAGGGGGAGGGTGAACAGGCAGAAGTCGTGGTTCACATTGGGACCAACGACATAGGTAGGAAGAGGGATGAGGTCCTGCAGCAAGAATTTAGGGAGCTAGGTAGCAGATTAAAGAGTAGGACCTCAAAGGTTGTAATCTCTGGATTACTCCCGGTGCCATGTGCTAGTGAGTATAGGAATAGGAGGATAGAACAGATGAATGCGTGGCTAATGAGTTGGTGCAGGAGGGAGGGCTTTAGTTTCCTGGATCACTTGTACTAGTCCCACCTTCCCCAGAAGCAGGCCCAGTCGGACGGGTTGCAACTGAACCAGAGCGGGACAAATATCCTTGCGGGGAGGTTCGCTAGCACTGTTCGGGGGGGTTTAAACTAATGGCAGGGGGTTGGGAACCTGAGTAGGGAGACAAGAAAGGAAAACAGGGATAAAAGAAAAAGATAGGAAAGAGAAAAACAAAAGTGGCAGTCAGAGAAATCAACGGTTTAAATCAAACATGGCCGCAGTAAATAATAATTCTAATAGGTCTAAGAGCGTTAAAAAAACAAGCCTGAAGGCTTTGTGTCTTAATGCGAGGAGCATTTGTAATAAGGTGGATGAATTGGCTGCGCAAATAGAGGTAAACGAATATGATTTGGTTGGGATTACGGAAACGTGGCTCAAGGATGGCCAAGACTGGGAACTCCACATCCAGGGGTATTCGATATTCAGGAAAGATAGGCAAAAAGGAAAGGGAGGTGGGGTAGCATTACTGGTTAAAGAAGGGATTAATACAATTGCAATAAAGGATATTAGCTCTGATGATGTGGAATCTGTGCATGGGTAGAATTGAGAAATACTAAGGGGAAAAAAAACATTAGTGGGAGTGGTATATAGACCTCCAAACAGTGAGGTTGGGGATGGCATTAAAAGGGAAATTAAAGAAGCGTGCAATAAGGGCACAGCAGTCATCATGGGTGACTTTAATCTACATATAGATTGGGCCAACCAAATTAGTAACAATACTGTGGAGGAGGAATTCCTGGAGTGTTTACGGGATGGTTTCCTGGACCAATATGTCGAGGAACCAACCAGAGATCAGGCCATCTTAGACTGGGTATTATGTAACGAGAAAGGATTAATTAGCAATCTTGTTGTACGAGGCCCCTTGGGTCGGAGCGATCATAATATGATCGAATTCTTCATTAAGATGGAGAATGAAGTAGTTGACTCAGAGACAAGGGTCCTCAATTTAAATAAAGGAAACTACGATGGTCTGAGGAGCGAGTTGGGTAGGATTGATTGGGGAATGGCACTCAAAGGGTTGACGGTGGATAGGCAATGGCAAACATTCAAAGACCGAATGGATGAGCTACTGAATATGTTCATCCCAGTTTGGCGTAAAAATAAAACAAAAAAGGTGACTCAACCGTGGCTAACAAGGGAAATTAGGGATAGCATAAGATCCAAGGAGAGGACATATAAATTGGCTAGAAAAAGCAATAATCCTGAGGATTGGGAGCAGTTTAGGAGTCAACAAAGGACAAAGGGATTAATTAAGAAAGGGAAAATAGAATATGAGAGTAAGCTAGCAGGGAACATAAAAACTGACTGTAAAAGCTTTTACAGATATGTGAAGAGAAAAAGATTGAAGTCAAGCGTAGGTCCCTTACAGTCAGAATCAGGGGAATTTATAATGGGAAACAAGGAAATGGCAGACCAACTAAATACATACTTTGGTTCTGTCTTCACAAAGGAGGACACAAATAACCTCCCAGAGATGCCGGGGAACATAGGGTCTGATGAAAGGGAGGAACTGAAAGAAATCAGTATTTGTAGGGAAATGGTGTTTGGAAAATTGATGGGACTGAAGGCCGATAAATCCCCAGGGCCTGATGGTCTACATCCCAGGGTACTTAAGGAAGTGGCCCTAGAGATAGATGCATTGCTGATCATCTTCCAACATTCGATGGAATCTGGAACAGTACCCATGGATTGGAGGGTAGCTAATGTTACCCCACTATTCAAAAAAGGTGGTAGAGAAAAAGCAGGGAATTACAGACCGGTACGCCTGACATCGGTAGTGGGGAAAATGCTAGAGTCCATTATAAAAGATGTAATAGCAGAGCACTTGGAAAGCAGTGACAGGATCGGACAAAGTCAACATGGATTTACAAAAGGTAAATCATGCTTGACTAATCTACTGGAATTTTTTGAGGATGTAACTGGTAAAATAGATAAGGGAGAACCAGTGGATGTGGTGTATTTGGACTTTCAGAAGGCTTTCGATAAGGTCCCGCATAAGAGATTAGCGTGCAAAATTAAGGCACGTGGGATTGGGGGGCAAGGTATTGACTTGGATAGAGAACTGGTTGGCGGACAGAAAGCAAAGAGTTGGAATGAACGGGTCGTTTTCCGAGTGGCAGGTAGTGACTAGTGGGGTACCGCAAGCATCGGTCCTAGGACCCCAGCTGTTCACAATATATATTAATGATCTGGACGAGGGAACTGGATGTAATATCTCCAAATTTGCAGACGACACAAAGCTGGGTGGGAGGGTAAGCTGTGAGGAGGATGTCGTGAAACTCCAGTACGATTTGGACAGGTTGGGTGATTGGGCAGAAACATGGCAAATGCACTATAATGTGGATAAATGTGAGGTTATCCACTTTGGTGGCAAAAACAGGAAGGCAGATTATTATTTGAATGGCAATAGATTGGGAGAAGGGGAAGTGCAGAGAGACCTGGGTGGTGTTGTGCACCAGTCGCTGAAGGTAAGCATGCAGGTGCAGCAGGCGGTTAAGAAGGCAAATGGTATGTTGGCCTTCGTAGTAAGAGGGTTCGAGTACAAGAAGAAGGATGTCTTTCTGCAGTTGTACAGGACCTTGGTGAGACCGCACCTCGAGTATTGTGTGCAGCTTTGGTCACCTTATCTGAGGAAGGATGTTCTTGCCATGTAGAGAGTTCAGCGCAGATTCACCAGGCTGATACCTGGGATGGCAGGAATGACGTACGAGGAGAGATTGTGTCGATTGGGCTTATATTCACTGGAGTTTAGAAGATTGAGAGGGGATCTCATCGAAACCTATAAAATTATGTCCAGTCTGGACAGACTAGATGCAGAAAGGATGTTTCTGATGGCCGGGGAGTCCAGAACCAGGGGTCATAGTCTAAGGATAAGGGGTAAGCCATTTAGGACTGAAATGAGGAATTTCTTCACCCAGAGAGTGGTGAACCTGTGGAATTCTCTGCCACAGAGGGTGGTGGAGGCCAGTTCATTAAATATATTCAAGAAAGAGTTGGATATATTTCTTAAGGCTAAAGGGATCAAGGGATATGGGGAGAAGGCAGGGACAGGGTACTGAATTTGGATGATCAGCCATGATCTCATTGAATGGCGGAGCAGGCTCGAAGGGCCGAATGGCCTACTCCTGCTCCTATCTTCTATGTTTCTATGTTAACCTCGCACATGCTTTCACACCAGCGCTATTTAAAGGGATCATCACCTACTTACAGGTTAGTTGCTGATTGATTTCTTCTAGCTGTTGCTGAGTTTGTAGAAGTGTTAGATGCTTTCTAGACTTTTAAAGTTGCCTAAAGTCTACAAGGAGTGGTGTGGCACGTGCACAGGGACTTGGTACTGATTTGTAAGGTGTCTGCTCAGACCAGTTGCTCCCAGACATGGGTGCAGTAGTTTGTATCCCACTTGGCCTGCAGCATGACTGGGAGAATGAGCAGAGGTGACACAAAGGATGACAAGCGGCTAGAAGAGGCAGGAGGGGGAGAAGGGCTCTCAGCAGGAAGTCATATCCACCCAGGGTCTTCAGGGAGCGATTCTCCTACCTCGTCCTCAGCAACAAACAGTGTATGCAACATCTCTGTTTTTACTAAGGAGGTGCTCACAGAAATTTGCCACCTGCTGCAGGACGACCTGCAGTCTCAGTCCAGGGCAAGGTCAGTATTGCCAGTGGCTGTAAAGGTGACCGGGGCCTTGTACTTCTTCGCATCAGGCTCCTTCCAGGCTGGAGCAGATGACGTCTGCGACATCTCCCAGTTCGCCATCCACTCCTGTATAAGGGAGGTGAGTGAGGCTCTATGCAAGGAGAGCATTTCATTCTCTCTTGTGAGAGAGAAGCAGGTGGAGTAAGGACACTGCTTCACCAGGATAGCGGGCTTCCCCATTGTGCAGGGTGCCATTGACTGCACACGCATCGCTTTGCAGGCGCCGCACCTCAGTTCGGAGATGTACCGCAACCACAAGGGATTCCACTCCCTCAGTGTCCAGCTGGTGTGCGACCATACTCAGCGCATCATGCAAGTCAATGCTCGGTATCTTGGCAGCAGCCATGATGCCTTCATTCTGCGGCAGTCTGCTGTACCATCAGCATTTGAGCCACCACGACAAAGCAGAGGGTTGCTACTGGGCGACAAGGTTATTCACTGACCACCTGGCTCATGACTCTGCTGCGCTACCTAACCCCACATGGGCAGCATGCATACAACGAATGCCATGCTGTCACATGGAATCTGATAGAGCAGACCATTTGTGTCCTTAAACAACACTTCCGCTGCCTGGACCACTCTGAAGGAGTCCTGCAGTACTCACCAGAGCTCGTCTCAAGATTCATCATGGTTTGCGGAATGCTCCACAACCTCGCCACCATGACAGCACAGCCCTTGTGACCAGACCTACGGAAACCAGCTGAGAAGGAAGCAGAAGAGGAATCATCAGAAGGGAGGAGGCAGTCCAGACAGCCCATTTCTGCCTGGGCTGTCCGTGATCCAATCATCCGACTGCAGTACCAGTGAACGCAACCCCAATTCCCTGTTCGACATTAGTCCCACACCTTCCCTTCCGTCTGTTACTGACCATCATAGCGTCCTCTTGGCCGTAATGCTACAGTAAAAGCCTCCATAAAACAAACATTCCAAACCACTTTAATGAATCACACCATTACAATATTTCAATCAAAAGTCAACTGATCACCGTTGTGCAGTCCCTTAGTGCCTGTCTTCAGTGTGCCTTTGCCAGTCGTAGTGCTCCTCCACAGTACTACCTTAGTGGCTGCAGCATAGCTGGTGGAAGGCTTGTGACAGACAGTGGAGGAGAATGCAGATGGCCTTGCAGGATGACCTCGAGCAGCTCTGGTCCTAGTAGGCCTGGCTTCAGTCTGCACCACCTCCGCATGAGCGGCAGCAATCTGGACTGGCTGGCTGACATACCGGCAAGGGCATTGGCGGAGTGGCAGTGGTGGGAGGACAAATGCTGTCATCCTGAGAGAGGACAGCAGGTTCGTGCTCCACTGAGTCACTGCCATTCCCCTCAGCAATCCTAGTACTCTGCTCGAGGACAGAATGCTGGACTGCTGTGACACTCTGCAAGCCAATTTGAACACTGGTGTCTGCAGTCATGGTGGCAGCAAGCTGAGCTTCCATGACTTCAGTCTGAGCTTCCATTGCAGCACTTAAACGTTTGGTGGATACTGCTTGTGCTGCAGTAGAAGCTGAAACATCGGCCATCAGATGCTGCATCATGGTTGGGTCCACAAGTGCTCTAATGAATCTGCCCACCCCTTCCATGCTGGAAAGGATGGGCTCCACGCTCTGCACAAAGCCCTGTGCAAGGTTTTTTGCTGAATTCCTCTGTGCTCCTTGACATTGCATTCAGGCTTTCTGGCAGGCCTGCCAATGCACCAAGCATTTCATTGTGCAAACCCATCAGTGTTCTCCTATAGGCCGCCCCATCAAAGTCCTCATCCAAGTCCTGTGCAGCACGACTCGTGTGTGACTGCCCTTCGGGGAGCTGGTACCTGCGTGACCCTTTCCCCCTGCTCTAGTTGCAGCCCTCTCGTGCCCGGTGACTCACCACGTGCAGATCCCACCTCTAAGCTACCCTCAAGTCCACGCAGTGCTAGTATCTGAGCTGGTGGCTGCGAGTGTCAGATTGAATGACTGTTTCTTCTTTTTCATCACTCTCCTCTTCCTCTTGCACCACTGGCTGGTGAGGTTGGATTTCTTGGATCTCTGAAATGAGAAAGGCACAAGGGTCGGGTTGTGGGGAGGGCGATTGGGGGGTGTGGGAAAGCAAGAGGTGCATGCTTGCATCATGTGCAGCTTGTAAGTCAAAGGAGATTGTGGGATGAGGGGGAAGTGGGTTGTGAGAAGGAGGATTAAGTATGAGCATACTGTCACATTCAATGCTTTCAGTGTCACCTCAGTCTCGGCCACTCAAATTATGGCGAGCACCATCTCCTAGAGCAGGATCAGGATATGGAGGTGTTTCTATCCCCCTCCAGTTAGCTGCAGATGCCTCCAATTGTGTGCCACCTTGTCCTGCAAGAGAGAGGGGAGTGTGGTTCACTCTGCCTGATGTGGCTGTCATGGTTGAATAGCTGGCAGTGTGTGTAAGCCGTGCGATGTGGTTGTGAGACTTGCAGCAGTAGTAAGTGTGTGAGGGTGAGATGGAGCATATGAATGTGAGGTATGAGTCGTGATTGATAGATTGTTGGTAGGTGAGTAATGGAGGTGTGGTAAATTGAGCAGTGTATGAGGCTAGTAGTGCAGTTTGTGGGATATGGCATTTGGAGATGAATTCACTGACCATGACCACTTGTGTGAGGTCATTAAACTTCTTGCGGCACTGCATGCAGGCCCTCGAGGCTGCACTGCTTGCATCAACCACGAAGGCTATCTGGTCCCAATGCCTTCTCATAGTTTGTCTGCCAGGTGGCCCCCTGTGGATAGAGGACCACTCTTCTCCTGTCTACCTACCACACCAAGGCCTCCAGTGCTGTCTGAAAATCTGGGAGCTCTCTCTCTGCCATGTTGCGCCATCACTCGGTTTTCTTGTTCCTCAGTCTGTTTTCCAGCCACTTCCCACCACCTGCTGAAGCCAGAATGCACATGCCTTTTAAGAGGTATAGGCTGCACTTTAAGAAGTGCAAGCTAGCTTTAATTGGTGCTAGCCTCGCACCAACTGAGGTACTAAGCCACTGAACAGCGGGTTTAGTGCTTCTTTACCGCTGCCATCATTTTAATTAGCAGGCAGCACAAAGATTGCGTGCTGTCTGCATCGGACTCGACGGACGCGGGCTAATCGTGCATCGCAATACTCATGCAGTTTTTGGGCCTTATCTGTTTTCTAGGCCAATGACATTTTGGGTCAGTTGAACTCCCAGGAGAGGGAACCACAGTGGCATAGTGTGTTGGAGATCTTTGGCTTTGCAGTTGAGATTCCCCAGAGAAAAAAAATCATAGGGTGAATCAACAGGGCTTTAATTTCTTAGCATGTGTTTCACCATATATCCAACACCACCTGCTCTCTCAGTAATGTAAGCTTCCAATTTTAAGGTGTGATGTAATTTTGGCTTTATCCAGCACCCAAAAAATGAAATTCTCTTGTGGGTATTTTCTAAACTTTCACTTGAGCATTACACAGACCACCCTGTAGTGCTGACTGATTTCATATTGCTGTACTTTGATCCGTTTGTCATATTAATGTAGTTTAATTTTTATCTGGATATATTTGCTAGGTTTTGAAAGTATTACATTTTTGGCAAACATTTCCTGTTGTAGCTTACAGTTAATCCATATAAGAAAACAAAAATAAATTGGTATATTTTCTTTCAGCAAAATTTTCAAATCACTAGTGACAGTGATGCAAGTTTTGCCCTGAAGGTTACACAGAGTCTCACTGACGGACTAATGGAATATCGCCTCAAGACAATGACCGGATTAGTAAGTATTTGAAATGATTATAATTAGGCACTTTGTTCTCATCTGGTTTGTTTTACATTAATGGGTATCTCTGTGTCATTTTGGTCTGAGTTTGAGTGTTTTAACACTAATTTCCAAGTCTAGCAAAAATGGCCTTGAGCTGGCCCAGAGCAGGCAGTGGCAAATTGTGTGACTGAGAATCTTCCCACTAACTTGAATAACTACTCACACTTCCAAAAACTTACTCTCTGGCTGAGGAAAGTCCAGTGAGCTGGCAGCACAAAGATGTGGTGATGACAGAAAAGTTGACTAATTCTTTACAATGGTAGAATGGAGACATGGGCAGCACTGCAATTTTTTGGAACTGAAGGGTTGAAGGTCCTGCAGCAGGAAGATGCGCCAAAGAAAGATGGCCTTATTTGGGCCTGATCGTCACCCTCCAGTAAAAGTACAGATGCAGGCTGCATGGAGGGAAGTCAGCAACTTGAGTTAATGCGGTCACCAGGGTCTTTCATACCTGACTCCAAATCAGGATGAAGTTTATTGGTATTGAAGAGAATGAACGTAACTGTACTCAAATTTGAGGACATCTGATAGAGGATTTTCATGTCACACTGCTGGGATATACCTATTGATAGTTGATGGGAGTTTCCATCTGCATTCTGTTCACCTCGTGTTAATATAGTTGACCCACGAAGAGAGCGATGTATATTGCTCATAGTAGATCAGATTGAATTGCATTACATTGTATAATATTCTGCTAAGTGAACAATTTTTCAGATGACCTGTCCCTTTTTAAGTCTAATTGATGGGGAAGTTTGGAAATTGGTAGATGCTTATAAATTTTGGGTTCCAGCATGAATTGTTAGAATGACCGTCTGCATGTGGTAAACAGAAGATTTTTTAAAAAAATAATAAAATGTTCAAAGTTTATATTTTTGGTAAATACAGGAAACTTTCTGGTATCCGGCACTGACGGGACCAAGTTGGTGCCGTCCATCAAAACTGCCGTATAAACCAGCGCTAATGTTAAAACATACCGAGCTTTTCAGCTCCGTGTGAATCAACAAACCCTGTTGCTTAGCAACAGCTTCAAAGCAGTCGGCTGCAGCTGCAACTGTCTCTAGCTGAAGCTGTTGCTTAGCTACAGACCTTGCAGAGCCTGACTGGGGGGGGAAAAAAAAGCAACGAGAAGTAAAAAAAAACTTATAGGAAACGGCTCCTGAATTTTGCCGGTAGATAGAGCTTTCTGGACTTTTAACCTAAACGAAAGTTTCCTGTAGGTGTTAACAGATTAGATGCAGAATCACTACAACTGTCAATTTGGGGGGTTCCACTCAAGTAGCTACAGGAAACTCTTTTATCCGGGACCGGCGTGGTGCCGGTTTATCAAAGTCCAGATTGCAGAGCGGTATAGTAAAAGGTAGAGAGCTCGGTACACAGCAACAAATCCAGGCTTCCCTGTTGCTTAGCAACAGGTGCAGGAACTCCGACCACAAGATCCAAGCGTCCCTGTTGCTTAGCAACAGGTGCAGGAACCCGGCCACAGATCCAGGAACAGGCCACTAATATGAAGTAAAACTTACCTGAACCTACTCCTGAATTTTGCCGGTTAACACAGATTTCCGGTTATTTAGGTGCCGGTAAATCGAGAGTTTCCTGTATTAATTTTACAGATCAACAATGTAAGATCTTTAACAGTTTCTTTTCAGTGATAGTCCTTACTGTGTCCAGTAGATTTCTATAACTCATGCTTCCCTTTTATCAGAACCAAGAAAAAAGGCCTCCATTGGATGAGGAAATGAGACGACCCTCTGGCATACCAGATGAACGTTCTAGATATGAATCTCGCATGTCGCGTCCAGCTTTGTCACATCCAGCACCAGGAAACTCTCAGAGATACACTGGTGAATCAACCAACTTCAGAACTAAATATAAAGGTAAATGAAGCGAAAAGTTCAGAATACCTACATAGTCTTACACCAAACCTCACTGCAACAGAATGCAGACAGAAACATTTGGAGGACTTAAATCAGCTATGTAACTGGGCAAACAAAAATTTCAAGTGAAATTGACCACTGATCAATGTAAAGTATTGCATATTGGTCAAAAATGTGCATCATAAGTATACAATGAATAGAATTAGCCCAAGACGAGAAAAGGAGTGAAAGACATGTCACTTAAGTCTAGGCATTTTGGCAATACCTTTAAAGCAGACCGCACTCTGAATTAAGTACAGTGCTAATTTTCAGTCACCATACTACAAAAAAGTAACATTCTTTGGAAAGGAAACAGCGCCATCTAAACTGATGACCTATGACAAAAGATTAGAGAAGCTCAGGCTGTACAGTCGAGAGAGAAAATTAAGGGGGAACCTCACTGAAGTAATATTCTTGGTTTACCTTATCTACTTCCTTTTTAATAATATATAGACCTGAAAGTGAGCTGATTAAAGTAGTTAAAGTAAATTTAAAATCTATTGGGTAGAACTTAGTTTACTCAGAAGGTGATAAAATATTTAGAATAACTGCTGGGGGTAGTAGAAAACAGTGCTGCTCAAAATGGAGTTGTATGTTCTAAATGGGAGAGTTACTGTACTAAAGGACTAAATGTCCTTTTCTTATCCATAACACTTGCGTGTTATACAAAATTTGAAACAGAAAAAACATTTCTAAGAGTGCTGTTTTATATCTTGGGGATTTTCACAAGTTGTACAAGCAGAGCAATATTAATGTGACCAGGACATCTTAGTACTATATTATATTTTGCAGGTGGTGGTGCCTGGAAGAAGGCAGTTGCATTGCAGTCTAAAGCAAGTACCAAAAAAACAGGTTTTCAATCAAATCGTAGACTGTTTAAACCCCCAACGTTTAACACTGGTCTGTCAAAATCAAAACGCAGTGGTATTCTGACCCCACACCTGCTTAAGGCTGTCCGTGGAATGGATATTAGTAAAGCCACCAAGACCCTGGCTAAACTATCAAAAACCAATCCAGCATTGAAAGGTGAGATTAAAGTTTTACTGTATTTATATAAAAAAAAAAGTAAGGTGTTCAAGGTTAAACAATATCATTGCTGGGAAATATAGCAACATTAAGATCACTACTGCACTTTAAAATAATAATTGGGAATTCAAGGCTTTAATTCCTTCTAACTTGGTGTATTGCAGATTTATTATTTATTCTAAATATTTTACACTAAGCAGTGAATGTCCACTTGATTTACTGTTTGTAACCGTATACATTAGCAAAAATTGTAGGTAGTAGTTTTGGCTTCAAGTCTATTATTTAGTCTCGTGCCAATTGCATGTCGTCTCAATTTGTCAACTTCCATTCATTCAGTAAAGTTCAGTTGAGTATTTCAAGCCTAGTACTGAAGTATACTAATTACAACCATGTATACATACTGATTGTAATAATTAGATCATCACTCTAAGCCTTGATTTTTGTCAATTTTTGATCCTTCAGTGCCCACATTTTTCATTCATACTGGGAGCTTACCACACTATTATCCAATACATTAATCACTAGAACATAAGATAAGAATTAGGAGCAGGAGTAGGTCATAGCAGTCACTCAAGCCTGCTCCGCCATTCAATAAGATCATGGCTGATCTTCAACCTCAACTCCACTTTCCCGCCAGATCCCCATATCCCTTGATTCCTTTAGAGTCCAAAAATCTATCTATCTCTCAGCCTTGAATATACTCAACATCTCAGCATCCACAGCCCTTTGGGGAAGAGAATTCCAAAGATTCACAACCCTCTGAGTGAAGAAATTTCTCCTCATCTCAGTCTTAAATGGCCGACCCCTTATCCTGAGACTATGCCCCCTAGTTCTAGACTCTCCAGCCAGGGGAAACAACCTCTCGGCATCTACCCTGTCAATCCCCCTCAGAATCTTGTATGTTTCAATGAGATCACCTCTCATTCTTCTAAACTCCAGAGTATAGGCTCAATCTCTCCTCAAAGGACAACCCTCTCATCCCAGAGATCAATCTAGTGAACCTTTGTTGCACCGCCTCTAAGGCAAGTATATCCTTCCTCCGATAAGGAGACCAAAACTGTACACCGTATCCAGGTGTAGTCTCACCCAAAGCCCTGTACAATTGTAGTAAGACTTCCTTACTCTTGTACTCCAACCCCCTTGCAATAAAGGCCAACATGCCATTTGTCTTCCTAATTGCTTGCTATACCTGCATGCACACTGTGTTTCCTGTACGAGGACTCCTAAATCTCTCTGAACACCAACATTTAATAGTTTCTCACCATTTAAAAACAGTTTTTCTACTCTTCCGACCAAAGTGAATAACATCACATTTCCCCACATTATACTCCATTTGCCACCTTATTGCCCACTCACTTAACCTGTCTATATCACTTTGCAGGCTCTTTGTGTCCTCCTCACAGCTTACTTTCCCACCGAGCTTTGTGTTGTCAGCAGCCTTGGATACATTGCCCTCGGTCCCTTCATCCAAGTCATTTAATATAGATTGTAAATAGCTGAAGCCCAAGCACTGATCATTGTGGCACCCTACTAGTTACAGCCTGCCAACCAGAAAATGACCCATTTATCCCTACTCTGTTTTCTGTCCGTTAACCAATCCTCTGTCCAATACTAATATATTAGCTCCAACCCCATGAGCCCTTATCTTGTGCAGCAACCTTTTACGTGGAACCTTATCAAATGTCTTAGAAAATCCAAATATGCTACATCCACTGGTTCCCCTTTAGCTATCCCGCTAGTACATTCTCAAAGCACTCTAATAAATTTGTTAAACACAATTACCCTTTCATAAAACCATGTTGACTCTGCCTAATCATATTATGATTTTCTAAGTGCCCTGTTATCACTTCCTTAATGGATTCCAGCATTTTCCCGACAACTGATATCAGGCTAATTGGCCTGTAGTTCCCTCTTTTCTCTCTCCCCTCCTTTCATGAATAGTGGGGTTACATTTGCTACCTTCCAATCTGCTGGCCACATGTGGCTAATTGGGAATCCAGATGTGGCTAATTGCATTTTTGATGCACTGTCAGAGGTGCCATCTTTCAGATGAGACGTTAAACCGAGGCCCTGTCTGCACTCTCGGGTGGACATCGGAGCCTATGGCATTATTCAATGTCTATTAAGTACTCTGGGATGCCCTGAGGTTTTGTGGATCCTTGTGAAATGCATGAATTCATTTGAGACATGTGTTTTCTTAAGAGTCAGTGCAAGGTAGTGTTTATGAATCTGATTTACCATTTTATGGTGGTTCAAGTTATGAGAGTGAATGGATACATGTGCAGTGCATTCATAAATGATTGACCTGGAGTGCTTTAACTCTATATTCTCATCTCCATTGTCTTCTGTCCCCTCTCCAGTGTACTAATCTCTCCTGCCGTGCAATATTTGCTACTGATTATAGGCTAAGTAGAACAGAATTCCATATTCCTCTGACACCTCTACTAACATGCTATTCTGAAACTGCAATGTCCTCCTCTCCCCTATACAAATACATAGAAGTTACAACATGGGAACAGGCCATTCAGTCCAAGTTACAGTTTTAAACACTTGCATCATATCTTCCCGTAATCTGCGTTCTCATGCAAAAAGCCCCAATTTTTCAAGTCTTCATATTTATATATCCTCATACTCTGCAGCATCATAGTGAATCTATGTTTGTACCCTCTCAAGCCTCAGAATCCTTCCTATAGTGTGCAGCCTGGTAATGGTAAGCAGTGTTCCAACTGATATCTTACGGTTTTATGTAGACTCATTACCTCTTGGCTTTCATATTCTATACCTCATGATAAAACTTTTTTTAAACAGTCTCATTACCCTGAGGGGCAGTCATTACGGTCCTGTGAACCTGAACCCCCAAATTCCTCTGCTCTTCCATACCACCGAGCATACTTCCGTTCAGAGTGTAATTACTGCTGTTTTTTTAACCAAACTATCGCCTTGTACTTGGTGACCTCGAATTCTATCTGCCACCATTTAGCCCATTCCGCCATCTTATCAATATCCCTTTGCAGCTTCCTATGGTCTTCTAAAGAATTAACTCTACCTCCTATTTTAGTATCATCTGTAAATTCTAACACCACTCTCTCTAGGCTTGCATCCAAATCATTGATCTACACAGTGGACAGAAATTACCCTAGAATTGAACCCTTTTGTACTCCACTACCTAATTTCAACCACCTGAAAAACTGCCTTTTACTCCTCCTCACTGTTTTCTCCCTTCGAACTAATTTTTAATTTAGTTTGCTAGCCTCCCCTAATTCCATACCACTTGAACTTCTCTAATCTCCCATTTGGTACCTTGTCAAAGGCTTTGCGAAAGTCCGTATGCACAATATTTACTGCATTTCCCCCATCTACAGGAAACTTTTTTATCCAGCACCGGCGTGGCGCCGGTTTATTAAAAGTCCGGATTACAGAGAGGTATATTTAAAAGGTACGAGAGCTCCCTACACCGCAACAAATCCAGGCTTCCCTGTTGCTTAGCAACAGGTGCAGGAACTCCGGCCACAGACCAAACATCCCCGTTGCTTAGCAACAAGTGTAGGAGCCCTGGTTATACAGCCACAGATCCAGGAACGGCCATTAATATGAAGTAAAACTTACCTGAACCTACTCCTGAATTTTGCCGGTTAACAGAGATTTCCATTTGTTTAGGTGCCAGTAAATCGAGAGTTTCCTGTACCATGTTTGTTACCTCTTCAAAGAATTCAGAGGTTTATCAAGCACAGTCATCCCCTTTGAAATCGATGCTGGCTACTTAACAATTTATTCTTTATCTAGTTACATGGTAATTTTATTCTTAATTAAGTACTCTTAGAATTTCCCCAACCACAGATGCTGGAAACTCAATGGCCTATAATTATCCCGATAAGCTCTGTCTCCCGTTTTAGAAATAAGCGGTACGTTTTCCAGTCTTCCAGCACACTCAGAGCCCTGAAATATAATTTCTAGAGCCTCGGCCGTTCCCTCCCTCATCTCCCTCAAGATCCTTGGATGTGTTTTATTGAGCCATATCACTTGGTCTTTTAGCCAAACCAATTTATCTAAAAAATTTCTCTTATCCACCATAAAGGCCTGAGGTGGCACACATCAATGTTTTATGAAATTAAATAATTGCTTGCTGGTGAAGAAGCACAATTCCCCAGCTGCCATCGTGGGATTTGAACTCCAGATCATTAGTCCAGACCTCTGGATTACTAGTCCAGTAACGTAACCATTATGCTAATGAACCCCTAAGCTATTTGCTGTATTGTACTTTATGGACTCATACAGCACATAAGGAGGCCATTTGGCCCATCATGCCTGAGCTGGTTCTTTGAAAGAGCTATCCAATTAGCTGCACTCCCCTGCTCTTACCCCATAGCCAATGTTCCCTATAAGCTGCATGATCGCGCAGCTCTCTGCTGGTCCCGCGCAGCCCGGGACCGGCTTTTTCAATTTTAAGTTTCGCGCATGTGAAGGGGACGTGCACCCAAAAAAAAAAGGGAACATTGCCCATAGCCATGTAGTTTTTGCCCCTTCAAGTATTTAACCAATTCCCTTTTGAAAGTTACTAATTAATCTGCTTCCACCTCCTTTTCAGGCAGCGCATTCCAAATTATAACAACTCGCTGCGTAAAAAAATTCACCTCGTGTTGCCTCTGATTCTTTTGCCAATTAACTTAAATCTGTGGGGTTTTTTTTAAAATTTGTTTATGGAATGTGGGCGTCGCTGGCAAGGCCAACATTTATTGCCCATCCCTAATTGCCCTCAAAGGTGGTGGTGAGCAGCTTTCTTGAACCGCTGCAGTCTGTGTGGTGAAGGTACTCCCACAGTGCTGTTAGGTAGGGAGTTCCAGGATTTTGACCCAGCGACTATGAAGGATTGGTGATATACTTCTAAGTCAGGATGGTGTGTGACTTGGAGGTGGTGGTGTTCCCATGCGTCTGCTGCCCTTGGACTTCTAGGTGGAAGAGGTCACGGGTTTGGGTGGTGCTGCCGAAGAAGCCTTAGTGAGTTGCTGCAGTGCATCTTGTAGATGGTACACACTGCAACCACGGTACGCTGGTGGTGGAGGGAGTGAATGTTTAAGGTGGTAGATGGGGTGCCAATCAAGCGAGTTCTTTGTCCTGGATGGTGTCGCGCTTCTTGTGTTGGAGCTGCACTCATCTTACTTGTGCCTTGTAGATGGTAGAAAGGCTTTGGGGAGTCAGGAGGTGAGACACTCGCCACAGAATACCTAGCCTCTGACCTGCTCTTGTTGCCACAGTATTTATGTGGCTGGTCAAGTTTCTGGTCAATGGTGATCCCTCCCAGGATGTTGATGGTGGGGGATTTGGGCAATGGTAATGCCATTGAATGTCAAGGGGTGGTGGTTAGACCCTTATTGGAGATAGTCATTGCCTGGCCCTTCTGTGGCACAATTGTTACCTGCCACTTAGCCCAAGCCTGAACATCGTTCAGGTCTTGTTGCATGCGGGCATGGACTGCTTCATTATTTGAGGAGTTGTGAATGACACTACAGTCATCAGCGAACATCCCAATTTCTGACCTTATGTTGGAGGGAAGGTCATTGATGAAGCAGCTGAAGATGGTTGGGCCTAGGACACTGCCCTGAGGAAATCCTGCTGTGATGATTGACCTTCAATCACCACAACCATCTTCCTTTGTGCTAGGTATGATTCCAGCCAGTGGAGAGTTTTCCCCCCAATCCCATTGACATCAATTTTACTAGGGCTGCTTCATGTCACACTCAGTCAAATGTTGCCTTGATGTCAAGGGCAGTCACTCTTGCTTCTCCTCTGGAATTCAGTTCATTTGTCCATGTTTGGACCAAGGCTGTAATGAGGTCAGGAGCCAATTGGTCTTGGCGGAACCCAAACTGGGCATCAGCAGGTTATTGGTGAGTAAGTGCCGCTTGATAGCACTGTCGATGACTCCTTCCATCACTTTGATTGAGAGTAGACTGATGGGGCGGTAATTGGCCGGATTGGATTTGTCCTGCTTTTTGTGGACAGGACATACCTGGGCAGTTTTCCACATTGTTGGATAGATGCCAGTGTTGTAGCTGTACTGGAATAGCTTGGCTAGAGGCGCGGCTAGTTCTGGAGCACAAGTCTTCAGCACGATAGCCGTGTCCTCTGGTTACCAACCCTCCTGCCAGTAGAAACATTTTCTCCTTATTTAATCGATTAAAAATCAAACAGTTTTGAACACCTCTATTAAAGCTCCCCATAACCTTGTCTGCTCTAAGGAGAATAAACTCAGCTTCTCTAGTCTTAAAATAACTGAAGTCCCTCATCTGTAGTGTAGCTGTTATCACGTTCGCCTAACTTGCAAAAGGTCCCCAGTTCGAAACCAGGTGGAAACTTTTTTTTTTTGGGCCTTCTGTGCTGTACTATTCCGATTCTATGATCCCTGGTACCATTCCAGTAAATCTCCTCTGCACCCTCTCTAAGGCCTTGATATCCTCCTTGCTTTTTACTCTATGCCTCTATTTATAAAGCCAAGTATCCCATATGCTTTTTTAACAGCCTTCTCAACTTGTCCTGCCACCTTCAAAGATTTGTGTACTTAAACCCCCAGGTCTTTCCATTCCTGTACCCCATTTTTAAATGGTACCATTTAGTTTATATTGCCTATCCTCATTCTTAATTCCAAATATATCACTTCATACTTCTCTGCATTAAATTTAATCTGCCATGTGCCTGCCCATTTCACCAGTCTGTATGTCCTCCTGAAGTCATCTGCTGTCCTCCTAACTACTACATATGAGTTTTTTGTCCTCTGCAAACTTTGAAATTATGCTCTATATTCCCAAGTCCAGGTCATTTTATTTTATTTATTTATTTATATCTGAGAGCAGTGGTGCTAATACCAACCTCGGGGGACACCACTGTATACTTCCCTCCAGTCTGAAAAATAATTGTTCACCACTACTCTCTGCTTTCTGTCCCTTAGCCAATTTCATATCCACGCTGCCACTGCCCCTTTTAAGCCCATGGGCTTCAAATTTGCTAACCAGTCTATTATTGAATATTTTATCAAATGTCTTTTTGAAAGTCCATATAGACATCAACTGCACTACCCTCATCGGTCTTCACCATTACTTTTATCAAAGAACTCAAATCAAGTTTGTCAGACACAATTTTCCTTTAACAAATCCGTGATGGCTGTCATTCATTAACCCATGTTTTTCCAAGTGACAATTAATGTTGTCCTGGATTATTGTTACTTAAAGTTCCCCCACCATTGACATTAGGCTGACTGGCCTATAGTTACTGGGTTTATCCCTCTTTGAACAGGGGTGTAAGATTTGCAACCCTTAGGTCCTCTGACACCATTCCTGTACTGAATGCATTTGGTTCAGTGTAATGTAAGGGCCTTTCTCTTGGTTCGCATGTTTTTATCCTTGATGAATCTGTTTTAAATTGCTTTGCACTTAGTTTTGAGAAATTTACGCATTTTTAACTTCATGCCTGCTTGCTTTTTTTCTAGGTATAAAGGTCTCCGTCTTGGTTGATGTGCTGGTAGAGGCTGGTGTGCTGAAGCAGTTTCACACAAAGCCAGTTGAATAATGAGTTGGTGTTCACAAGAGAATATTAACAGGGCTGTAATAAAGGTCTAGATTTTTGCTAACTAAGCTTTTAAGCTTTATTCAGGCTGCTCGCCCATAGATATTGACCACTGTCTGGTGAAGCTTTGAAATTCCCCAATAAATTTAGTAAAAATTTGCTAAAAGCTAGACTAGCTTTTAAGAAATAAACTTGTTTTTTCATATTTTTGGGTGAGGGTAGTAAAACGTGGAATATCAGATGTTTTGTTGCAAACTTTTTTCTTAATGTTGAGATGTATTTCTGCTAATAATGCATTGTTTGACTTGTTCTACATGTGGTGTATAAAGACTGTACAACAGAACTTTGCAGCTTCAAGTAACTGAGTATATTTGTAACTTAGTACTGTTCATTTTGTGAAGTATAGTGACATCCATTTGATTAGCAGGGGTTGACTGTCAGACACATAATTCTAAGTATATAAATTAAATGTTTGGAAAATACTCATTCTATAAATTCGTCAAATCTCGAGTTCAGAACTGAAGAAATGTCGAGCATTGAACAATCCATCACTTCTTGAACTTAAATTATACTTTTGAAATTTAGTGCTGTAATTCTACATTGTTCAGAAGGGTTAACTAAATGTGTGTAGAGTTTCATTATCCTAAGTAAGATTACTTTGTAAGTCTACAGTTTACTTTCTCATTTGTACGATCAGTTAAAGATGGCTAATGTAGATTGATCTTAAATTTTAAGAGATTTAAGTGTAAGTGATTTCAAAGATTATCAGATTACTAGGATTGAAGAATTGTTGTGTTGCAGCTTCAGTACATTTGGAAAAGTACAATAAAAATACTGTACATTGGATTTTGGTTTGCTGGTGGATTTTTACAGTTGAGATTAGATGGCTGATTAAAAACGTTCTATTGACTGGTTATGTTGCTTTTGAATGGATAGATTGGACTTTTTGCTAACTGCCTCTGAATTGTGCAATGGTTTATATTTTAAAATTGCTTTGCTTATTAGTTCTGAATCTATTTTTTAAATAGCCTTGTGTTTGTGTACTAAACTGAGGTTACAATTTGTTCTGTTATGTAACTTAGTAAAGCAGCAGTTTTTATCACATCTCATTATTTTGTGATTACATAACATGGCCAGGGGTCAATGTGCTTTTACCGCCCCCCCCCCCCCCCAACCAACCAATTGTACCAAAAAATAAAGAATTACACAACTCCTTTTGTGAATTTTATCTTGTATTGCCACTTTCAGAACAGGATTCTGTAAAATACAAAACTCCAGTGAATGTGTGTATACAATCAAGAATACTAATGAAGGAAGAAGAATTGCCAGCCTTAGCCAAGTTGCTTTGGGGGCAAGGGTTTGCACCCTTTGGTAACTCTTCCCCCTGCACCCTCAAACTCGCTTGCAAATTTATAACCCCTTTGCCTTTCAGCCTCCATCTGTCACACCTCTATTGCTGTGAACCTGCTTCACCATTCCCTATCCCCTACCTTTGTTCTCACCCATCACTCCCTTGAGCCTAAACTCGAGGGGCGCACAACTGGATTGGTCATTATTTTGCAGATCTGATTTAACCACATCAAATATTAGCTTTACTTTCTACTCTCAGCCAAAACCACATATTACTCCTGGACTATCCTGGAGAGCAAGCACAGCTTTACTTCCACAACCAACTTTTTCCTTAAACCACTCTTCCCTCACCCCCTGTACTTACCTCCAACACCAAATGGAATGAGCTCATGGATTTCTTCATCTCCAAAATCAAGATTATCTGGAGCTGCTTCTACCACTTTTTCCTTCTCGCCCCTCTCTGCTATGTTGCACCTTCTTGGGCAGTCCCTCGGAACTGAGGATAACTTGCTTCCAGACTAAAAATGAGTTCTCGGGTGACTGATGGGTCCAATGCGGGTCCTCGTCTCTGTTACAGGTGGGGCAGATGGTGGTTGAAGGGGCGGGTGGGTGGGGTTCTTGGGTTGTCTTCTGCTTGCTCCTGGTGAAGAGACTCTGTGTTCGGCACCTTCCCGGATGCTTCTCCACTTTGTGCGGTCTTGGGCCACTGATTCCCAGGTGTCGGTGGGGATGTTGCACTTTTTAAATCATAATACGATTAGGCAGAGTCAACATGGTTTTATGAAAGGGAAATAGAGTTTTTTTGAGGATGTACCTAGCAGGGTAGATAAAGGGGTACCAGTGGCTGTGGTATATTTGGATTTCCAAAAGGCATTCGATAAAGTACCACATAAAGGGTTGCTATGCAAGATAAGGGCTCATGGGATTGGGGGTAATATATTAGCATGGATAGAGGATTGGTTGGCGGACAGAAAACAGAGTAGGGATAAATGGGTAATTTTCTGGTTGGCAGGCTGTAACTAGTGGGTACCGCAAGGATCAGTGCTTGGGCTTCAGCTATTTACAATCTATATTAATGACTTGGATGAAGGGACCGAGTGCAATGTATCCAAATTTGCTGACAATACAAAGCTAGGTGGAAAAGTAAGCTGTGAGGAGGTCACAAAGCGCCTGCAAAGGGATATAGACAGGTTAAGTGAGTGGGCAATAAGGTGGCAGATGGAGTATAATGTGGGGAAATGTGATGTTACTCACTTTGGTAGACTGTGTGGAGTTTGCACATTCTCCCCATGTTTGCGTGGGTTTCCTCCGGGTGCTCCGGTTTCCTCCCACAGTCCAAAGATGTGCGGGTTAGGTTGATTGGCTGTGATAAATTGACCCTTAGTGTTAGGGGGATTAAATACATGGGGTTATGGGGATCGGGTGGGATATGTGTCGGTGCAGGCTCGATGGGCCGAAATGGCCTCTATCTGCACTGTGGGGTTTCTGTGAATAGAAAATCAGAATATTTTTTAAATAGTGTGAAACGATTAAATGTTGGTGTGCAGAGAGCTTTAAGTGTCATACAGGAAACACAGAAAGCATGCAGGTACAGCAAGCAATTAGGAAGGCATGGCATGTTGGCCTTTATTGCAAGGAGGTTGGAGTACAAGAGTAAGGAAGTCTTACTACAATTGTACAGGGCCTTGGTGAGACCACATCTGGAGTACTGTGCATAGTTTTGGACATACCTGAGGTCGAAGATCAGCCATGATCTTACTGAATGCTGGTTTTATGTTTAAGGTTCCTGTCGGGGCCACAGGTGTCATAAGGTAGATCAACAACAACTTGCATTCATATAGCATGTTTAACTCAGTAAAACATCCCAAGACACTTCACAGGAGTGTTATCGAACAAATTTTGACACCGAGCCCCATAAGGAGATATTAAGACAGGTGACCAAAAGCTTGGTCAAAGAGGTCGGTTTAAAGGAGGAGTGGAGAGGTTAAGGGAGGAAATTCCAGAGCTTTGGGCCTAAGCATTGAAGGCACGGCCGCCAATGGTGCAGCAATTAAAATCGGGGATGCGCACGATCCATGGAGGGATTTGAAAACAAATGAGAAGTCATGGAAGCCCTGCACCAAAGTCCTGTCCACATCTTCCAGCATCAGTAAATTTTTAAAAAATAGACTCTCAAGAGATCAGATCCGAAAGGTCACAGCATCATTTATGGTGCTCCTACAATAACCCATAGCTGGGTTCCCCTTTGGAATTGTTCTCTCAACTCACAAAATCTCCAATGCAAAATAGTGGCAACAAGGTGATTGTTAGACCTGTGGCATGCTGTTCCATTCATATCGCATAAAACAAAGCAAGTTTCAATTCATTGGTGACACAAGTCTGCTTATGGAGACTATCTTTGCTATGTTGTGAGAACCAAAATTGCAAAGGGTCAGCTTTATTTTTTTCAGATGCTGGCAGACTTGTGATGGCTTTACAGAATTAACGATTTAGTTATTGTTTATTCTTTAAAGGAAATGCACCCTCAAACCTCCCTTCCCAGCTTACTCCTTATTTCACCAACCAATTAATGCTGCAACCCAGAACAGCACCTTAGAAAATGGGTAAGGCCTACTGCCATAGCATAGTGCAACATTGCCCCTAGCTGTTGTTCCTGTGGTATTACCCTACTGGTAAATGCAGACAGAATAGGAAAGACCTACAAATCTGCTAATAACGTAAAATTCCATAATTCTGCAAGCTTTTGTCACTGATGCAAAATAAAACTCAATACAATTAAACAATAATGAATTCTTACACAATTCCACAATCATAGAAGTGTATAAGCGGAGGTACTACAAATCAGTAACAATGCAAAACAAATGCATCCTCAGCATACAGTCTTCATTCAGCATTGTCCACACACAGAGTTGAGCCAGGAACACTCTGGGGACACCATCTGGTGATCCACATCCTCTAAAGAGATTTTCAACATTGGTATACATCAACTACAACACATTCCACAGTACTGTCATTGTATACAAGCAGAACTTGATCATGTATAAACTAGTCAATCTCCTGACCTGCAACATTGCCTCAATCTTCTGGTAATTAAAACATTCTAAAATGATTTTTAAAAATGAAATATTTGATTTAGAATAAATGAAAAGTTGAACTGATGATTTACTGAATCTGACTCAGTAAAATAGAGTAAAATATGGAAATGATTTATAAAATGTTACACAGAATAACAGACATGATCAGTCTCAGGGACATATTTAAAATTTTTATAATTGCAATTAGAATTGAAAATTTATTTTTGAATGTATTCAACATTGATTAATAAATATTTATAAATTCAATTACAGATGATTACATTAATATTAAAACTCTGATTAAATGAATAATTATAAAATTAAATACTAAGAGAAACTGTTGGGGAGAGGCCCCTGGAATCACCCGGAAGCAGCAGTCACATCTGGGGGAAGCAGTAACATTCTGGAGGCTTAATCTCAGCAAAAATAATAAGTATAAAAAGTTAGAAGAAAATCCTAATAAAATTGTAGAGTGGGAATTCAATTAGATGCAGATGTTTAGGAGGCAGAACCCAAGAGGGACCTCAAAGTTTATACGAAAATAGCCAGACGATGACCAAGGATTGTAACAGTGACAAACGATTGCGAGAGCGAAGCAATGGGGTGTAGACATTATTTTAGGAAAGGCAGAGCCTGAAAGCATAGGGGTGGCTGCCAGAGTAGGACTTCCATTGGGAGCAGGTGGGGGAGAGCAAAGCATAGATAGAAGGGATATATTTATGTGTATTAATATAAAATCAAAAACAAAAAATCTAATTTCAAAATTGAATATTAAGTTTAAAATGACTCATGAGGAAAGATCACTTTGGGGAAAAACCATGATACTGCAGCATTAATGAAATCATTAAAAACGATTAACTGAATCGCTTAACTTTCAGAAAAAGCAGGCAGTATACCTATACAAACAGTATTCAGTGTGTGGCACCAATGTGGGTGAATCGTTGACAAAATCGGTAGTGGGGAAGCTTTCGGAAACGATAATCAGGGACAAAGTTAACAGTCACTTGGATTAATTAAGGAAAGCCAGCACGGATTTGTTAAAGGCAAATCGTGTTTAACATAGAAACATAGAAGATAGGAGCAGGAGTAGGCCATTCAGCCTCTCGAGCCTGCTCCGCCATTCAATGAGATCATGGCTGATCATCCAAATTCAGTACCCTGTTCCTGCCTTCTCTCCATATCCCTTGATCCCTTTAGCCTTAAGAAATATATCCAACTCCTTCTTGAATATATTTAATGAATTGGCCTCTACTGCCTTCTTTGGCAAAGAATTCCACAGGTTCACCACTCTCTGGGTGAAGAAATTCCTCCTCATCTCTGTCCTAAATGGCTTACCCCTTATCTTTAGACTGTGACCCCTGGTTCTGGACTCCCCGACCATTGGGAACATCCTTCCAGCATCTAGTCTGTCTAGTCCTGTTAGAATTTTATAAGTTTCGATGAGATCCCCTCTCATTCTTCTAAACTCCAGCGAGTACAAGCCCAATCGACCCAATCTCTCCTCATACGTCATTCCTGCCATCCCAGGTATCAGCCTGGTGAATCTTCGCTGAACTCCTTCCATGGCAAGAACATCCTTCCTCAGATAAGGCGACCAAAACTGCACACAATACTCAAGGTGTGGTCTCACCAAGGCCCTGTACAACTGCAGCAAGACGTCCTTGTTCCTGTACTCAAACCCTCTCGCTACGAAGGCCAACATACCATTTGCCTTCTTAACCACCTGCATGCTTACTTTCAGCGACTGGTGCACAAGGACGCCCAGGTCTCGTTGCACTTCCCCTTCTCCCAATCTATTGCCATTCAGATAATAATCTGCCTTCCTGTTTTTGACACCAAAGTGGATAACCTTGCATTTATCCACGTTATATTGCATCTGCCATGCTTCTGCCCAATCACCCAACCTGTCCAAATCATACTGAAGTTTCTCGGCATCCTCCTCACAGCACACACGCCCACCCAGCTTTGTGTCATCTGCAAACTTGGAGATATTACATCTTGTTCCCTCGTCCAGATCATTAATATATATTATGAATAGCTGGGGTCCAAGGACCGATCCCTGCGGTACCCCACTAGTCAATGCCTGCCACTTGGAAAAAGAGCCGTTTATTCCAACTCTTTGCTTTCTGTCTGCCAACCAGTTCTCTATCCAAGTCAATACCATGCCCCCAATCCCATGTGCCTTAATTTTACACGCTAATCTCTTATGCTGGACCTTATCGAAAGCCTTTTGAAAATCCAAATACACCACATCCACTGGTTCTCCCTTATCTATTTTACCAGTTACATCCTCAAAAAATTCCAGTAGATTAGTCAAGCACGATTTACCTTTTGTAAAGCCATGTTGACTTTGTCCGATCCGGTTACTTTTTTCCAAGTGCTCTGTTATTACATCCTTTATAATGGACTCTAGCATTTTCCCCACTACCGATGTCAGGCTTACCGGTCTGTAATTCCCCGTTTTCTCTCTACCACCCTTTTTGAACAGTGAGGTAACATTAGCTACCCGCCAATCCATGGGTACTGTTCCAGAGTCTATTGAATTTTGGAAGATCTAGCTTGATCGAGTTTTTTGATGATGTAACAGAGAGGGTTGATGAGAGCAATTCAGTTGACATGGTGTACATGGACTACCAAAAGGCATTTGATAAAGTGCCTCATAAGGCCTGAGACCGGAAGGAGCGGACTTGGAGAGAGCGCAGCAAGAGCGGAGCAGTTAAAAGGAGCAGTCCTGCGTGGCAGGAGCCTGAGACCGGAAGGAGCGGACCTGGAGGGAGCACAGCGAGAGCGGAGCAGTTAAAAGGAGCGGCAGCAACTCAACAGAGGCAGTTTTTGAAAAATGACGTCAGAATAAAAAAAGTGACGTCGGCACAAGAGCTGATTGGTGAGTAGCTGGTGAGTGTATTTTTTTTAAGTTTATAAATTTATTTCTACTAAGTTAGTTCATAGCCTATTAAATAGAGGGAGAGAGCTGATTGGTGAATAGCTGGGGAGTGTTTTTTGTTAAGTTTTAAGTTTATTTCTGCTGGGTTAGTTCTTAGTCTATTAAATAGAGGCATGGCTGGGCAGCTCAGTCCCGTGGAGTGCACATCCTGTGCCATGTGGGAAGTCCTGGATGCTTTGCGTAGCCTGGACGACCACATGTGCGGGAAGTGTCGCCAGCTGCAGCAACTCGAGCTCCGGGTTTCGGAGCTTGAGCGGCGGCTGGAGACACTGCGGTGCATCCGTGAGGCTGAGAGTTACGTAGATGGCACGTTTCTAAAGGTGGTCACCCCGCAGCTTAAGAGTATGCAGGCAGAGAGGGAATGGGTGACCGCCAGACAGAAGAGGAGGACCAGGCAGGTAGTGCAGAAGTTCCCGGAGTGCATCTCGCTCTCCAACCAGTATTCTGTTCTGAGTACTGGTGAGGGCGATGGTTCCTCTGGCAAGTGCAGCCAGAGTCAAGTCCTTGGCACCATGGGTGGCTCAGCTGCACGGAGGGGGGGGAGGAAAAAGAGTGGAAGAGCAATAGTGGTAGGAGATTCAATAGTTAGGGGAGCAGACAGGCGTTTCTGAGGCTGTAGACGTGACTCCAGGATGATATGTTGCCTCCCTGGTGCCAGGGTCAAGGATGTCACTGAGCAGCTGCAGGACACTCTGAGGGGGGAGGGTGAACAGCAAGGGGTTGTTGTCCTTATCGGTACCAACAACATAGGCAGAAAGAGGGAGGAGGTCCTGCAGGCAGAGTTTAGGGAGCTAGGAGAGAGATTAAAAAGCAGGACCTCAAAGGTAGTAACCTCCGGATTACTCTCGGCACCATGTGCTAGTGAGTATAGGAATAGGAGGATAGAACAGATGAATGTGTGGCTGGAGAGATGGTGCAGGAGGGAGGGCTTTAGATTCCTGAGGCATTGGGACCATTTCTGGGGAAGGTGGGACCTGTAAAAGCCGGACAGGTTACACCTCAACAGAGCTGGGACCAATATTCTCACGGGGAGGTTTGTTAGTGCCGTTGGGGAGGGTTTGAACTAGCTTGGCAGGGGGGTGGGCACCAACAAGAGGAATAAGTTGCATAAAAGAGTGAGTGTGTTGGATAGTACTAGAGAAGATAGTACTAGAGGCGGATAGGAGCAGACATAAGACTACGAAAAATTCAAAAATGGGTTTAGATTGCATGTACATAAATGCACAAAGTGTGGTGAATAAGGTTGGTGAGCTACAAGCACAATTAGTCGTGTGGCAATATGATGTGGCATTAACAGAAACGTGGCTTAAAAATGGTGAGGACTGGGCACTTAATATTCAAGGGTACAAGGTGTTCAGAAAAGATAGGAAAGGAAAAAAGGGAGGTGGGATGGCAGTGCTGATTAAGGAAGACGTTGTAGTGTTTAAAAGGGAGGATATTCTTGAGGGGACAAGGACAGAATCCATTTGGTTAGAGTTGAGGAGCAAAAAGGGTATGATCATGCTATTGGGGGTATTCTATAGGCCTCCAAATAGTGAGAGGGAGACAGAGAAGCAAAGCTGCAGGGAAATCACAGATATGCAAGAGCTATAGAGTGGTGATATTGGGGGACTTTACTTACCCAAATATCGATCGGGGTAATGCTAGGGTAAAGGGAAAGGAGTGGGAGGAATTTCTGAAATGTGTTTAGGAGAATTTCCTTGACCAATATTGTGGTGTATGTGCCTTTAAGAGCAATTATGGTGTATGTGCCTTTAAGAGCCCCAGGTGTGCGTAATGCCGGTAATTGCCACTTGGGCTATATAAGCCTGTGTATTGTGTATATCCTTTAGAAACCCCCCCCAGACTTGCTTAGTAAATACCTATGAACCAACTCCTGTCTTCAGTGTCTTTATCTACACACGGACACTACAGTGGCGACGAAGTGGAAACGGACTTACCTGCAATTCGGCAGCACCTCAAGGACATCGATTCCTCCAGCGTCCAGAAGACTCAAGGAAGTAAGAGAAACTGTGGTTTCACCAGCTGGCCAAGCTGGTGACAGGTACTGCGCTAATCCTTCCTGGGCGTCAGGCTGGAGCTCCAGCGGCGGGCTCTACAGCTGAGACAGGCAGCGAAATCGGAGGCAAGCAATAACGGACTGGGAGGGTGCACTCGAGAGACGGCCGGCGCGGCAAGCAGGTCAGCGTTTAGACCTCCGTCGGGAACGAGTCTCCAACAGTGAATAAACGGAAACCACAGTAAAACAGCGTTGTTATCGGTAGCAGCGGCGGGAAAGCGCGGGAAGCGCCATATCGTTGCTACAGAGAGAAAAAAAAAGAAAAAAAGCGCGGGAAGCGCCATATCTTTTCTGAAATGCCTAAATCTGGTAATATTGAGGCTTTTGATGGCGAAATAGAAGATTGGACCACATACGTGGAAAGAGTAGAGGTTTATTGCACTGCAAATGGAATAACAGATGAAAAAAAAGCTTCAGTACTTCTGAACTTAATGGGCGCGAAGACATACGGGCTGTTACGAAATTTAATCACTCCAGCCAAACCAAAGGACAAGACTTTTAAAGAAATTGTTGATACCCTGCAGGAGCATTTAAACCCAACACCGCTGCTGATAGCGGAACGATTCAAGTTCTTCAAGAGAAATCAACACAAGAATGAAAGTAACGCTGATTACCTAACCGAATTAAGAAAGCTATCAAAGTACTGCCAATTCGGAGCAGGACTATCGGATTATCTTCGAGACAAATTTGTTTGCGGTCTCTTAAGTGAAGGAACACAAAAAAGACTGCTTTATGAAAAAGATTTAACATTGGACAAAGCTTTCAGTATGGCTGTATCATATGAAGCAGCAGCAAAAGGAGCTGCAGAGATACAACAAGAGACACAGGACTTCGGCACCCATAAAATGACACAGGAGTTCGGAAGATGTTATCGCTGCGGCAGATCCACCCATAACCAGAGGGACTGCTGGTTCAAGGGCAAAGCATGCAGGCAATGTGGTAAGATTGGACACATTGCACGGGTATGCCAATCTGGACAAAATAAATCCACTGACAGAAAACAAAAAATCAATAAAGAAAAGTACAGGAAGGTACAAATGATGACGGACAATAGCTCCGAAGACCAGAATAGCGATAGCGACTCCGGAAACAAGAGACTAAGCTGTCTCAAATTACATAATGTACTTGCCAAAGAGGATTACCAAACCATTTGGGTTACCCTCACAATAGCAGGGTCCCCAATTAAAATGGAGCTAGATACAGGATCAGCTCTAACCATAATAAATCGACGAGATTACGAGAGGCTATTTTCGCATATACCTCTAAAAGACACATCCATTATCTTAAAAACATATACGGGGCAGAAAGTCTACCCCAAAGGAAAAATAAGGGTGCCTGTGATATACAATGGCAAAGAAATACAAAAGTTGTATTTATACATTCTACAAGATGGTGGTCCACCGTTGTTGGGACGTGAATGGATAAGGAAGATACGTTTAGACTGGCACTCCATTCAGGCACTGACGGTGACCAGTAAGGAAAAAAACAATGATGACATCATACCTGAACGATTAAAAGACATCTTGGCCAACGCCAAAGAAGTATTTCAAGAGAAACTAGGAACCTTGAAAGGCATCACCGCCTCAATAAAAGTGGAAGATACAGCAATTCCAAAAATTTTTAAGGCAAGACCGGTGCCATACGCAATACGTCCAGCAGTCGAGGCAGAGCTGAAGAATTTGGAAAAGGCAGGCGTATTATCCAAAATAGATTGGAGCGAATGGGCAACACCCATCGTTCCAGTCATGAAAAAAACATTGAAAAATAACTCTGAGGAACAGAAAAAAATTTGCATCTGTGGGGACTTTAAGGTGACTGTAAACCCGGTCCTTCACACGGTACAGTATCCTCTTCCGAGGATAGAAGATATTTTCGCCTCACTATCCGGAGGGAAACGTTTCACAAAAATTGACTTGGCACAGGCATATCTACAGATGGAGGTTGAGGAGACCTCTAAAAAGTATCTCACAATAAACACACACAAAGGCCTGTACCAGTACAATCGACTGGTTTTTGGAATAGCATCAGCTCCAGCTATCTGGCAAAGAGCTATGGAGCAAGTCCTGCAAGGGATTCTGGGGACTCAATGCTACCTAGACGACATCCTTATAACAGGAGAAAACGACAACGAGCACCTTGCCAATTTGGAGCAGGTGCTCACTAGGCTGAAAGAACGAGGCCTACGAGCAAATCGCCCCAAGTGCGAATTTTTCCAAAATCAGATATCATATTGTGGCCACATAATTAATAAGGAAGGGTTGCATAAGTCACCTGAAAAAATTGAAGCAGTTATAAAAGCCCCAGCACCTGAAAATGTTTCACAATTAAGGTCATTCCTGGGATTAATAAATTACTATCATAAATTTTTACCAAACTTATCAACTATTCTACACCCTTTTAATGATCTTCTACAGACAGGAGTGATTTGGAAATGGAACGAAGACTGTAAACGTGCCTTCCATAAATGTAAAGACTTAATCACATCCGAGAAAATTTTGACTCATTACAACCCATCACTACCAATCAGACTGGCGTGCGATGCATCCCCTTACGGCATAGGAGCGGTATTGTCCCATAGATTCCCTGATGGCTCGGAACGGCCGATAGCTTTTGCGTCACGCTCGTTGAACTCAGCTGAGCGTAACTATGCCCAGATAGACAGGGAAGCACTCAGCCTGGTATGGGGAGTGAAGAAATTCAACCATTACCTACACGGACAGAAATTTACCTTGCTGACTGACCATCAACCCCTCATCTCCATATTCAACCCTAAAAAAAGGTGTCCCCATTATGACAGCACAAAGACTACAGAGGTGGTCCCTTTTTCTAGGGGCACACCAATACAACATTGAATACAAAGGGTCAAAACAGCATGGGAATGCTGACGGTTTATCACGCCTACCGTTGCCAACGATAGAAGAGGCACCTACAGTAGACCCAGTAGAGATATTCCACTCTACCATAGTGGAATGTCTACCGGTGACAAATTCTGCCATTGAAAGGGAGACAAGAAATGACCCTACTCTCTCACGGGTCTACGATTTAACAGTGAAGGGATGGCCAGCACATGGCGAACCACTGTTGCCAGCATTCTCGCAAAGAAGAGAACAGCTGTCAGTGTGCCGAGGGACCTTGATGTGTGGATCCAGAGTGGTGATTCCACCCAAACTCCAGGATAAAGTGCTAAAGGAGCATCACGAGGGACATCTGGGTGGAGTGAAAATGAAGAACCTAGCTAGGGCGTTTGTATGGTGGCCAGGTATCGATGGAGACATCGAAGACATGACCAAGAGCTGCCTAGGATGCCAGAAGGTCCAAAATGCTCCGCCACAGGTCCCTCTACATCCATGGGAGTGGCCCTCATCTCCCTGGCAAAGGGTGCACATCGACTTTGCTGGTCCATTTATGGACTCAATGTTCTTAATCGCAGTTGATGCACACTCCAAGTGGCCGGAGGTAATAAAGATGTCCTCCACCACCACGGAAAAAACCATCACAGTATTAAGGACCATATTTGCCAGGAATGGGCTGCCGGAGCAGATATGTTCTGATAATGGACCGCAATTTGTGTCCGAAGAATTCAGAAAGTTCTTAAAGAACAATGGGGTAAAGCACTACACGTCCGCCCCATACCATCCTGCCACCAATGGATTGGCTGAAAGGTTTGTCCAGACCTTCAAGAAGGCCATCAGGGCCATGGGTAATGAAGACATAAAACTTCAGCACAAGGTGGATAACTTCTTATTTGCATATAGGAATGCAACGCATATGGTTACTAACCAAACTCCCGCCATGATGTTCTACAATAGAAACCTAAGATGCCGGCTGGATTTGGTCAAGCCCAACATCCGAAGGGACGTGGAGAACCGGCAGTTTCAGGGCATGAATGAAAGGCCAACTAGGGCCTTCCAGATAGGCCAACCGGTTTTGGCCCGGGACTACCGTACCGAGAAATGGCAGCCTGGAACTATCTGCACACGATTAGGACCACTGATGTATACCGTGGACATCAGAGACAGCATAATAAGGCGCCATGCTGACCAAATCATCAAGTCATCCGAAAAGGGACAACCTACACCACCACTCTATACATCTAACGATGAAGTAGAGATACCCATATCTACCTCCGATCCGGTGATACTGGAGCCCGATGAACCCGACACTGGCCTTCAAGCCGAATCAGCCTTGCCAGAAGAACCTACTACACCACCAGAAACTACTACACCCCCGAGGCGTTTATCCGGACCAAGTCAGGAAGCCTCCTGAGAGACTAACTTATAATTAATTAACACAGCAATGTATATTATTTTGCATATAACATGTAATTAATAATTACTTAAAATATGATGTACTAGTTAGCTAGAAGGGGAGGAATTGTGGTGTATGTGCCTTTAAGAGCAATTATGGTGTATGTGCCTTTAAGAGCCCCAGGTGTGCGTAATGCCGGTAATTGCCACTTGGGCTATATAAGCCTATGTATTGTGTATATCCTTTAGAAACCCCCCCCAGACTTGCTTAGTAAATACCTATGAACCAACTCCTGTCTTCAGTGTCTTTATCTACACACGGACACTACAAATATGTTCTTGGCCCAACTAGGAAGGAGGCATTGCTGGATCTGGTGTTGGGGAATGAGGTGGACCAGGTCGACCAAGTGTCTGTGGGAGATCACTTGGGTACGAGTGATCATCGTATCATAAGATTTAGATTAGCAATGGAGAGGAGCAAGGAACAATCTAGAGTGGAACTTCTAACCTGGAATAGGGCTAACTTCAATGGGATGCGTAAGGATCTAGCCAGGGTAAAATGGAACCAAAGACTGACAGGAAAAACTGTAACGGAACAATGGGTGATCTTTAAAGGAGGAGATGTTCCAAGTACAGGCTAGGTACATTCCAACAAGAGGGAAGGGTAAGGGAACCAAAGCAAGGGCTCCTTGGATGACGAGGGACACAGAGAATATGATGAAACAAAAAAAGAGGGTGTATGATGCTTGTCAGGTGAATTCTTCAAGGGAGAACCAGACCAAATACAATAAGTTGAGAGGGGAAGTGACGATGAAAATAAGATTGGCAAAGAGAGAATATGAGAGTAGAATGGCAGTTACAATAAAAGTGAACCCAAAAATCTTCTAGTGGCATGTAAACAGTAAGCAGGTAATAAGAGGTGGGGTGGGGTCTATTGGAGACAAAGAAGGTGATATATGCTTAGAGGTGCAGGACAAGGCTAGAATACTCAATGAGTACTTTGTATCAGTTTACTAAGGAGGTGGATGCTGACAAAATATCGGTAGAAGTGGAAAAGGTAGAAGCAATGGAAGGGGTGAAAATTGATAGACAGGATGTAGTAGAAAGGCTGGGTATGCTTAGAGTGGACAAGTCACCTGGTCCAGATGGCTTGCATCCCAGGTTGCCAAGGGAATTGGGGGAGGAGATAGCGGAAGGGCTTGCCATAATTTTCCAATCTACCCTAGATGCGAGGGAGGTGCCTGAAGGTTGGAAAGAGGCAAATGTGACACAATTGTTCAAGAAAGGGTGTAAGGATAATCCTAGTAACTACAGGCCGGTCAGTTTAACATCAGTGGTGGGTAAAGTTTTAGAAACAATAATCAAGGAAATAATTAATGGGCACTTGGAGAGGTTTAAGCTAATTAAGGAGAGCCAACACGATTTGTAAAAGGCAGATCGTGTTTGACTAAACTAATTGAATTTTTTGATGAAGTAACAGGGAGGATGCGGTTTAAATCTGAGTGCGGTTTAAACAGAGTGCTGCGAGTTGGGTGAGTCAGGGAGTCTTAACTGCTTGGTAAAATCAAACTTTTGTTTGTTTCACATTTACTGTTACTGTTTAAAATCTAAATTTCCCAGCTTTAAGCAGGGTTATAAAGGGATATACAAGGCCTACCATTCAGAGCAGCTGAAGGCAGTTAATTAGGGAAACTAGATTCAACTGGTTCTCCTGTAGCAGGGCTCAGCAAGCCTCCTTTGCTTCAGGGCCTATAAAAACAGGCTTTGAAGTGCAATTTTTGCACTGAGTGCTGCGAGTTGGGTGAGTCAAGGAGTCAGGTGAGGAGTGCAAGGAGGAGCTCCCTTGCTTCGCCTTTTTTTTTCCTAACTTTTCACCCTGTAGGAATTGGTTCTTACTTTACACCAAGGAAAGAGTCCAAGGGTGGGAGCAGTCATACAACAACAACAACTGCAAAACCGCTAAAGTGACATCACAACCAGGGAAGGAGCTGATTGGTAAGTAGGACCTGGTGAGTATTTCTACAGTCCAGTCGTTAAAGTGAAAGTAAGGTCTCTAGTTTAGAGTAAGTAGTGTTTAAACGGAAGTAAGGTCCCTAGTTTATTTAACATTCTTTAATTTAAAGGAAGTAAAGGGAGTGAATTAAGGCTAGGACATGGCAGGGCAGCTTGGCACCATGGAGTGCTCCTCCTGTGCTATGTGGGAAGTCAGGGACACGTTCGGTGTCCAAGGCGAACACGTGCAGGAAGTGTCACCAGCTGCAGCTACTCGAAATCCATGTTTTGGAGCTGGAGCTGCGGCTGGAGTCATTGTGGAACATCCGCGAAGCTGAGATCTTCGTGGATAGCACGTTTAACGAGGTGGTCACACCGCAAGTAAAGAGTGTACAGGCAGACAGGAAATGGGTGACCGCCAGACAGAGTAAAAGAACTAGAAAGGTCGTGCAGGAGTCCCCCGGGCCCATCTCCCTTTCCGACAGATTTTCCATTTTGGATACTGCTGGGGGAGATGGTTTCTCAGGGGAATGCAGCAAGAGCCAAATCCCTGGCACTACGAGTGGCTGAGCTGCACAGGAGGGGAGGAAAAAGAGTGGGAGAGCAATAGTGATAGGGGATGCTATCGTAAGGGGAACAGATAGACGTTTCTGCAGCCGCAGACGTGACTCCAGGATGGTATGTTGCCTCCCTGGTGCCAGGGTCAAGGATGTCACTGAACAGCTACAGGGCATTCTGAAGGGGGAGGGCGAACAGTCAGAGGTCGTGGTTCACATTGGTACCAACGACATGGGTAGAAAGAGGGATGAGGTCCTGCAACAAGAATTTAGGGAGCTAGGTAGCAGATTAAAAAGCAGGATCTCAAAGATTGTAACCTCTGGATTACTCCCAGTGCCATGTGCTAGTGAGTATAGGAATAAGAGGATAGAGCAGATGAATGCGTGGCTAAAGAGTTGGTGCAGGAGGGAGGGGTTTAGTTTCCTGGATCACTGGATCTGCTTCTGGGGAAGGTGGGACCTGTACAAGTCGGACGGGTTGCACCTGAACCGGAACGGGACCAACATCCTTGTGGGGAGGTTTGCTAGTACTGTGGGGGGATTTAAACTAACTTGGCAGGAGGATGGGATACAGAATGGAGTTATAGTAGGGGGTGATGCACAGCCAAATATAGAGGAAAAAACAAAGCCTGGAAGGCAGAGGAAATATGTAATGGCACAAGGGAATATGGCAAGGCTGGATGTCATTTATTTTAATTCAAGGAGCCTTGCGAGTAAGGTAGATGAATTGAAGGTGTTGATGAACACATGGGAGTATGATATTGTTGCTATCACAGAGACATGGTTGAGGGAGGGGCAGGACTGGCAGCTCAATATTCCGGGGTATAGAATCTTCAGGTGAATCAGAGGGGGGTGTAAAAGAGGAGGGGGTGTCGCAAAATTATTCAAGGAGTCAATTATTGCTGTATGGAGGGATGATATCTTAGCAGGTTCCTCTAATGAGGCCATATGGGTAGAACTTAAAAACAAAAAGGGGGCAAGCACTTCGCTGGGAGTGTACTATCGGCCCCAAATAGTCGGGGAGATTGAGGAACAGATATGCAGGCAAATCTCAGAGAAGTGTAGAAATAATTGGGTAATAATAGTAGGGGATTTCAACTTCCCCAATATTAACTGGGATAGTCAGAGTGTGAAAGGCTTAGAGGGTGTGGAATTCTTAAAGTGCATCCAGGAGAGCTTTTTGAGCCAGCGTGTAGAAAGTCCTACAAGAGAGGGGGTGGTACTGGACCTAATTCTAGGGAATGTAGCCGGGCAAGTGGTCGAAGTGTCAGTAGGAGAGCATTTTGGTGACAGTGACCATAATTCAGTGAGATTTAAGGTAGTCATGGAAAAGGACAAAGATGGACCGGAAATAAAGGTTCTAAATTGGGGGAAGGACAATTTTAATATGATACAGCAGGATCTGGCCAAAGTGGACTGGGATCAGCTACTTGTAGGAAAATCCACATCAGAGCAGTGTGAGTCTTTCAGAAAGGAAATAGAGAGAGTACAACGCCAACATGTTCCCATAAAGGTCGAGGGTGGGACCAACAAGCCCAGAAAACCCTGGGTGTCAAGGGATATACAAGAATGGATTAGGAAAAAAAGGGAGGCTTTTGGCAGATACAAAGGACTAAAAACAGTGGAAGCCCTAGAGGAGTATAGAAAGTGCAGGGGGGTACTTAAAAAAAGAAATTAGGTGAGCGAAGAGGGGGCATGAAAAAGCACTGGCGGGCAAAATATAGGAAAATTCCAAGGTGTTTTAGAAGTATGTTAAGGGCAAGAGGATAACCAGGGAAGAGTAGGGCCCATTAGGGACCAAAGTGGCAATCTGTGTGTAGAGCCGGAAGATGTAGGTGAGGTTTCAAATGAATATTTTGCATCTGTGTTCACTATGGAGAAGGACGATGTAGGCATAGAAATCAGGCAGGGGGATTGTGATATACTTGAACAAATTAGTTGAGAGGGAGGAGGTACTAGCGGTTTTAGCGGGCTTAAAAGTGGATAAATCCCCAGGCCCAGATGAGATGTATCCCAGGCTGCTGTGCGACTCAAGGGAGGAGATTGCAGGGGCTCTGACACAAATTTTCAGAACCTCTTTGGCCACAGGGGAGGTGCCAGAGGACTGGATGACATCTAACGTAGTACCATTATTCAAGAAGGGCAGTAGGGATAAACCAGGGAATTACATGCCAATAAGCCTAACATCAGTGGTAGGGAAATTATTGCAAAAAATTCTGAGGGACAGAATTAGTCTCCACTTGGAGAGGCAAGGATTAATCGATGATGGTCAGCATGGTTTTGTCAGGGGGAGATCATGTCTAACCAATTTGATTGAATTTTTTGAGGCGGTGTCTAGGTGTGTGGATGAGGGTAGTGCAGTTGATGTAGTCTACATGGACTTCAGTAAGGCTTTTGACAAGTCCCGCATGGGAGACTGGTCAAGAAGCTAAGAACCCATGGAATCCAGGGCAATTTGGCACATTGGATCCAAAATTGGCTTAGTGGCAGGAGGCAGAGGGTGATGGTTGAAGGTTGTTTTTGTGACTGGAAACCAGGGAAATCAAGGGTGTAAATCAAACATGGCCGCAGTAAACAATAATTCTAAACAGTCTAACAGTGTTAAAAAATCAAGCCTGAAGGCTTTGTGTCTTAATGTGAGGAGCATTCGTAATAAGGAGGATGAATTAGCTGCGCAAATAGGTGTAAACGGATATGATATAATTGGGATTATGGCTCCAGGGTGACCAAGGCTGGGAATTCAACATCATGGGGTATTCAATATTCAGGAAGGACAGGCAAAAAGGAAAAGGCGGTGGGGTAGCATTGCTGGTTAAAGAGGAGATTAACACAATAGTAAGGAAGGATATTAGCTCTGATGATGTGGAATCTGTATGGGTAGAGCTGAGAAATACCAAGGGGCAGAAAACGTTAGTGGGAGTTGTATACAGACCCCCAAACAGTAATGCTGAGGTTGGGGATGACATTAAATGGGAAATTAGAGATGCGTGCAATAAGGGCACAGCAGTTATCATGGGTGACTTTAATCTACATATAGATTGGGCTAACCAAATTAGTAACAATACTGTGGAAGAGGAATTCCTAGAGTGTATACGGGGTGGTTTCCTGGACCAATATGTTGAGGAACCAACTAGAAATCAGGCCATCTTAGACTGGGTATTATGTAATGAGACAGGATTAATTAGCAATCTTGTTGTGCGAGGCCCCTTAGGGAGGAGCGATCATAATATGATAGAATTCTTTATCATTAAGATGGAGAGTGAAACAGTTGATTCCGAGACTTGGGTATTGAATTTAAATAAAGGAAATTACAATGGTATGAGGCTCGAGTTGGCTAGGATGGATTGGGGAATGTTACTTCAAGGGTTGACGGTGAATAGGCAATGGCAAACATTTAAAGATCGCATGGATGAACTACAGAATTTGTTCATCCCTGTTTGGCATAAAAATAAAACAAAAAAAGTGACTCAACATTGGCTAACAAGGGAAATTAGGGATAGCATAAGATCCAAGGAGAGGATATATAAATTGGCCAGAAAAAGCAGCAAACCTGAGGATTGGGAGCAGTTTAGGATTCAGCAAAGGAGGACTAAGGGATTCATTAAGAGGGGAAAAATAGAGTATGAGAGTAAGCTTGCAGGGAACATAAAAACTGACTGTAAAAGCTTCTATAGATATGTGAAGAGAAAAAGATTGGTAAAGTCAAGCGTAGGTCCCTTGCAGTCAGAATCAGGGGAATTTATAATGGGGAACAAAGACAAGGCTTACCAATTAAATACATATTTTGGTTCTGTCTTCACAAAGGAGCACACAAATAAGCTCCCAGAGATGTCGGGGAACATAGGGTCTAATGAGAGGGAGGAACTGAATGAAATCAGTATTTGTAGGAAAATGGTGTTAGTGAAATTGACGGGATTCAAGGCCGATAAATCCCCAGGGCCTGATAATCTACATCCTAGGGTACTTAAGGAAGTGGCCCTAGAAATAGTAGATGCATTGCTGGTCATCTTACAAACTTCTATAGACTCTGGAACAGTTCCCATGGATTGGAGGGTAGCTAATATAACCCCACTATTTAAAAAAGGTGGTAGAGAAAAAACAGGGAATTATAGACCGGTAAGCCTGACATCGGTAGTGGGGAAAATGCTAGAGTCCATTATAAAAGATGTAATAGCAGAGCACTTGGAAAACAGTGACGGGATCGGACAAAGTCAACATGGATTTACAAAAGGTAAATCATGCTTGACTAATCTACTGGATTTTTTTGAGGATGTAACTGGTAGAATAGATAAGGGAGAACCAGTGGATGTGGTGTATTTGGACTTTCAGAAGGCTTTTGATAACGTCCCGCATAAGAGACTAGCATGCAAAATTAAAGCACATGGGATTGGGGGTAAGGTACTGACTTGGATTAGAAAACTGGTTGGCAGACAGGAAGCAAATAGTTGGAATAAACGGGTCTTTTTTCGAGTGGAAGGCAGTGACTAGTGGGGTACCACAGGGATTGGTGCTAGAACCCCAGTTATTCACAATATATATTAATGATCTAGACGAGGGAACTAGATGCAATATCTCCAAGTTTGCAGTCGACACAAAGCTGGGTGGGCATGTGTGCTGTGAGGAGGATGCAGAGCAACTCCAGTACGATTTGGACAGGTTGGGCGATATGGCAGATGCAGTATAATGTGGATAAATGCGAGGTTATCCACTTTAGTGGCAAAAACAGGAAGGCAGATTATTATCTGAACGGCAATAGATTGGGAAAAGGGGAAGTGCAACGAGACCTGGGTGTCCTTGCGCACCAGTCGCTGAAGGTAAGCATGCAGGTGCAGCAGGCGGTTAAGAAGGCAAATGGTATGCTGGCCTTCATAGCAAGAGGATTCGAGTACAGGAGCAAGGATGTCTTGCTGCAGTTGTACAGGGCCTTGGTGAGACCACACCTTGAGTATTGTGTGCAGTTTTGGTCGCCTTATCTGAGGAAGGATGTTCTTGCCATGGAGGGAGTGCAACGACGATTCACCAGACTGATACCTGGGATGGCAGGAATGACGTATGAAGAGAGATTGGGTCGATTAGCCTTCTATTCGCTACAATTTAGAAGAATGAGAGGGGATCTCATTGAAACTTATAAAATTCTAACAGGACTAGGCAGACTAGATGCAGGAAGGCTGTTCCCGATGGCGGTTACAGCCATCGGGAGTATGAGCAGCTAGGGGTCAAATTAAAAAACAGAACCTCAAGGGTAATAATCTCTGGATTATTACCTGAGCCACGAGCGAATTTGGCTAGGACAAATAAAATTAGAGAGTTAAATGCGTGGCTCAAAGACTGGTGTGGGAGAAATGGGTTTTGCTTCCTGGGACACTGGCACCAGTACTGGGGCAGGAGGGAGCTGTTCTGTTGGGACGGGCTTCACTTGGCCAGTGCTGGGACTAGAGTCCTGGCGGATCATATAACTAGGGCTGTAGAGAGGGCTTTAAAGTAATTAGTGGGGGGAGGTTTCTAGAGAGCAAATAATAAAAATGACAACAGAGAAGGTCATAGACTTAGGTAGCAGTGGGGAAATTAAAAACCAGAGCGTGTCAGGAAGGGGCAGAAGGTATGGAGTAAAAGGTAAAGTAATAAAAAGGGCAAAAGCAGGAACTAAGTGTCACAAAACATATTTGAAAGTTCTCTATCTGAATGCACGTAGCATTCGTAACAAAATAGACGAGTTAATGGCACAAATAACTACATATGGGTATGATCTTGTGGCCATTACAGAAACATGGCTGCAGGGTGACAATGCCTGGGAATTAAACATACCAGGTTATTTAACGATCAGGAAGGACAGGCAGGAAGGAAGGGGAGGTGGGGTGGCTATGTTAATAAAGGAAGGAATCACTGTAATACAGAGAAATGATATTGGGTCAAAAGATCAGGATAATGAAACAGTTTGGGTGGAGATAAGGAATAATAAGGGGAAAAAAACACTAGTGGGTGTAGTCTATAGGCCTCCGAACAGTTGCAACTCTGTTGGACGGAGTATCAATCAGGAAATAGTTGAGGCTTGTAATAAGGGAACATTTATAATTATGGGGGATTTTAACTATCATATTAATTGGACAAATCAAATTGGGCAGGGCTGCCTTGAGGATGAGTTCATTGAGTGTATTAGGGATGGGTTTCTTGAGCAGTATGTAACTGAACCGACCAGGGGGCAAGCAACCTTAGATCTGGTCCTGTGTAACGAGACAGGATTAATTAAAAATGTCCTAGTAAAGGATCCCCTTGGAATGAGTGACCATAACATGGTTGAATTCCATATTCAATTAGAGGGTGAGAAGGTTGGATCTCAAACAAGCGTGCTAAGCTTGAATAAAGGAGACTATGAAGGTATGAGAGCGGAATTGAGTAGAGTGGATTGGGAAAATAGATTAAAGGGTAAGACGATACATGATCAGTGGTGTACATTTAAGGAGCTTTTTTACAACTTCCAAAAAATATATATTCCACTGAGAAGAAAAGGGTGTAAAAGAAAAGACAGCCATCCGTGGCTAAGTAAAGAAATTAAGGATAGTATTCGACTAAAAACAAGGGCATATAAGGTAGCCAAATCTAGTGGGAGGATAGAGGATTGGGAAAACTTTAAAAGACAGCAAAAAATAACAAAAAGATTGATTAAGAAAGGGAAGCTAGATTATGAAAGTAAATTAGCAAAAAATATAAAAACAGATAGTAAGAGTTTTTATAGTTATATAAAAAGAAAAAGGGTGGCTAAAGTAAATGTTGGTCCCTTGGAGGATGAGACCGGGAAATTAATGGTGGGAAATATGGAGATGGCAAAAACACTGAATGAATATTTTGTATCAGTCTTTACAGTAGAGGACACTAAGAATATCCCAACACTGGACAAACAGGGGGCTATAGGGGGGGGGGGGGGGGGGGGGGAGGAGCTAAACATGATCAAAATCACTAAGGAAGTGGTACTCGGTAAAATAATGGGACTCAAGGCGGATAAATCACCTGGACCTGATGGCTTACATCCTAGAGTCTTGAGGGAAGTAACGGTAGAGATTGTGGATGCATTGGTAATAATTTTCCAAAACTCCCTGGACTCGGCAAAGGTCCCGGCAGACTGGAAAACTGCTAATGTAACACCCTTATTTAAAAAGGGCAGTAGACAGAAGGCTGGAAACTATAGACCGATTAGCCTAACATCTGTGGTAGGTAAAATTTTGGAGTCCATTATTAAGGAGACAGTAACTGGACATTTGGATAATCATAATATAATAGGACAAAGTCAGCATGGTTTTATGAAGGGGAAGTCATGTTTGACAAATTTGCTGGAGTTCTTTGAGGAAGTAACATATAGGGTGGATAAAGGAGAACCAGTGGACGTAGTGTATTTAGACTTCCAAAAGGCATTTGACAAGGTGCCACACAAAAGATTATTGCTTAAGATAAAAAATCACGGGATTGGGGGTAATATTCTGGCATGGATAGAGGATTGGCTATCTAACAGAAGGCAGAGAGTTGGGATAAATGGTTCATTCTCAGACTGGCAATCAGTAACTAGTGGTGTTTCGCAGGGGTCAGTGCTGGGTCCCCAACTCTTTACAATCTATATTAACGATTTGGAGGAGGGGACCGAGTGTAACATATCAAAGTTTGCAGATGATACTAAGATGGGAGGGAAAGTAGTGAGTGAGGAGGACATAAAAAACCTGCAAGGGGACATCGACAGGCTAAGTAAGTGGGCAGAGATTTGGCAGATGGAATACAATACTGGAAAGTGTGAGGTTATGCACTTTGGCAGGAAAAATCGTAGAGCAAGTTATTATCTTAATGGCAAGAAACTGGAAAGTACTGAAGTACAAAGGGATCTGGGGGTCCTGGTGCACGAAACTCAAAAGGTTAGTATGCAGGTGCAGCAAGTGATTAAGAAGGCCAATGGAATGTTGGCTTTCATTGCTAGGGGGATAGAATATAAAAATAGGGAGGTATTGCTTCAGTTGTACAAGGTATTGGTGAGACCGCACCTGGAATACTGTATACAGTTTTGGTGTCCATACTTAAGAAAAGACATACTTGCTCTCGAGTCAGTACAAAGAAGGTTCACTCGGTTAATCCCGGGGATGAGGGGATGGACATATGAGGAGAGGTTGAGTAGATTGGGACTCTACTCATTGGAGTTCAGAAGAATGAGAGGCGATCTTATTGAAACATATAAGATTGTGAAGGGGTTGGATCGGGTGGATGTTCCCGATGATGGGTGAAACTAGAACTAGGGGGCATAGTCTTAGAATAAGGGGCTGCTCTTTCAAAACTGAGATGAGGAGGAACTACTTCACTCAGAGGGTGGTAGGTCCATGGAATATGCTGCCCCAAAAAGCTGTAGAAGCTACATCATTACATAAATTTAAAACAGAAATAGACAGTTTCCTAGAAGTAAAGGGAATTAAGGGTTACAGGCAGGAATTTGGACATGAGTCTAGGTTCGGATCGGACATGGCCCTGTGGGTAGCGGAGCGGGCCCAGGGGCCGTGTAGCCTGATCCTGCTCCTATTTCGTGTGTCTAATTCTGTTAGATTCAGGAGATGGTTCTGTGACAGTAGATTGGCGGTTAGGATCAGATCAGCCATGATCTTATTGAATGGCGGAGCAGGCTCGAGGGGCCGATTGGCCTACTCCTGCTCCTATTTCTTATGTTCTTATGTAACCAAGGGTCACAGTCTAAGGATAAGGGGTAAGCCATTTAGGACTGATGAGGAGGAATTTCTTCACCCAGAGAGTGGTGAACCTGTGGAATTCTCTACCACAGAAGACCGTTGAGGCCAATTCTTTAAATATATTCAAGAAGGAGTTAGATATATTTCTTAAGGCTAAGGGGATCAAGGGATATGGGGAGAAAGCAGGGACAGGGTACTGAATTTGGATGATCAGCCATGATCGCATTGAATGGCGGAGCAGGCTCGAGGGGCCGAATGGCCTACTCCTGCTCCTATCTTCAATGTTTCTATGATAAGAGGCAGGAGGTTTAGAAAGGATTTGAGGAGAAACTTTTTCACCCAGAGGATGGTTGGAATCTGGAACTCACTGCCTGAAAGGGTGGTAGAGGCAGGAACCCTCACAACATTCAAGAAACATTTAGATGAGCACTTGAAATGCCATAGCACACAAGGCTATGGACCAAGTGCTGGAAAATAGGATTAGAATAGACAGGGCTTGATGGCTGGCGTGGACACAATGGGCTGAAGGGCCTCTTTCTGTGCTGTATAACTCTATGACTCTATGAGGGTTGATGAAGGGATTGCAATGGATGTTGTCTACATGGATTTTCAGAAGGCGTTTGACAAAGTACCACATAGAAGGCTGGTTAACAAAATTGAGGCTCATGGAATAGATGGGTCAGTGGCAGCTTGGATAAGGAATTGGCTTAAGGACAGAAAACAGTGAGTTGTGGTAAATGGCTGTTTTTGACTGGAGGATGGTAGACAATGGTGCTCCCCAAGGGTCAGTGCTGGGGCCACTGCTTTTTTGATATATATAAATATTGGAATAGAGTAGAATTTCTAAATTTGCTGATGACACCAGACTTGGGGGTGTGGCAAACAGCGAGGATGATACCAATTGACTGCAACGGGATATAGAAAGGCTAGCAGAATGGGCAGACAAGTGACAGATGGAATTTAATACAGAGAAGTGTGAGGTGATGCATTTTGGCAGAAGGAACAGAGAGAAGCAATATACACTTAATGGCACAGTTTTAAAGAGTGTGCAGGGACAGAGGGACCTGGGAGTTAATGTGTATAGGTCCCTGAACGTGGCGAGACATATTGAGAGAGTGGTTAGCAAAGCATATGGGATCTTGGGCTTCATAAATAGAGGTATTGAGTACAAAAGTAGCAAAGTTATGCTGAGATAACAACAGAAAATGCTGGAAAAACTCAGCAGGTCAGGCAACATCCATGGAGAGAAATTTGAGTTGACGTTTCGGGTTGAACCCTTCTTCAAAACTGGAAAGAAAAGAAACTAGATCGAAGGCAGGGCTGCGATCGGACAAAAGAATAAAAGAAACAAAAGAAGTAAAAGAGATTAGAAGCTAGACGAGATGGTAATGGGCTGGGATTAGGTGTAAAGTGTACTGGCAGGGCAAAAGATAGCTGCCAGGTGTGAGAGAGAAACAAAAGGAAAGGTGGGGGGGGGGGGGGGGAAAGGAGTGGAAAAATTACAAGAGAAAATGAAATGGGGGCCGAGCTTATGATCTGAAATTGTTGAACTCGATAGAGAGTCCGGAAGGCTGCAGAGTGCCTAATCGGAAGATGAGGTGCTGTTCCTCGAGTTTACGTTGAGCTTCCGTGGAACAATACAAAAGGCCAAGGACGGTGAGGTCCGAGTGGGAATGGAGCGGTGAATTAAAATGACAGGCGACCGGAAGCTCGGGGTCACCCTTACGGACTGAACGGAGGTGTTCCGCAAAGCGGTCACCCAATCTGCGTTTGGTCTCCCCAATGTAGAGGAGACTGCATCGTGAGCAGCGAATACAGTATACTAGATTGCGAGAAGTACAAGTAAATCGCTGTTTCACCTGGAAGGGGTGTTTGGGGCCCTGGACAGTGGGAAGGGGGGAGGTATAGGGGCAGGTGTTACATCTCCTCCGCTTGCACGGGAAGGTGCCAGGCGAAGGGGAAGGGCTGTTTGGGGTGATAGAGGAGTGGACTAGGGTGTCTCGGAGGGAGCGGTCCCTGCGGAATGCTGAAAGGGGAGGGGAGGGGAAGATGCATTTGGTGGTGGGATCACTTTGGAGGTAGCGGAAATGCCGGAGGATGATCCGTTGAATGTGGAGGCTGGTGGGGTGAAAGGTGAGGACAAGGGGAACCCTATCGTGGTTCCGGGAGGGAGGGGCAGGGGTGAGGGCAGAAGTGCGGGAGATAGAACTGACACGGTCGAGGGCAGTGTCAACCACGGTAGAGGGGAATCCTCGGTTGCGGAAAAAGGAAGACATGTCTGAAGCACTGGTGTGGAAGGTGGCATCGTCGGAGCAGATACGGCGGAGATGGAGAAACTGGGAGAATGGAATAGAGTCCTTACAGGAAGTGGGGTGGGAGGAAGTGTAATCCAGGTAGCTGTGGGAGTCAGTGGGCTTGTAGTGAATATTGGTTGATAACCTATCCCCAGAGATGGAGACGGAGAAGTCGAGGAAGGGAAGGGAAGAGTCAGAGATGGACCAATGTGAAGGTGAGGGAAGGGTGGAAATTGGAGGCAAAGTGAATGAAATTGTCAAGTTCGGGGCGAGAGCAGGAAACGGCACCGATACAGTCATCAATGTATCGGAAAAAGAGGTGAGGGAGGGGACCCGAGTAGGACTGGAACAACGATTGTTCCACATAGCCCACGAAAAGGCAGGCATAGCTAGGACCCATGCGGGTACCCATGGCAACACCTTTGATTTGGAGGAAATGAGTGGAGTTAAAGGAGAAGTTGTTCAATGTGAGAACAAGTTCAGCCAGGCGGAGGAGGGTCGTGGTGGATGGGGACTGGTCGGGCCTCTGTTCAAGGAAGAAGCGGAGCGCCCTCAGGCCATCCGGGTGGGGGATGGAGGTGTAGAGGGATTGTACGTCCATGGTGAAAAGGAAGCGGTTGGGGCCTGGAAACTGTTAAAGTGGCAGAGGGCGTCCGAAGAGTCGCGGATGTAGGTGGGAAGAGACTGGACAAGGGGAGAAAAGATAGAGTCAAGATAGGAAGAGATAAGTTCCGTAGGGCAAGAACAGGCTGAAACGATGGGCCTACCAGGGCAGTCCTGTTTGTGGATCTTGGGAAGGAGGTAGAAGTGGGCTGTGCGGGGTTGGGGAACTATGAGGTTGGTGGCAGCATGGGAAAGATCTCCAGAGGAGATGAGGTCAGTGACAGTCTTGGAAACGGTGGTTTGATGTTCGGTAGTGGGGTCATGGTCCAGGTGGAGGTAGGAGGAGGTGTCGGAGAGTTGGCGTTCAGCTTCCGCTAGGTAGAGGTCAGTACGCCAAACAACAACAGCACTACCCTTGTCAGCGGGTTTAATGACAATGTCAGGGTTGGATCTAAGAGAATGGAGTGCTGCAAGTTCAGAGGGAGGTAGGTTGGAGTGAGTGAGGGGAGCAGAGAAATGGAGATGGCCGATGTCACGGCGGCAGCTAGCGATGAAAAGATCTAGAGAGGGTAAGAGGCCAGGGGGAGGGGTCCAGGTAGAACGGGAATTCTGCAAGCGGGAGAAAGGGTCAGTTGTGCGGTGGGAAGACTCCTGGCCAGAGAAGTGGGCACGGAGACGAAGGCGGCGGAAAAAGAGCTCAACATCGTGCCGAGCTCGAAATTCATTGAGATGGGGGCGTAAGGGGATGAAGCTCAGGCCTTTGCTGAGGACTGATCGTTCAGGGTCAGAGAGTGGAAGGTCAGAGGGGATAGTGAAAACGCGGCAGGGGGTGGGATTGGGAGAAGGGGGGTCAGAGGAAAGTGAAGGGGAAGAAGGTTCCGGAGGGGCGTTGGTGTCCAAGAGTTGATGAAGCTTGCGATCCTTGACATCGGAAAGGAAGAAGAAAAGTTTTTTGTTGAAGCGTCGGATGAGTCGAAGGATGAAATGGAACTGTGGACCCGGACAGCTTTGAGATAGAGTGCGCCGGTGTTGCTGAAGAGAGAAGTCGAGTGTGTTCATGTGGTGCCGCATGGCGTTGAGCGTGGATCTCAGGGTGCGGCGAGAGCAGTAGTTCGAGGAACGATGAATATCTTGGAGATATTTGTAATCCTGGGTGGATCCGAAGCACGAAGGGTGGAAGTTTAGTTGGAATCCACGTGGAGTAAGTCGGAACCGGAGACAGTTGCTGAGGAAAATGATGTGGCTGTGAAACCGAGTCTTGGCAGATACCTGATCAAACACGAGAAGGGAAACTGAAAGTAATGAAGATAAACAAGGTTGAAGAGCCAAACGGAGATCCCGTCGAAGAGAAGAGCAGAACTTCTTCAAGGTAGGCATTCCTAGAAGAGGTGTGGCAGTGAACCAAACACTAGTACGATAGCAAAATACTGCAGATGTTGTAAATCCGAAATAACAACAGAAAATGCTGGAAAAACTCAGCAGGTCAGGCAACATCCGTGGAGAGAAATTTGAGTTGACGTTTCGGGTTGAACCCTTCTTCAAAACTGGAAAGAAAAGAAACTAGATCGAAGGCAGGGCTGCAATCGGACAAAAGAATAAAAGAAACAAAAGAAGTAAAAGAGATTAGAAGCTAGACGAGATGGTAATGGGCTGGGATTAGGTGTAAAGTGTACTGGCAGGGCAAAAGATAGCTGCCAGGTGTGAGAGAGAAACAAAAGGAAAGGTGGGGGGGGGGGGGGGGAAAGGAGTGGAAAAATTACAAGTGAAAATGAAATGGGGGCCGAGCTTATGATCTGAAATTGTTGAACTTGATATTGAGTCCGGAAGGCTGCAGAGTGCCTAATCGGAAGTTATGCTGAACCTTTATAAAGCGCTGGTTAGGCCACAACTGGAGTATTGCATCCAGTTCTGGTCACCACACTTTAGAAAGGATGTGAAGGCACTTGAGAGGGTGCAGAGGAGATTTACCAGAATGATTCCGGGGATGGAAGGCCTTAGCTACAAGGACAGGTTGGAGAAGCTGGATTTGTTTTCATTAGAGCAAAGGAGGTTGAGGGGTGAGTTGATCGAGGTGTACAAGATTATGATGGGTTTGGATAGGCTAGACGGGGAAAAGCTGTTCCCACTAGTTGATGGTACAAGGACTAGGGGACACAGATTTAAGGTTTTGGGCAAGAGATACAGAGGGGATGTGAGGGAAAACTTTTTACGCAGCGAGTGGTGATGACCTGGAATTCGCTGCCGAAGGAAATGGTGGAAGCGGAGACACTCAATGTTTTCAACAGGAGACTGGATAGGCACTTGAGGGAAATAAACTTGCAGGGCTACAGGGATAGAGCGGGTGGGTGGAACTGACTGGGTTGCTCTACAGAGAGCCGGCACGGACTCGATGGGCCGAATTACCTCCTCCTGTGCCATTATGACTCTATAATAGGTTTGTCAGCAAAGTTGATGCCCATGGAATAAAATGGACAGTGGTAGCATGGATACAAAATTGGCTAAATGACAGGAAACAGAGAGTAGTGGTGAACGGTTGTTTTTCGGACTGGAGGAAGGTAGACAGTCGTGTTCCACAGGGGTCGATACTAGGACCACTGCTTTTCTTGATATATATTAACGACTTGGACTTGGGAGTTATTAAATCCGTGTGTTAATGGAGACACGGAATGCAGGAGTTGGTTTAACAAGTCTTTACTGAATGGAGACCATCTGAAAACTGAAACTACAGAAGCCTGCCAGGGCCTTTTATACAGTGATGGTCACTGCCGGTACTGCAGCCTGAGACCAGTTATTCCCTTAAAGGGACATACACAACAATTCCTCCCCTTTTAGATAAACAGTACATAACATTCATTTAACAACTAAATAATAACTAATTACAATTACGGTTGCTAGATACATTAGTTGAAGTTGAGCAATTATAAGTTCAGTCTTTGAGGAGGCTTCCTGATTCTGTCTGGATAACGCCTCTTTGGGATATCAGGTTCTTCTGGCAAGGTTGAGTCGGGATCAATGCCGTCGTTTGGTTCGTCTGCTTCCAATATCACCGATTCTGCGGTAGATGCAATTGGTACTTCGGTTTCATCGCCAGGTGTATCAGATCGTGGTGTGGAGTTGAGGTTTTCCAGTGACTCTAGAATCTGGTCAGCATGGCGTCTTACAATGCTTTCTCCAACGTCCACGGTATACATTAGAGGTCCTTGCCGTGTACAGATCGTTCCTGGCTGCCATTTCTCTGTGCGGTAGTCCCGGGCCAAAACTGGTTGACCTATCTTAAAACTCCTGGTCGGCCTTTCATTCATATTCTGAAACTGCCTGTTCTCCACATCTCTTCTGACGTTTGGCTTAACCAAATCCAAGCGGCATCGTAGTCTTCGATTGAAGAACATGGCTGGAGTTTGGTTGGTAACCGCATGTGTCGCATTCCGGTAGGCAAACAAGAAGTTATCCACCTTGTGTTGTAGGGGTATATCTTCATTACACATTGCCTTGATAGCCTTCTTGAATGTTTGAACAAACCTCTCGGCCAATCCATTAGTGGCTGGATGATATGGGGAGGATGTGTAATGCTTAACACCATTGTTCTTTAAGAACCTCCGGAACTCTTCAGACACAAACTGTGGTCCATTGTCAGAGCAAATCTGTTCAGGCAGCCCATTCCTGGCGAATATGGTTCGTAAGACTGTGATAGTTTTTTCTGTGGTGGTTGAGGACATTTTTATTACCTCTGGCCACTTTGAATGTGCATCCACCGCAATTAAAAACATCAAGTCCATAAAGGGACCAGCAAAATCAACGTGCACCCTTTGCCATGGAGATGAGGGCCACTCCCATGGATGTAGAGTGGCTTGTGGTGGGGCGTTTTGGACCTTCTGGCATCCTGTACAGCTCTTGGTCATCTCTTCAATTTCTCTATCAATTCCCGGCCACCACACAAACGCTCTGGCTAAGTTCTTCATTTTTACTCCTCCCAGATGACCCTCATGAAACTCATTGAGCACTCTATCCTCCAATTTGGGTGGAATTACTACTCTGGATCCACACATCATGGTTCCTCTGCACACTAACAGCTGTTCTCTTCTCTGCGAGAATGCTGGCAGCAGTGGTTCGCCATGTGCTGGCCATCCCTTCACCGTTAAATCATAGACCCAGGAGAGTGTCGGGTCATTTCGTGTTTCTTTTTCTATGTTTGCATTCGTCACAGGGAGACATTCGACAATAGTCGAGTGGAATAACTCCACTGGATCCACTGCCAGTTCTTCTTCCACCGTCGGCAACGGTAGGCGCGACAATCCATCAGCATTCCCATGCTGTTTAGTTCCTTTGTACACGATGTCATATTGGTGTGCCCCTAGGGAAAGGGACCACCTCTGTAGCCGTTGTGCCGTCATTATCGGTACGCCCTTCTGAGGGTTGAAAATGGAGACGATAGGTTGATGATCAGTTAGTAGAGTAAATTTCTGACCGTGCAGGTAGTGATTGAACTTCTTCACCCCCCCCACACCAGGCTGAGGGCCTCTCTGTCAATCTGGGCGTAGTTACGCTCGGCTGAAGTTAACGAGCATGACACAAAAGCTATCGGCCTCTCTGAACCATCAAGGAATTTATGTGACAGTACCGCCCCAATGCCATAGGGAGATGCATCACACGCCAGTCTTATCGGTAGTGATGGGTTGTAGTGAGCCAATATTTCTCTTGAAGTGATTAGGTCCTTACTCTTCTGAAAGGCCCGCTTACATTCATTGCTCCATTTCCATGCTACTCCCGTTCGTAGTAGGGCGTTCAGTGGATGCAGAATTGTGGACAAATTCGGCAAAAACTTATGGTAGTAATTCACCAATCCGAGGAATGACCTCAGTTGTGACACATTTTCAGGCGCTGGAGCCTTAACTACCGCTTCAATTTTGTCAGGGGACTTATGTAACCCCTCTTCATCAATCACGTGGCCACAATACGATATCTGTTTCTTAAAAAACTCGCACTTGGGGCGATTGGCTCGTAGCCCATGTTCACGTAGTCTAGTGAGCACCTGCTCTAGGTTGGCAAGGTGTTCACTGTCATCTTCACCTGTCACTAGGATGTCGTCCAAGTATGAGTCCTCGGAATCCCTTGTAGGACTTGTTCCATCGCTCTTTGCCATATCACCGGAGCTGATGCTACTCCGAATACCAGTCGATTATACTGGTAAAGACCTTTGTGAGTGTTTATCGTGGGATACTTCCCAGAGGATTCTTCAACCTCCATCTGCAAATATGCTTGCGCTAGGTCAATTTTTGTAAAACGCTTCCCTCTGGATAGTGAGGCGAAGATATCTTCTATCCTTGGAAGAGGATATTGTACTGTGTGAAGGACTGGGTTCACTGTCACCTTGAAGTCCCCACAGATGCGAACCTTCCTTGGCTCCTCAGACTTATTGTTTAACGTTTTCTTCATGACAGGAACGATGGGTGTCGCCCACTCGCTCCAGTCTACCTTAGATAACACGCCTGGATTCTCCAGCTCTGCCTTGACGGCTGGGCAAATTGCATATGGTACCGGTCTTGCTTTGAAAAACTTGGGAATTGCATTCTCCTCTATTTTTAGCAAGGCGGTTACGCCTTTAAGAGTGCCCAGTTCTTGTTGAAATACCTCTTTGGCGTCAGCTAAGATTGTTGACAATCGTCCAGGAGTGACGTCGTCATCCTTTTTACCAGCCACCGTCAGTGCCTGAATGGAGTGCCAGTCTAAACTTATCTTTCTGATCCATTCACGTCCCAATAACGGTGGTCCACCATCTTGCAGAATGTAGATACAATTTCCGTATTTTCTTGCTGTTGTATTCGACAGGCACCCTTATTTTTCCTCTGGGGTATACTTTTTGCCCCGTATACGTCCTCAAGACAATGGATGTCTCTCTCAAAGGTATGTATGAGAATAGCCGCTCGTAGTCTTGTCGATTCATGACGGTTAGAGCTGATCCTGTATCCAATTCCATTTTGACTTGAGACCCTGCTATCGTGAGGGTGACCCAAATGGTTCGGTGATCCTCTTTTGCGATTACGTTGTGAAGTTTGAGACAGCTTAGTCTCTTGTTCCCGGATTCACTATCGCTCATCTGGTCTTCGGAACTACTGTCCGTCATCTTTTGTACTTTCCTGTACGGTTCCTTAGTAGCCTTTTTATTGTCGTTGGTCTTCTTCTCAGACCTGCAAACTTGTGCAAGGTGTCCCATCTTTCCGCATTGCCTGCATATTTTGTCCTTGGACCAGCAGTCCCTTCTGGTCATGGTTTGTTCTGCCGCAGTGATAACATTTTGCAAATCCTCGTGTCATTTCGTGGGTGCCGTATTCCTGTGGCTTTTGTTGTATTTCCGCAGCTCCCCTTGCTGCTGCTTCGTACGATACTGCCACGCTGAAAGCCTTATCTTAGCGTCAGCTCTTTCTCTGAGAGTAACCTCTTCTGGGCTCCTTCACTCAGTAGTCCACAGACAAATTTGTCCCGTAAGGTATCTGTCAGTCCTGCTCTGAACTGGCAGTGCTTTGATAGCTTGCGTAGTTCCGTAAGGTAATCAGCATTGCTCTCATTTTTATGCTGATTTCTCCTGTGGAATTTAAATCTTTCTGCTATCAGCAGCGGTGTAGGATTTAGGTGTTCCTGTAGGATAGCAACAATTTCGTTAAAACGCTTCGCCTTCGGTTTGGCTGGAGTAATCGGGTCCCGCAATAGGCCGTACGTTCTTGCACCCATTAAATTTAGCAACACCGATGCCTTTTTCCCCTCGGCTATTTCGTTTGCCTCGCAATATACCTCGACTCTTTCCACATATGTGGTCCAGTCTTCTATTGCATTATCGAAGGCAGTGATATCGCCAGTCTTTGGCATCTTGAAAATCTAAGATGGCGTCTCCTGCGCTTTTCCTTCGTCCCCGATGGATCAAAATGGCACCTCCCGTGCTTTTCCTTCTTCCCCGAGTTAAAATGGCGCCTCCCGCGCTTTCTGCCGCTGCTGTCAACGCCGCTCTCCGCGGTATTTTAATTTTTAACCATTCCCGTCGTGGAGCGGACCCTCTGGGACACTTCCCTCCCTCTTCTTAGGTCCGAATGCTGCCCAGCTGCGAAGCACCGGTCGCGCCCTGTGTGCTCCACCCTATCTCTCTCTCTTTGCTTCCCGACTCGCTGCCCGGCCCCGTTGCAGAGCCATCCGATCGAGCTCTAGCCCGCCGTAGCCCAGGAAGGATCAGTGCACTACCTGCCACCAGCCCGATTAGCTGGGAAACCACAGACTGGGGAACCAAGCCTGGCTCTTGACAGTCTCCCCTGCAAGTTTTCAATCCAATGATTTGGAGGGCGGTTGCCCACGGTCGACGCCCGTTTCTTGAGTTTCGTTGGATTATTTATTTTTTTTCTTTTCTGGCTTCGACCTTCAATAACGTCGTCTGAGGTGCTGCCGAGTTGCAGGTAAGTTCGTTTCTTACTCGTCGCCAGTATTAAATCCATGTGTTAATGGAGACACGGAATGCAGGAGTTGGTTTAACAAGTCTTTACTGAATGGAGACCATCTGGAAACTGAAACTACAGAAGCCTGCCAGGGCCTTTTATACAGGGATGGTCACTGCTGGTACTGCAGTCTGAGACCAGTTATTCCCTTAAAGGGACATACACAACAGGAGTACAGGGCACAATTTCAAAAATTGCAGATGACACAAAACTTGGAAGTATAGTGAACAGTGAAGAGGATAGCGATAGACTTCAAGAAGACATAGATAAGCTGGTGAAATGGGTGGACACGTGGCAGCTGAAATTTAACGCAGAAAAGTGCGACGTGATACATTTTGATAAGAAGAACGAGGAGAGGCAATATAAGCTAAAGGGTACAATCCTAAAGTGGGTGCATGCACAAATTGTTGAAGGTGGGAGGGCAGGTTGAGAAAGCGGTTAAAAAGCATACGGGATCCTGGGCTTCATAAACAGAGGTATAGAATACAAAAGCAAGGAGGTTATGATGAATCTTTATAAAACACTGGTTCGGCCTCAACTGGAGTATTGTGTCCAATTCTGGGCACCACACTTTAGGAAGGATGTGAAGGCCTTAGAGAGGGTGCAAAAAAGATTTGAGAGAATGATTCCAGAGATGAGGGACTTGAGTTACGTGGATAGACTGGAGAAGCTGGGGTTGTTGTCCTTGGAGCAGAGAAGGTTGAGAGGAGATTTGATAGAGGTGTTCAAAATTATGAGGGGTCTGGACAGAGTAGAGAGAGAGAAACTGTTCCCATTGGCAGAAGGTTCGTGAACCAGAGGATACGGATTCAAGGTGATTGGCAGAAGAACCAAAGGTGACATGAGGAAAAACTTTTTTATGCAGGGATTGGTTAGGATCTGGAATGCACTGCCTGAAAGGGTGGTGGAGGTAGACTCATTCGTGGCTTTCAAAAGGGAATTGGATAAGTACTTGAAGGGGAAAAAAAATTGCAGAACTACAGGGAAAGGGCAGGGGAGTGGGACTAGCTGAAGTGCTCTTGCAGAGAGCTGGCATAGGCTCGATGGTCCAAATGGCCCCCTTCTGTGCTGTAACCATTCTATGATTCTATGAAAAGTGTGATACTCTTAACATTGAAAATCATTGTCACAGAGCCACCTTCGGTGTAACAGATAATACAGGCAGTATAATGTGTTTTTCAATTAGTGTATCTTCCCTTGAAAGTTTTAGACGAACCATGTGTCCCATATGCCAAAATGAGTATATAATAGATATATATATGAATTTATTCTGTTCAGTATAAAGTTAAAAGCTGGTAAGGTCTAAGGTAGTTGCCCAGGTCCAAAGTGTCTAGCTTCTGGGAGATGACTTTTGTCTGCAACTTCCAATAGAATATTAATGTGTTAAATAAACCAGGAAATTATTGTTGGGTGATGTGAATGATACCCTCCTGTGGCTCATTCAATTTAGAAATGGCAGTATCAGAGGAACTGTTACTCAATGAAGTCTAACACATTTAATGCCTACTTGGAATTTACTATGCATTCCAGGCACAAACGCATGTGAACCAGGGTTGTCTCATAAAATGGAACCTACAGCTGGTGCTAGGTTGGGTTGTAGACTGTTGCTAAAGTGACTGGCCTGGATTTTCCACAGTTTTATAGCAGGTGAAATGGGGCCAGAACATGTTACACCCATGTTAAGTGCATCCGTCATTTTCTACCAGAATTTAAATTTTATTTAAATGTTGTAGGCATCCAATTTTGCATGTTAGACATTGAATGAGGCCCCATTCCAATTCTACTCCTAGAAAACATGACAAGGCTAACACAGAAATCATTTAAAGGCCATTTTAAGTACACAGAAAAGTCTTATTAAAACTGTATTATAGACACATTTCTCCTGATTTTTGCAAAAAAAACCCACAGCACCTGGGTTGTCTGCTGCTCACTTCTTCCCTCATGAGATATTCTCCAGCGGGAATAATGTTTTTCTTTTCTTTGGCTATACTTCTCTACATATTTTATTTGGAAGGGTAAAGCTGTGTAGTAGTAAAAAAAAAAGCTAGGCTGGTCAGGCAGCACAGGAGGCATTTGGCACCACCCGCTGGTACGTAGAAATATATTGAAGTTACAAATTGGAAACAGGCCATTGAGCCCTACCAGTCCGCGTCGGCATTTACCCCCAACGCGAATAAGTAGTTCTAATCACATTTACCTACCCTGTTCCCATATCCCTTCATCCACTTATCCAACCAAATCTTTGATGGGAAATACGTCAACATTTCTTGGAAACCACGTGACTCAGACTGCAGACATTGTGACCCCAAATAAACATGTTATTTGAGACTACAGAAGACACAATGTCTCGGACCTGGATGAACATGTTACCATTAATGGCCCAGTAATTCCGTTCCAAATGCGTGAGTACGGTTGGGGTACTCGCGCGTCTGGCCGGAGGAAATGCCGGTTTTCAGCATGCACAGCGCATGCGGGGAAAACCGGCATTTCCTGTCCTCTGAACGAAGGGGTTCAGAGGCAGAACGCGCGCGACTGCACAGGCAGCGCGTGCGCAGTAAAATTCCTTTTTTTTTTTTCCCCAGAGTTGCGCGCGTGTAAAGGCCTCCGGTCTTTACGCGTGGAAAAACAAGACGTAAGTATTTAGTTTTTCAGGTAAGCGGGCTTTTAGTGCAATGTAGAAATTTTTTTTCCACAGGTTTGTTATTTTTAAAGAATTTACAGGATGGTAAGTTTAGTTTTAGACCCTATTTTTAAAAAATTTATTTTTTTCAAAAAGTTGATTAATTGTTTAAAACATTTTTAAAAACTTATTTATAGTTATTATAATCAGTGGGATGTTTTTTAAAATTTTATTTAAAGTTAAAGTAGTGTTTTGGCAGCCCATACTTTTCATGAGTTTGACAGCTCTTTCTGTCAAACTCATGAATGAGTTTCCCCTCCCCTGATTGGCTGCACAGTGCTCACCTGATCCCAGCCGGCACATCGCACTAACTACGCCGCTGGATCAGGTAAGCACATCGCACCGACAGCTGAACCGGGCCAGTGACAGGAAATGCAAGCAGGCCCGGGCTTCAGATGTCGGCGCGCAGGGTGAGTGCAGATCGGGGGCTTGCACGCGCGGCAAGCCCCCGATCCTAATTTCAGGGCCATTGTAAAAAGACTTTGCAACCAGCAAAAGAACTTTGCAACTAGACACGTTGCAAAAAGGACTTTACAACCAAACTCGTCAATCAACTGACACCTGCGAACAGCAGAAAGTTATAAAAAGACCCTTAGCCGGACTCTCAGCGCTGCGGTCGGTGGGGAAGACAGACCCCACATCTCGGAGGACGTGCAAGAAAGACCTCAAGTGCTGCAGAACTGATCACTCCACTGCCTTGACGCAAAACTCTCAGTACAGGTTGTATATAATTATAAACAGTAGTTTAGTTTACTGGACTGTTTTATTATTTGGCTCTCTATTGCTTGAGTCCATAGATCCTGGTTAAATTGAATATTGATACTAACCTTGGAAGCAAATTCCACAGCCTCACAACTTCCTGTGTTTAAAAAAAAAAAAAAAAGTTTCACTTTCTGTCTGTTCTAAATCTCTTACATTTAATCTTGAATATATGGCCCCTCATTCATAAACGGCCATTTATGTTGTTTCTCTAGGGGTTACAGCAAGAGATCAGCAGAATCTGTTTCCTGGGAGCTGCCATGGTTTTTATTTTGAGCTGGTCAACCATTCCCACCCTCTAAAATCACAAAGAAAAATCTCTCGAGTGGCTCCTCAGTGATAAAGGCTAACCTCCACAACCATGGCTAACGACATTCATATGCTTTCCACTTGAGCACTGGTACATGAGGTCCATTTATTAACCAGAATAAAAATGGAGCAGATGAATGAAATTCTGATTCAGATGCTTGGATCAATTGGGGATGGGAGAGTCTAGAATATATCCCAGCTAGAATGTCACAGATTGTTGTGGCGTGCTGCATGCTTCACAGCTTTGCTTTGAAAAGAAAACAAACCATGCATTTGTCAGAGGACTCCCACTACATACAGGTTAGTTGCTGGTTTGTCCTTTTAGGCTGCTGCTTAACTTCTGAGTTTTTTTGACCTATCTTCTGCCTTCTACAACTGATTTCTGACTTCTGTTAATAAGTTCTTGTTAACTGGATTACTTTTGTCTGCTTTCAAAACAGTTTTGCTGCAGTCATAGATGGTCTGGTACAAAGGAACAGGAGTAGGCTATTCAGCTCCTCAAACCTGTTCTGCCATCTAATGAGATTGTGGCTAATCTGTATCTGATAGGAACCGGAGGACAAGGAGGAGCAGCCAGAGAAGAGAGTGCAGCAGCAGCTGGGAGAAGAGGAAGGCACTGAACAGGAGACCAAGGGCTAGAAATTCGGGGGTTTAGCACCACCCGTTACCGCCAGATTCGGGGGAAAATAATAGTGGTCACCGCACTTCCGCCGGGCCCCACAGCCGCTGCCATTTTCAGCTGGGCGGCAGCGCTGCCGATGTCCATGCACGCGAAAATTATGTAGATTATGACATCAGAGTGTGCAATGCTCACTTGATGCCCGATCTGCGAGTTTGAACTTTGCCGCTCCACTTACCGGCATGCCTTAAGTGCGATGAGCTGAGCAAGCGTTGACAAGCATGAAGGAGGCTCCAGCAGTGGCTTTTAAAGAGATCATCAGCAAAACTTGCACCTGACATGTTTCTCCAGTTTGACTGGCTCTGTGCAACTTTCTGCAACCCCAGCAGCTTTATTAACTTCTTTCAAGGTTCTATGGTAACAGCGACTGTTGTTGCAAGTGGAGAACGCCTTTATTATTTAAAGGCTTCTGCTCACAACACTGGCTCAGAATCATGGGGGCTCTACTGTCAGCTCCCCTCGTGCTCGAGTATCTTAGGGAGAGGGAGTGGAGGCAGTGAAGGAGAAGTTGCGCGCAGAGGGAGGAGGAAGAGGAGGAGGGCCATGAGGGCTCTCAACAGGAGGCCTTACCCACCTAGGGTCTTCTGAGAGCACTTCTCATATCCACTTAAGCGAGAAGCAGTGTATTGGGAGGCTCCGCTTCACTAAGGAGGTGGTCACAGAACTCTGCCAACTCCTGCAACCAGACCTGCAGCCTGAGAGCAGGGCGACCACAGCACTCCCAGTGGCAGTCAAGGTCGCAGTGGCCCTCAATTTCTTCGCCAGTGGATCCTTCCAGTCTACAGCAGGAGACATAGCTAACATCTCCCAATTCGCCATCCATTGCTGCATCTGGGAGGTCAGAGGCTTTCTACACCAGAAGGGACTATGTTTTCTGCTCTCTGAGCAGAGAGAAGCAGGACGAGCGCACATGTGGCTTTGCCAGGATAATGGGCTTCCCCATGGTGCAAGGTGCCATCGACTGCACACACGTGGCTTTTCAGGCGCCGCATAACAATCCCAAGATGTTCCGCAACCGCAAAGGCTACCCCTCACTTAATGTGCAGTTGTTGTGCAACCACGCACAGCACATCATGATGGTCAATGCCCACTCTCCTGTCAGCAGCCATGATGCCTTCATCCTGTATCAGTCCAGCAATCTTCCAGCCACCACAGCAAACTCGAGGGTGGCTGCTTGGAGACAAGGGCTATCCACTCTGCATCTGGATCATGACTCCGCTCCGCAAACCCACCACTCATATAATGAGAGCTATGCTTTCACCAAGAACATCATCGAGCAGACTGTCAGGCTACTGAAGCAACAGTTTCACTGCCTTGACCGCTCGGGAGGAGCCCTCCAGTATTCAGCGGAGGAGGTATTCCATTTCATGGTGGTCTGCTGCATACTTCACAACTGGGCCATCATGAGGGAGCAGCCCTTACCAGGGATTGAGGGACCACCTCAGGAGGAGGAGGAAGAAGAGGATGATTTTTTTAAAATTAGTTTATGGGATGTGGTCGTCACTGGCGAGGCCAACATTTATTGCCCATCCCCAATTGCCCTCGAGTATGTGGTGGTGAACCACCTTCTTGAACCGCTGCAGTCCGTGTGGTGAAGGTACTCCCACAGTGCTGTTAGGGAGGGAGTTCCAGGATTTTGACCCAATGACTATGAAGGATCAGTGATATACTTCCAAGTCAGGATGGAGGGGAACTTGGAGGTGGTGGTGTTCTCATGCGTCTGCTGCCCTTGTTCTTCTAGGCGGAAGAGCTCGTGGGTTTGGGAGGTGCTGCGGAAGAAGCCTTGGTGAGTTGCTGCAGTGCATCTTGTAGATGGTACACATTGCAGCCACGGTATGGTGGTGGTGGAGGGAGTGAATGTTTAAGGTGGTAGATGGGGTGCCAATCAAGCGGGCTGCTTTGTCCTGGATGGTGTCAAGCTTGAGTGCTTGGAGCTGCACTCATCCGGGCAAGTGGAGAGTATTCCATCACACTCCTGACTTGTGCCTTGTAGATGGTAGAAAGGCTTTGGGGAGTCAGGAGGTGAGACACTCACCGCAGAATACCTAGCCTCTGACCTGCTCCTGTTACCACAGTATTTATGTGGCTGGTCCAGTTAAGTTCCTGGTTAATGGTGACCCCCAGGATGTTGATGGTGGGGGATTCAGCGATGACAATGCCACTGAATGTGAAGGGGCGGTGGTTAGACTCTCACTTGTTGGAGATAGTCATTGCCTGGCAATTCTGTGGCGCAAATGTTACCTGCCACTTATCAGCCCAAGCCTGAACGTCATTCAGGTCTTGTTGCATGCGGGCATGGACTGCTTCATTATCTGAGGAGTTGTGAATGGCATTGAATACTGTGCAGTCATCAGCAAACCTTATTTGGAGGGAATGTCATTGATGAAGCAGCTGAAGATGGTTGGGCCTAGGACACTGCCCTGAGGAACTCCTGCAGTGATGTCCTAAGGCTGTGATGATTGATCTTCAATCACAACCATCTTCCTTTGTACTAGGTATGACTCCAGCCAGTGGAGAGTTTCCACCCCCCCCACATTGACTTCAGTTTTGCTAGGGCTCCTTCATGCCACACAGTCAAATGCTGCCTTGCTGTCAAGGGCACTCACTCTCACGTCACCTCTGGAATTCAGCTCTTTTGTCCATATTTGGACCAAAGCTGTAATGAGGTCGGGTGCGGAGTGGTCTTGGCGGAACCCAAACTGGGCATCAGTGAACAGGTTATTGGTGAGTAACTGCCGCTTAATAGCACTGTCAATGACACCTTCCATCACTTTGCTGATGATTGAGAGTAGACTGATGGGACGGTAATTGGCCGGATTGGATTTGTCCTGCTTTTTGTGGACAGGACATACCTGGGCAGTTTTTCACATTGTCGGATAGATACCAGTGTTGTAGCTGTACTGGAACAGCTTGGCTAGAGGTGCAGCTAGTTCTGGAGCACAAGTCTTCAGCATGACAGCCGGGATGTTATCAGGGCCCATAGCCTTTGCTGTATCCAGTGCGTTCAGCCATTTCTTGATATCATGTGGAGTGAATCGAATTGGCTGAAGACTGGCTTCTGTGATGGTGGGGACCTCGGGAAGCCGATATGGATCATCCACTCGGCCCTTCTGGCTGAAGATGGTTACAAACGCTTCAGTCTTGTCTTTTGCACTCACGTGCTGGGCTCCACCATCATTGAGGGTGGGGATATGCAGGGATGCACAGCTTTTCTGTAAAGGGAGATTCTACTAATCTGTAGACAGAAAAGCCTTCTGTAGTGTTGCTCAAATAATGGTCTTGTCATTTTTGGGGATTTGTCTTTTCCAGCTGGAAGGGATTCTTGGTTTAAGATACAATATGGTTTTAATATGAAATCAAATCCAGCACCTTTTTGTTAACAAAGGAAAATACTGGAGCCATTTGAACAGATTGTAAAATAAAGCAGCTTGACGATTCGTTTCTGGCTTAATCTCATTCCAATGTTAAGCAGCCCATCTTCAAGAAGTGGAGGGGTGTGAGAGATTATGATATCCAGTTCATATTACAACAGGGCTTAAATGATACACTCCTGGTTCACATTTATCAAATCAATAGATATTGGCTAGCAAAGGTAAACTCTGAATTGTAAAAGGACAAAGGATCCACTTATAGGAGACCAGAGATGCTGAACCTGAGAGAATGTCTACAACAAATCCAAAATTAACAATTAGTGGCAGCTACCTGGGATACTGATTTACACTGGTGATACGTAGATGAATTAAAATGGTTCCAACTTGTGTTTTGCTTTGTCGGTCAGCAGCAGGAAGGGCTGAACCTTAAAGGTGAACCTGTTGATTGTAAAAACCCTGACACAGCATGTATGTTCTGGTTTTATATTTTTTTTAAAGTTTAGCAGTTCCTCTACCTGTATCCCCAAAATACCTTACCCATCAAAGGGTAGTTGTAATAGCTTCTCATGCAACACCCATGGGATTGATTCTAAACTTGGCCCCTTCAGAGTAATGCACTGAAATCCAGGGATCTTGCTTTCAAGGTCTGGGTGTGGACCAGTGAATCATCTATATATATATATATCGGTCGGTCGGTATTTCTTATGTTCTTATTTAACTATTGGCTAGGGATGCCAAGGAAACAGTTCCTTACCCACCAACCCTGGATCCCCCCCCCCCCCCCCCAAACTTAACTCACACCATTCGGTAGAAGATAGGAGCAGGAGTAGGCCATTTGGCCCCTCAAGCCTGCTCCGCCATTTAATGAGATCATGGCTGATCATCCAAATTCAGTATCCTGTCCCTGCTTTCTCCCCATATCCCTTGATCTCTTTAGCCTTAAGAAATATATCTAACTACTCCTTGAATATATTTAATGAATTGGCCTCAACTGCCTTCTGTGGTAGAGAATTCCACAGGTTCACCACTCTCTGGGTGAAGAAATTCCTCCTCATCTCTGTCCTAAATGGCTTACCCCTTATCTTTAGACTGTGACCCCTGGTTCTGGACTCCCCCGCCATCGGGAACATCCTTCCTGCATCTAGTCTGTCTAGTCCTGTTAGAATTTTATAAGTTTCAATGAGATCCCCTCTCATTCTTCTAAACTCCAGCGAGTATAAGCCCAATCGACCCAATACCTCCTCATACATCATTCCTGCCACCCCAGGTATCAGTCTGGTGAATCTTCGCTGCACTCCCTCCGTGGCAAGAACATCCTTCCTCAGATAAGGCGAACAAAACTGCACACAATACTCAAGGTGTGGTCTCACCAAGGCCCTGTACAACTGCAGCAAGACATCCTTGTTCCTGTACTCGAATCCTCTCGTCAAGAAGGCCAACATACCATTTGCCTTCTTAGCCGCCTGCTGCACCTGCATGCTTACCTTCAGCAACTGGTGCACAAGGACACCCAAGTCTCGTTGCACTTCCCCTTCTCCCAATCTACTGCCATTCAGATAATAATCTGCCTTCCTGTTTTTGCCACCAAAGTGGATAACCTCGCATTTATCCACATTATACTGCATCTGCCCAATCACCCAACCTGTCCAAATCATACTGGAGTTTCTCAGCATCCTCCTCACAGCGCACACACCCACCCAGCTTTGTGTCATCTGCAAACTTGGAGATATTACACCTAGTTCCCTCGTCTAGATCATTAATATATATTGTGAAATAGCTGGGGTCCTAGGACCGATCCCTGCGGTACCCCACTAGTCACTGCCTGCCACTCGGAAAAAGACCCGTTTATTCCAACTCTTTGCTTCTTGTCTGTTAACCAGTTCTCTATCCAAGTCAGTACCTTGCCACCAATCCCATGTGCTTTAGCTTTACACGCTAATCTCTTATGCGGGACCTTATTGAAAGCCTTCTGAAAGTCCAAATACACCACATCCACTGGTTCTCCCTTATCTATTCTACCAGTTACATCCTCAAAAAATTCCAGTAATTAGTCAAGCACGATTTACCTTTTGTAAATCCATGTTTGCTTTGTCCGATCCTGTCACTGTTTTCCAAGTGCTCTGCTATTACATCTTTTATAATGGACTCTAGCATTTTCCCCACTACCGATGTCAGGCTTACTGGTCTATAATTCCCCGTTTTCTCTCTACCACCTTTTTTGAATAGTGGGGTAACATTAGCTACCCTCCAATCCATGGGAACTGTTCCAGAGTCTATCGAATTTTGTAAGATGACCAGCAATGCATCTACTATTTCTAGGGCCAGTTCCTTAAGTACCCTAGGATGTAGATCATCAGGCCCTGGGGATTTATCGGCCTTCAATCCCGTCAATTTCCCTAACACCATTTCCCTACAAATACTGATTTCATTCAGTTCCTCCCTCTCATTAGACCCTATGTTCCCCGACATCTCTGGGAGGTTATTTGTGTCCTCCTTTGTGAAGACAGCACCGACTGATGGAACTACACGCTCTTACTGTACAAATGGAAACCAGACTTCACAGGAAAACAGTCATACAATATTTATTTTACCCAAAACACAAGAAAAAATTACATTTCTCATCAGAACAAAATATATACTTGTATTGAAAGTCACTGTCTGTAATGTGTAGTCAAAAGATTACATGTGGGTAGAAGGGCATCCAAATGAAAGTGAACTAATTCTTGGCAAATGATGAGTTTGGAAAAAAGGCATAATAGCATTTCTTTAAAAATGAAACTGAACTTCGAAAGTTTCAAACACTAAAATGCAATTGTGTTTTACTTTCCGGATGGTGGCAAGTGACTGTCTGTACTTCTCACTAGCTCAGTAAAATGATATTAATACGAGCTGATGGAGGGAAAATGTGTGTATGTGGAAAAGTTAACCCTTCAGCACAAACAACTTTGTGCCAATAAGGTCCTGGAGTCCTTAAAGCATCAACTCTATGAATAAACACTGTGGCTACAATGTTTGAAACCACTTATCAATTTCACATAAAACTGTGGAGTAACAAAGATCTTTGTCAATAAATGAATTGTTCTTTTACTATCCATCTTCACTGCTGTTCATTAATGACTAATACAAATCATGATGCAAGCAGGATTTCTAATAGTCATACATATGGGGTTACAGGTAAGTATATAGTTCTGTAAAAATTTCTTAGTTTGCTTTGTAACATGAACAAGAAATCTTCAAATTAATGAATTAAAACTCCCAGTAGCAAAGCCAGTGTGAAAATTATACAGGTATTAAGAGAATACAAGTACTTTCTGAGACCTAGAGGTCAGTTGGTATTTCAAAAGGTTTAATTTACTTACCTGGACCTTCAACCCCTGCTGCCAATCAAAATGGTTTGAGTTTGTGTTAAATAACTGATGGGATCCCTTATTAGGTGTGCACCATGTTGCTGAACAGCCTTCAGGGCCACTACTTTCAGATCAATGCCTGTACTGTATCAGCGATCAAAATGTTTGATCTTTGCATTTCTAATGATTTCAGCAAACAAAAAAACAGAACACTTCAGCTAACTTTGAAATTCAGAAGGTTGAAGCTTTGTTGCAACCAGAATTAAAAGACCTACATCAAAGCTGTAAATCAACAGTATTCACAAAAAAGTTAATTTTGTTCTACAGACACACTTAACTGTCATTGCAACATCTTGGAATGCACAAAACAGGCCTCTTCCCTAATCTAAGCTTATAAACAAGGTTTAAAAAGGAATTTTTATTGAATCATAGCTGTTGCCCAGGTATTTTCTTGTAGATGACCAACTGGAAAGGGTGCTGAATTGTAGTACAGCTTAATTTGGTCTTTTACAAAGCACACCGGCCTCCATCAGCACAGTAACCAAGGTTGAAATCCTTATACCTAGAAAGAAGGTAGCAAGGTGTTGATTAACACAGCTCTCTGACAATCATTAGGTACAGAATAACCAATGTTTTTTAAATGAAAGAATTATCCCAACATCATCACGTTAAAACAGCTTTGTGGGAAGATGCTCCTTGTGATCCGTTCCTGATGAACAGCACCAATGGCTTATGGGCATGTGACAGATGAACAATTTAAAATTAAACTTCTATGCCCAACAATGCTGTGGATCTTTACGCTGATGGCCCAGAATTTGCGGTCAGCGGCGAAGCAAAGGCGTTCGCCGCTAGCCCCAAAGTAAGCTTCACACAAGATCTTGCGATCTCTGTGTCCAGAAGTTCGGGTTTTCCGATGCTTAATTTAAATCAACGTAGCATAGTGGGAATTCCATAGTGCGAGCTGCTGTGACGTCAACAAACTGTCTAAGCAGCCAAACAAGACGCAGAATTCTCAGACAGCGAAGCAGGAAGTGGGTAAGCTCTTAAAATTCTAACTTATTAAAATGTTATAGAGCAAAACAAAGATTGGGGCTCTCACATGGGGAAAAGGCAAACCTGAAATAAAGATGAACAAACCTTAAAAAAAATTAAAATGGATAAATTTGACAATGCACAAAATTAAAATTAGTTTTTCAGGGCCATAACCTTTGTTTAGCAATCAATACACTGTTAAAACCCAAGTTACAACTAATCCCTTTGGGTCAAATTTTTAATGGAGTATTTAACAGCGTAATTACTGTGGAAGAGCCGAAGTTTTCACCAGTTTCCCTGATTTGAGAGCTTTCACCGATTGCTGACTCTGTGGGTGGGGCACACAGCACAGCCTGTGGAGGAGCAGTGAATGACAGACCGCAACTTCAGGATTTTTGCATTAGGTTGCGCATGCGCTAAATCCTGAAGTTCCGGTCAGTTTCAAAGGCGAATGCTGCCATTTTAACGTCTTCAGGACTGCAAATTCTGGGCCAACGTAATTCATAACTAATCCAGGGAGTTCTCCCAAAGTCCTAACCAATGGTGACTATGAAACTACCGGACTGTCGTTAAAAACCCATCTGGTTCACAAACGTCCTTTAGGGAAGGAAATCTGCCATCCTTACTTGGTCTGGCCTACATGTGACTCCAGACCCACAGCAATGTGGTTGACTCTTAACTGCTCTCTGAAATGGCCGAGCAAGCCAATCAGTTGTAACAGCTAAAAAGTTTACGAAGAATAAAACTGGACTGACCACCCGGCATCGACCTAAGCACTGGACACGACAAAGGCACAACCAGCCCAGTCGTCCCTGTAAAGTCCTCCTCACTAACATCTGGGGACTTGTGCCAAAATTGGGAGAGCTGTCCCACAGACTAGTCAAGCATCAACCTGACAGTCATACACACAGAATCATACCTTTCATCCAACGTCCCAGATTCCTCCCTCACCATTTCTGGGTATGTCCTGTCCCACTGGCAGGACAGACCCACCAGAGGCGGCGGCACAGTGATATACAGTCAGGAAGGATTGGCCATGGGAGTCCTCAACATCGACTCTGGACCCCACAAAGTCTCATGGCATCAGATCAATCATGGGCAAGGAAAGCTCCTGCTGATTACCACCTACCGCCCTCCCTCAGCTGATGGATCAGTACTCCTCCATGTTGAACACCACTTGGAAGCAGCACTGCAGGTCGCAAGGGAACAGAACACACTCTGGGTGGGGAACTTCAATGTTTAATCACCAAGAGTGGCTCGGTAGCACCACTACTGACCGAGCTCTGAAGGACATAGCTGGCAGACTGGGCCTGTGGTAGGTAGCGAGAGAACCAACACGAGGGAAAAACCTACTTGACCTCGGCCTCACCAATCTGCCTGTCACAGATGCATCTGTCCATGACAGTATTGGTAGCAGTAACCACCGCACAGTCATTGTGGAGATGAAGTCCCATCTTCACACAGAGGACACCTTCCATCGTGTTGTGTGGCACTACCACCGTGCTAAATGGAATAGATTCAGAATAGATCTAGCAGCTCAAAACTGGGCACCCATGAGGCACTGTGGGCCATCAGGAGCAGCAGAATTGTGTACCACCACAATCTGTAACCTCAAGGCCCGGCATATCCCTCACTCTACCAGTACCATCAAGCCAGGGATCAACCCTGGTTCAATGAGGAGTGTAGAAGCGCATGCCAGGAGCAGCACCAGGCGTACCTAAAAATGAGGTGCCAACCTGGTGAAGCTACAACACAGGACTACATACATGCTAAACAGTGGAAACAGCACGCTGTAGACAGAGCTAAGCGAACCCAGAACCAAGCTCTGCAGTCCTGCCGCATTCAGTCATCAATGGTGGTGGAGAATTAAACAACTAACGGGAGGAGGAGACTCCATGAATATCCCCATCCTCAACAATGGCAGAGACCAGCATGTGAGTGCAAAAGATACGGCTGAAGCGTTCGCAACTATCTTCAGCCAGAAGTGCCGAGTGGATGATTCATCTCGGCCTTCTCCTGAGGTCCCCACCATCACAGAAGCCAGTCTTCAGCCAATTCGATTCACTCCACGTGATAATTAGAAATGGCTGAGTGCACTGGATACAGCAAAAGCTATGGGCCCCGACAACATTCCGGCTGTCATGCTAAAGACTTGTGCTCCAGAACTAGCTGCGCCTCTAGCTATGCTGTTCCAGTACAGCTACAACACTGGCATCTACCAGACAATGTGGAAAATTGCCCAGGTATGTCCTGTCCACAAAATGAAGGAAAAATCCAACCCGGCCAATTATCACCCCATCAGTCTACTCTCAATCATCACAAAGTGATGGAAGGTGTCGAAGACAGTACTAGCAAGTGGCACTTACCAATAACTTGCTCACCGATGCTCAGTTTGGGTTCTGCCAGGACCACTCGGCTCCAGACCTCATTACAGCCTTGATTCAAACGTGGACAAAAGGGCTAAATTCCAGAGGTGAGGTGAGAGTGACTGCCCTTAATATCAAGGCAGCACTTGACCAAATGAAGCATTAAGGAGCCCTAGTAAAACTGAAGTCAATGGGAATCAAGGGGAAAACTCGCCACTGGCTGGAGTCATACCTAGCACAAAGGAAGATAGATGGCTGTGGCTGTTGGAGGCCAATCATCTCAGCCCCAGGGCATCGCTGCAGGAGTTCCTTGGGGCAGTGTTCCAGGCCTAACCATCTTCAGCTGCTTCAACAATGACCTTCCCTCCATCATAAGGTCAGAAGTGGGGATGTTCACTGATGATTAAAGTGTTCAGTTCCAATCACAACTCCTCAGATAATGAAGCAGTCTGTGCCTGCATGCAGCAAGGCCTGGACAACATTCAGGCTTGGGCTGATAAGTGGCAAATAACATTCACACCACACAAGTGCCAGGCAATAACTATCTCCAACAAGAGGGAGTCAAACCACCTTCCCAGGACATTCAACGGGATTGCAATCGCCAAATCCACCATCAACATCCTGGGGGTCACCATTGACCAGAAACTTAACTGGACCAGCCACATAAATACTGTGGCAACAAGAGGTCAGAGGCTGGGTATTCTGTGGTAAGTGACTCACCCCGACTCCCCAAAGCCTTTCCACCATCTACAAGGCACAAGTCAGGAGTGTGATGGAATACTCTCCACTTGCCTGGATGGGTGCAGCTTCGACAACACTCAAGAAGCTCGACACCATCCAGGACAAAGCAGCCTGCTTGATTGGCACCCCACCCACCACCTTAAACTTTCACTCCCTTCACCACCGGTGCACCGTGGCTGCTCTGTGTACCATCTACAAGATGCACTGCAGCAACTCGCCAAGGCTTTTAAGCAACACCTCCCTTGTGCTAGGTATGACTCCAGCCAGTGGAGAGTTTTCCCCTTGATTCCTATCACCGCGACCTCTACCGCCTAAAAGAACAAGGGCAGCAGGCGCATGGGAGCACCACCACCTCCAAATTCCCCTTCAAGTCACACACTATCCTGCCTTGGAACTATATCGCTGTTCCTTCATTGTCGCTGGATCAAAATCCTGGAACTCCCTACCTAACAGCACTATGGGAGTACCTTCAACTCAAGGACTGCAGCGGTTCAAGAAGGCAGCTCACCTCCACCTTCTCAAGGGCAATTAGGGATGGGCAATAAATGCTGACCAACACCCACATCCCATGAACGAATAAAAAAAAAATCTCAACCAGCACCGTCAAAAAACAGATTAACTGGTCATTCACCTCACTGCGGTTTGTGGAACCTTGCTGTGTGCCTCATTTTCCTACATAAAAACATAGCCACTTCAAAAAGTAAGTACTTAATTGGCTGTGAAGCACTTTGGGACGCACTATAAAAATACAAATTTTTTGTTCTTTTTTAATGCACAGCTTAAAAAGTAATTTACCTTCAAACGCAGGGTTGTTGGCAGCTAGCCTCGTGAGAGTACTAGTAATTGTATTCACATCCATTCCACGAATAGAATTCAGTAGTGAAGGGGTCAGGAGGTTGCTGTGTATCGATGACATAGACGCACCAGTATTTTGTGCCACAGGTTGAACTGTAGGATAATGGGAGGAACTCCTGGTTAGAGTACCAGAGGATGGATACGAAGCACACCCAACAGACTGCTTCATGCTTTGATCCCTGCCAGAATAACCTACAATATTTAGAATATACAAGAACATGAAAATAATCCAGTAATGGTCAAAATTTCAAGCATTCAACATGTGTGTAAAATTCAACATATTAACAATGCATTCACTCAAAATTAATGCCACGAATTACATGAGAATTTACTTCGGTGTAGGTTTTCAGGCCAAATATCAATTTATTTGCCTTTTACTATATTTAATCTGTACAATAACTTGTTTATACAATGGCATATGAACATCACCGATGAGATGCTTAGAAATGAAAGTGAAGTGCAAATAAATATAAAACAACATGTTCTGCCACTCTTTTGGGAAACGGCTGGCAACCATAAAACAAAACAGTTGCCCTATACCTATTTAAAAATGAAAGAGTTTTAATGAAAACTACCACTATAACACAGTTCTCAACAAACAGAATTCCAATGTCAGCCTGCAGTGCTGCTGTATAAACTTCGAAGATCTGACCAACTGATTGCCTGAACAGGGGCTAATTACTGTGAGCAGGAAGCTGAGTGAGCACTTGTAACTTGGGTGTGGCTCAAAGGTGTATTAAAGTAAACAGTATCTGCTGACGCAGAGTGGGTGCACAGAGTTGGTCAGAAAGGGAGTGCATCATAAACAGAGTAAAAGTTGGGAATTTGAGGAGAGTGGGAATTCGGGGGGGAAGGAGGTGCTGCTTTTTGCCTCCAATACTTGTAGTGGCTTGTCTTACAGGTAAATAGTTCATTTAATCTACCTATAAAACTCAATCAAGTCATTAGTTAAAAAAATAAAAACTATAAGCTAAGTTGATTAATACATAAACTTTAATTAATTAAATAAAACAAAACAAGGTTAGTTAGGGATGGCAGTGCAGAGGTGTTCTGTAACTGCAGCACATGGGAGTTTGTGGCGAGCATCACAATTTGGGACAACCACACCTACAATAAGTGTCTGCATCTCGAGGAACTTCAGCTCAGAGTTGTTGAGCTGGAGTCCGAGGTGCAGACATTTCAGGATTGGGGGGGGGGGGGGGGGGGGGGGGAAAAGAAGAGTTACCTGGACACTTTGATCCAGGAAGTAGTCACACCCCTTAGGTTAGGATGTGGTAAGGGGCTGGTTAGGGACAGAAGGATGTGACTGTGAGTCAGGCAGGTAAGGGGACCCCAGGTGCAGTGCTGGACGAGCCTCGGTGTTTGCCCTTATCCAACAGATACGAGGTCCTTGTTGCATGTATGGATGAGGGTAAAATCTGCAGGGTGGATAACAAACTGACCACGGCACCGTGGTACAGGAGGCCATTCAAATGGGGGGAATGAAAAGGAATGTTGTAGTGGTAGCAGACAGTATAGTCAGGGGGATAGATACTGTTCTCTGTAGCCGCGACCGGGAGTTCTGAAGGCTGTGTTGCCTGCGCCAGGGTTAAGGATATCTCCTCGCGGCTGGAGAAGAACTTGGAGTGGGGGGGATGCAGTTGTCGTGATCCAAGGAACCAACGACATAGCAGAGCCTCATTCCTAGTTCGACCTAAGAGTGTGTGAGGAGCTAGGGTTGAAATTAAAACGCAGAACTTCACAGGTTGTTGCCTGAGCCACACGCAAATTGGCATAGGGACAAACAGATTAAATGCGTGGTTCAAAGAGTGGTGTAGGAGGCAAGGGTTTTACTTAATGGGGCAATGGCACCAGTATTGGGGAAAGAGGGAGCTGTCCTGCTGGGATGGGCTCCACTTAAACCAGACTTGGTCCAGTATTCTGGGGAATAGAATAACTAGGGCTTTAAACTAATGAAGGTGGGGTGGGGGGGCCGGAAGAGACAGGAAAGGGTAAATTCAAAAGCAGCAAGAGAAATGTCAAGGCTGTAGCGCAGAGTAGCGATTTGAGTAAAAAATCAGCAGTGTGGGTCAGGAAGGGACAGAGAGCTTAACAAAGGTAATAGGGCATTAGTGATTATGGTGACATCAGGGAAAAATAGAAAAAAGTTAAAGCTAAAGGCACTATATCAGAATGTGTGAAGCATTCACAACAAAAAATAGATGAATTAACAGCACAGATAGAAATAAATGGGTTTGATCGAATAGCCAGTACGGAGACTGCACAATGACCAATGTTGGGAACTAAATATTCCAGGATACTCGACTTTTAAAAGAGGTAGGCAAAATGGAAAAGTTTTTTTTTTCCATTGATGGGATGTGGGCGTCGCTGGCTGGCTAGGCCTGCATTTAGTGCCCATCCCTAATTGCCCTTGAGAAGATGGTGGTGAGCCGCCTTCTTGAACCGCTGCAGTCCATATGGTGTAGGTACACCCACAATGCTGTTAGGAAGGGAGTTCCAGGATTTTGGCTCAGCGACAGTGAAGGAACGGCGATACAGGTCCAAGTCAGGATGGTGTGTGGCTTGGAGGGAAACTTGTAGGTGGTGATGTTCCCATGCGTCTGCTGCCCTTGTCCTTCTAAGTGGTAGAGGTCGTGGGTTTGGAAGGTGCTGTTGAAGGAGCTTTGGCGAGTTGCTGCAGTGCATCTTGTAGATGGTACACACTGCAGCCACAGTGCGCCGGTGGTGGAGGGAGTGAATGTTGAAGGTGGATGGAGTGCCAATCAAGCGGGCTGCTTTATCCTGAATGGCGTCGAGCTTCTTGAGTGTTGTTGGAGCTGCACTCATCCAGGCAAGTGGAGAGTATTCCATCACACTCCTGACTTGTGCCTTGTAGATGGTGGAAAGGCTTTGGGGAGTCAGGTGGTGAGACACTTGCCGCAGAATTCCCAGCCTCTGGCCTGCTCTTGTAGCCACAGTATTTATATGGCTGGTCCAGTTCAGTTTCTGATCAATGGTAACCCCCAGGATGTTGATAGTGGGGGATTCAGCGATGGTAATGCCATTGAATGTCAAGGGGAGATGGTTAGAGTCTCGCTTGTTGGAGATGGTCATTGCCTGGCACTTGTGTGGTGCGAATGTTACTTGCCACTTGTCAGCCCAAGTCTGAATGTTGTCCAGGTCTTGCTGCATATGGACACGGACTGCGTCAGTATCTGACGAGTCTCGAATGGTGCTGAACAGTGTGCAATCAGCGAACTTCCCCACTTCTGACCTTATGATGGAGGGAAGGTCATTGATGAAACAGCTGAAGATGGTTGGGCCTAGGACACTGCCCTGAGGAACTCCTGCAGTGATGTCATGTGATTGAGATGAATGACCTCCAACAACCACAGCCAACTTCCTTTGTGCTAGGTATGATTCCAACCAATGGAGAGTTTTCCCCTTGATTCCCATTGACTTCAGTTTTGCTAGGGCTCCTTGATGCCACACTCGATCAAATGCTGCCTTGATGTCAAGGGCAGTCACTCTCACCTCACGAGTTCAGCTCTTTTGTCCATGTTTGGACCAAGGCTGTAATGAGGTCAGGAGCTGAGTGGCCCTGGCGGAACCCAAACTGGGCGTCAGTTAGCAGGTTATTGCTGAGTAAGTGCCACTTGATAGCACTGTCGACGACACCTTCCATCACTTTGCTGATGATTGAGAGTAGACTGATGGGACTGTAATTGGCCGGGTCGGATTTGTCCTGCTTTTTGTAGACAGGACATACTTGGGCAATTTTCCACATTGCCGGGTAGATGCCAGTGTTGTAGCTGTATTGGAACAGCTTGGCTAGGGGTGCAGCTAGTTCTGGAGCACAAGTCTTCAGTACTATTGCCGGAATGTTGTCAGGGCCCATAGCCTTTGCAGTATCCAGTGTCTTCAGCCGTTTCTTGACATCACGTGGAGTGAATTGAATGGGCTGAAGACTGGCATCTGTGATGCTGGGGACCTCAGGAGGAGGCCGAGATGGATCATCCACTCGGCACTTCTGGCTGAAGATAGTTGCAAATGCTTCAGCCTTGTCTTTTGCACTCACGTGCTGGGCTCCACCATCATTGAGGATGGGGATATTTTTGGAGCCTCCTCCTCCTGTCAACTGTTTAATTGTCCACCACCACTCACGACTGGATGTGGCAGGACTGCAGAGCTTTGATTTGATCCGATGGTTGAGATCGCTTAGCTCTGTCTATCGCATGTTGCTTCCGTTGTTTGGCATGCAAGTAGTCCTGTGTTGTAGCCTCACCAGGTTGACCCCTCATTTTTCGGTATGCCTGGTGCTGTTCCCAGCATGCTCTCCTGCACTCTTCGTTAAACCAGGGTTGATCTCCCGGCTTGATGATAATGGTAGAGTGAGGGATATGCCGGGCCACGAGGTTACAGATTGTGGTTGAATACAATTCTGCTGCTGCTGATGGCCCACAGCCTCATGGATGCCCAGTTTTGAGTTGCCAGATCTGTTCGAAATCTGGGTAGCCCTGATAATAAACGATGGGATAAAGACAGGAGAGAGAAAGGATCTTAGCTCAAAAAAACAAGAAGTAGAAACACTTTGGGTGGAGCTAAGAAACAACAAGGGGCAGAAAACACTGGTGGGAGTAGTTTATAAGCCATCTAACAGTAGTTGTAGTGTCAGGCACAGTATCAATCAGGAAATTAGAGGTGCATGTAACAAGGGTAATACAGTAATTATGAGGGACTTTAATTTTCATATAGACTTGGCAAATCAAATTTGCAGTAAAAGTGTGAAGGACAAGTTCATGGAATGCATTCAAGATAGTTTTCTTGATCAGTATGTCGAGGAACCAACTATTTTAGACCTAGTATTGTGCAATGAGACAAGAGTTAATTAATAACCTTGTAGTAAAGGAGCCTCTGGGGAAGAGTGATCATAATGATAAAATTTTATGTTGAGTTTGAGAGTGATTTAGTTAAGTCCGAACCTAGGGTCTTAAATCTGTACAAAGCAAACTACGTAGGTATGAGGGGTGATGGGTGAGTTGGCTAAGGTAGATTGGGAAACTAGATTAAAAGATATGACCGTACATAAGCAATGGCAAACATTTAAAGCAACAACTTATAATTCACGACGGATAGATATTCCCTTAAGGAATAAAAACCCCACGGGAAAACTGGTCCCACCATGGCCAACAAGAGAAGTTAAAGATAGTATTAGATTAAAGGAAGAGGCTTATAATGTTGCGAATAAGAGTAGTAAGCCTGAGGATTGGGAGGATTTTAGAATTCAGCAAAGGAGGACCAAGAAATTGATGAGAGAAAATAGAATATAAACTAGCAAGAGACATAAAAACAGATTCTAAAAGCTTTTATAGATATGTAAAAAAAAAAAGAGATTAGCGAATGTAAACATGGGTCCCTTATAGGCGGAGACAGGAGAAATTATAACGGGGAATAAGGAAATGGCAGAGACATTAAACAAATACTTTGTATCTGTCTTCATGGAAGAACACACAAAAAACATTTCATAAATAGTGGAGAACCAATGGTCTGGTGAGAATGAGGAACTTGAAGAAATTAGTATTAGTAAAGAAATAGCATTGGAGAAATTAATGGAACTAAAAGCAGACAAATCCCCTGGACTTGATGGCCTACATCCTAGGTTTAAAAGAGGTGGCTAAAGAGATAGTGGATGCATTGGTTTGATCTTTCAGCATTCCCTAAATTCTAGAACGGTCCCCGCAGGTTGGAAGGTAGCAAATGTAACCCCGCTATTCAAGAAAGGAGGGAGAGAGAAAACCAGGAACTATAGGCCAGTTAACCTGACATCAGTATTAGGGAAAATGCTAGAATCTATTACTAGGGACGTGGTAACAGTGCACTTAGAAAATCATAATACGATTGGGTAGAGTCTACACGGATCTATGAAAGGGAAATAGTGTTTGATAAATCTGATAGCGTTTTTTGAGGTTGTAACTAGCAAGGTAGATAAGGATGTAGTGTATTTGGATTTTAAAAAAGCATTCGATAAGGTGCCACACAAGAGATTACACAAAACTAGGGCTCATGGTATTGGGGGTAATATATTAGCACTGATTGAGGATTGGTTAACAGACAGAAGAGAGAGTAGGAATAAACAGGTCATTTTCGGGTTGGCAGGCTGCAACTAGTGGGGTACAGCTTGGGCCTCAGCTATTTACAATCTCGGAATAGTAGGAGTTTGTAACAAAGGTATTGCAATAATCGTGGGGGACTTTAATCTTCACATAGACTGGACAAATCAAACTGGTAAAGGTAGTCTGGAGGACGAGTTCATGGAATGCATTCAGGACAGTTTCCTGGAAGAATACGTCATGGAACCAACCAGGGTACAGGCTATTTTAGATCTTGTATTGCGTAATGAGACAGAGTTAATTAGCAATCTCATAGTAAAGGATCCTCTGGGGCAGAGTGATCATAAGGTGATAGAATTTCACACAGAATTTCACATTAGGTTTGAGAGTGATTTGCCTAAATCCGAAACTAGAGTCTTAAACTTAAATAAAGCCATTACATAGGTATGAGGGGCGAGTTGGCGAAGGTAGATTGGAAAAAATAGGTTAAAAAGGTATGGCGGTAGATAAGCAGACGCTAGCATTTAAAGAAATATTTCATAATTCTCAACAAAAATACATTCTATTGAGAAACAAAACCTCCACGGGAAAAGTGATCCAGCCGTGACTAACTGAAGAAGTTAATAGCATTAGATTGAAAGAAGAAGCTTATAATGTTGCGAAGAATAGTAGTAAGCCTGAGGATTGGGAGAGTTTCCGAAACCAGCAAAGGATGACCAAAAAAATTGATAAAGGGAAAAAATAGAATGCGAGAAAACTAGCAAGAAATATATAAACAGATTGTAAGAGCCTCTACAAGTATGTAAAAAGGAAGAGAGTAGCAAAAGTAAATGTTGGTCCCTTAGAGGCTGAGATAGGAGAAGTTATTATGGGGAATAAGGGAATGGCAGAAACATTAAACAAATATTTTGTATCTGTCTTTACATTAGAAGACACAAAAAGCATACCAAAAATGGTGGGGAACCAAGGGTCTAATGAGGGTGAGGAACTTAACGTAATTAATATAAGTAGAGAAAAAGTACTAGAGAAATTAAGGAGACTAAAATCCCCTGGACCTGATGGCCTACATCCGGGTTCTAAAAGAGGTGGCTGAAGAGATAGTGGATGCATTGGTTTTGATCTTCCAAAATTCCCTAGATTCTACAACAGTCCCAGCAGATTGGAAGGTAGCAAATGTAACACCACTATTCAAGAAAGGAAAGAGAAAACAGGGAACTACAGGCCAGTTAGCCTGACATCAGTCATCAGGAAAATGCTGGAATCCATTGTTAAGGAAGTGGTATCAGGGCACTTAGAAAATCATAACATGATTAGGCAGAGTCAACATGGTTTTATGAAAGGAAAATCGTGTTTGACAAATTTATTAGAGTTTGTTGAGGATGTAACTAGCAGGGTAGGTAAAGGGGAACCAGTGGATGTAGTATATTTTGATTTCCAAAAGCCATTTGATAAGGTGCCACATAAAAGGTTATTACACAAGATAAGAGCTCATGGGGTTGGTGTAATATAGTAGCATGGACAGAGGATTGGTTAATGGGCAGAAAACAGAATAGGGATAAATGGGTCTTTTTCACGTTGGCAGGCTGTAACTAGTGGGATGCCGCAAGGATCAGTGGTGGGGCCTCAGCTATTTACAATCTATATTAATGACCTAGATGAAGGGACCGAGTGTAATGTAGGTTTGCTGATGATACAAAGCTAGGTGGGACAGTAAGCTGTGAGGAGAACACAGAGTCTGCAAAGGGATATACAGGAAACTTTGTGCTATCTGGCACCGATGGGACCGAGCTGTTGCCGTTCCCTCAAAACTGCCGGACAAACTAGCGTTAATGTTGAAGCATACGGAGCTTTTCAGCTCCGTATCTGGCAACAAACACTGTTGCTTAGCAACAGCTTCTAAACAGTCAGCCGTACCTTGGAAGCGTCTGTCGTTTAGCAACAGCTTCAGAGAGACTTTGCAGAGCCTGACTGTTGAAAAAAAAGCTACGAGAAGAAAAAAAAACCTAACAAAACGGCTCCTGATTTTTGCCGGTGGCTCGAGCTTGCCGGACATTTAGCCTCCGGATAACACAAAGGTTCCTGTAGATAGACTTAAGTGAGTGGGCAGTAAGGTGGCAGATGTAGGGAAATGTGATGTTATTTACTTTGGTAGGAAGAATAGAAAAACTGAATATTTTTTAAATGATGAGAAACTTTTAAATGTTGGTGTTCAGAGATTTGGGTGTCCTCATACAAGAAACACAGAAAGCTAGCATGCAGGTACAGCAAGTAATAAGGAAGGCAAATGGCATGTTGGCCTTTTATTGCAAGGGGGTTGGAGTATAGGGTAAGAATGTCTTACTACAATTGTACAGAGCCTTGGTGAGACCACACCTGATGTACTGTGCAAAGCTTTGGTCTCCTTACCCAAGGAAGGATAAACTTGCCTTGGAGGCGGTGCAATGAAGGTTCGCTAGATTGATTCCTGGGATGGGAGGGCTGTCCTATGAGGAGAGATTGTGTAGAATGGGCCAATACTCTCTGGAGTTTAGAAGAATGAGAGGTGATCTCATTGAAACATACAAGATTCTGAAGGGGATTGACAGGTTAGATTCTGAGAGGTTGTTTCCCCTGGCTGGAGTGTCTAGAACTAAGGGGCATAGTCTCAGGATAAGGGGTAGACCATTTAAGACTGAGATGAGGAGGAATTTCTTCACTCAGAGGGTTGTGAATCTTTGGAATTTTCTACCCCAGAGGGCTGTAAATGCTGAGTCTTTGAGTATATTCAAGGCTGAGATAGATTTTTGGACTCCAGGAGAATCAAGGGATACGGAGATCAGGCAGGAGAGTGGAGTTGAGGTGGAAGATCAGCCATGATATTATTGAATGGAGGAGCAGGCTCGAGGGGCTGTATGGCCTACTCCTACTCTTATTTCTTACGTTCTTACTCTCTATCAATGACTTAGATAAGGGGACCGAGTATAACGTATCCAAGTTTGCTGACGATACAAAGCTAGGTGGGAAAGTAAGTTGTGAGGAGGACGCAAAGAGGCTGCAAAGGGATATAGACAGGTTAATTGAGTGGGCAAGAACATGGCAGATGGAATATAACGTGGGGAAATGTGAAGTTATCCACTTTGGTAGGAAAAACAAATGCAGAATATTTTTTTTAAATGGCGAGAGACTGGGAAATGTTCGTATTCAGAGGGACCTGGTTGTACACGAAATCACAAAGTTAACATGCAGGTACAGCAAGCATTTAGGAAAGCAAATGGTATGTTAGCCTTTATTACAAAAAGTATTGGAATAAGAGTACAGAAGTCTTACTGCAATTATATAGGGCCTTGGTGAGGCTACACCTGGAGTACTGTGTACAGTTTTGGTCTCCTTGCCCAAGCACGGATATACGTGCCTTAAGAGGGAGTGCAATGAAGGTTCACTAGACTGATTCCTGGGATGAGGGGATTGCCCTATGAGGGGAGATTGTGTAGACTAGGCCTATATTCGACAGTTTAGAAGAATGAGAGGTGATCTCATTGAAACATATAAAATTCTTAAGGGGCTTGACAGGGTAGATGCTGGGAAGATCTATCCCCTGGCTGGGGAGGCTAGAACTGGGGGGGTCGCAGTCTCAAAATAAGGGGCCAGCCATTTATAACCGAGGTGAGGAGAATTTTTTTCACTCCAAATGGTTATGAATCTTTGGAATTCTCTACCCCAGAGGGCTGTGGATGCTCAGTCGTTGAGTATATTCAAGACAGAGATTTTTGGATACTAAGGGAACCAAGGGATATGGGGATAGTGCGGGAGAGTGGAATTGAGGTAGAAGATCAGCCATGATCTTCTTGAATGGCGGAGCAGGCTTGAAGGGCAGAATTATCTTTTTTTCCTGTCTCTTGGGATGTGGGCAATGCTGGCAAGGCCGCATTTATTGCCCATCCCTAAATGCCCTGAGAAGACAGTAGTGGGCTCTCTTTAAACTGCTGTAGTCTGTGATGATGATGATGCTCCCATGATGGTGGAAGATGGAGAATTCCAAGGTATTGACCCAGCAACTCTAAAGGAAGTCAGGATGGTGGGGAACGTGGAGGCGACGATGTTCCCATGACATTTCTGCTCTGTGGTAAAAAGAGATGCTATTTGAAGTAATCTTGATCAGTTGTGCAGTACATCCTGTAGATTGTACATACTGCATCCACAGGGTGTGCCAGTGACAGAGTGGGTGGATATGGAGTCCAGTGCAGTGTCTTGGATGGTGTTGAACTCGAGTGTTATGACGGCACCCATCCAGGTGAGTGACCACCATTCCATCATATTCTTAATTTGAACCTTGTAGATGGAGGATAGACTTTGAGGAGTCAGGTGAGCTACTCACCACAGGGAAAGCAGCCTCTGCCCTGCTCTTGTAGTCATTCGGACAATATAGCTGATCCAGATATAGATGAATGGTAATCCCAATGATGTTAATAGTTGAGGACTAGGTGATATTGAAAGTCAAAGGGAGATGTTGAAAGTCAGGGGGGAGCTGGTTGATCATTTTCTTGCCTGAGATGGTCATTATCTAGAACTAATATGGCATAAATATTGCCCATACTTCTCAGAGCAAGCCTGGATGTTTTCCATTTCCTCTGCAGGCTGTTTCTTTGTTGCAGGAATTGTAAATGCAGCTGAACACTGTGGAATCATTAGCAAACAGCTTATGACAGAGGTAAAACCATTGATGATGTAGCTGAAGATTATTGGCCCAAGGACACTGACAGTAGTCCTGGAGCGGGGATGACTGGCTTCTAACAACTATGACTATGTTCCTTTGTCAGGTCTGCCATACTTGATGAAATACTGACCCAATGTTTAGGACAGCTACTCGCACCTTTCCTTGGTCATTCAGCTGTTGCATCCATGTCTGGATCAAGGCTATGTTGAGATCTAAAGCCAAATGGTCTTGGCAGAACCAGCAGGTTACTGGTGAGTAACTGTTACTTGATGGCACTATTATGACTTGTTTGCTAATGATTGGAAGGACAATGATAGGGTAGTAATGCTTGGGTTAGATTTATCATGTTTCCTGTGGACAGTCTATACCTAGGAAATCGATTACATTGTGTAGATGTCTGTGTCATATGTAGTGTCCGTGTGTAGATAAAGACACTGAAGACAGGAGTTGGTTCATAGGTATTTACTAAGCAAGTCTGGGGGGGGTTTCTAAAGGATATACACAATACATAGGCTTATATAGCCCAAGTGGCAATTACCGGCATTACGCACACCTGGGGCTCTTAAAGGCACATACACCATAATTGCTCTTAAAGGCACATACACCACAATTCCTCCCCTTCTAGCTAACTAGTACATCATATTTTAAGTAATTATTAATTACATGTTATATGCAAAATAATATACATTGCTGTGTTAATTAATTATAAGTTAGTCTCTCAGGAGGCTTCCTGACTTGGTCCGGATAAACGCCTCGGGGGTGTAGTAGTTTCTGGTGGTGTAGTAGGTTCTTCTGGCAAGGCTGATTCGGCTTGAAGGCCAGTGTCGGGTTCATCGGGCTCCAGTATCACCGGATCGGAGGTAGATATGGGTATCTCTACTTCATCGTTAGATGTATAGAGTGGTGGTGTAGGTTGTCCCTTTTCGGATGACTTGATGATTTGGTCAGCATGGCGCCTTATTATGCTGTCTCTGATGTCCACGGTATACATCAGTGGTCCTAATCGTGTGCAGATAGTTCCAGGCTGCCATTTCTCGGTACGGTAGTCCCGGGCCAAAACCGGTTGGCCTATCTGGAAGGCCCTAGTTGGCCTTTCATTCATGCCCTGAAACTGCCGGTTCTCCACGTCCCTTCGGATGTTGGGCTTGACCAAATCCAGCCGGCATCTTAGGTTTCTATTGTAGAACATCATGGCGGGAGTTTGGTTAGTAACCATATGCGTTGCATTCCTATATGCAAATAAGAAGTTATCCACCTTGTGCTGAAGTTTTATGTCTTCATTACCCATGGCCCTGATGGCCTTCTTGAAGGTCTGGACAAACCTTTCAGCCAATCCATTGGTGGCAGGATGGTATGGGGCGGACGTGTAGTGCTTTACCCCATTGTTCTTTAAGAACTTTCTGAATTCTTCGGACACAAATTGCGGTCCATTATCAGAACATATCTGCTCCGGCAGCCCATTCCTGGCAAATATGGTCCTTAATACTGTGATGGTTTTTTCCGTGGTGGTGGAGGACATCTTTATTACCTCCGGCCACTTGGAGTGTGCATCAACTGCGATTAAGAACATTGAGTCCATAAATGGACCAGCAAAGTCGATGTGCACCCTTTGCCAGGGAGATGAGGGCCACTCCCATGGATGTAGAGGGACCTGTGGCGGAGCATTTTGGACCTTCTGGCATCCTAGGCAGCTCTTGGTCATGTCTTCGATGTCTCCATCGATACCTGGCCACCATACAAACGCCCTAGCTAGGTTCTTCATTTTCACTCCACCCAGATGTCCCTCGTGATGCTCCTTTAGCACTTTATCCTGGAGTTTGGGTGGAATCACCACTCTGGATCCACACATCAAGGTCCCTCGGCACACTGACAGCTGTTCTCTTCTTTGCGAGAATGCTGGCAACAGTGGTTCGCCATGTGCTGGCCATCCCTTCACTGTTAAATCGTAGACCCGTGAGAGAGTAGGGTCATTTCTTGTCTCCCTTTCAATGGCAGAATTTGTCACCGGTAGACATTCCACTATGGTAGAGTGGAATATCTCTACTGGGTCTACTGTAGGTGCCTCTTCTATCGTTGGCAACGGTAGGCGTGATAAACCGTCAGCATTCCCATGCTGTTTTGACCCTTTGTATTCAATGTTGTATTGGTGTGCCCCTAGAAAAAGGGACCACCTCTGTAGTCTTTGTGCTGTCATAATGGGGACACCTTTTTTTAGGGTTGAATATGGAGATGAGGGGTTGATGGTCAGTCAGCAAGGTAAATTTCTGTCCGTGTAGGTAATGGTTGAATTTCTTCACTCCCCATACCAGGCTGAGTGCTTCCCTGTCTATCTGGGCATAGTTACGCTCAGCTGAGTTCAACGAGCGTGACGCAAAAGCTATCGGCCGTTCCGAGCCATCAGGGAATCTATGGGACAATACCGCTCCTATGCCGTAAGGGGATGCATCGCACGCCAGTCTGATTGGTAGTGATGGGTTGTAATGAGTCAAAATTTTCTCGGATGTGATTAAGTCTTTACATTTATGGAAGGCACGTTTACAGTCTTCGTTCCATTTCCAAATCACTCCTGTCTGTAGAAGATCATTAAGAGGGTGTAGAATAGTTGATAAGTTTGGTAAAAATTTATGATAGTAATTTATTAATCCCAGGAATGACCTTAATTGTGAAACATTTTCAGGTGCTGGGGCTTTTATAACTGCTTCAATTTTTTCAGGTGACTTATGCAACCCTTCCTTATTAATTATGTGGCCACAATATGATATCTGATTTTGGAAAAATTCGCACTTGGGGCGATTTGCTCGTAGGCCTCGTTCTTTCAGCCTAGTGAGCACCTGCTCCAAATTGGCAAGGTGCTCGTTGTCGTTTTCTCCTGTTATAAGGATGTCGTCTAGGTAGCATTGAGTCCCCAGAATCCCTTGCAGGACTTGCTCCATAGCTCTTTGCCAGATAGCTGGAGCTGATGCTATTCCAAAAACCAGTCGATTGTACTGGTACAGGCCTTTGTGTGTGTTTATTGTGAGATACTTTTTAGAGGTCTCCTCAACCTCCATCTGTAGATATGCCTGTGCCAAGTCAATTTTTGTGAAACGTTTCCCTCCGGATAGTGAGGCGAAAATATCTTCTATCCTCGGAAGAGGATACTGTACCGTGTGAAGGACCGGGTTTACAGTCACCTTAAAGTCCCCACAGATGCAAATTTTTTTCTGTTCCTCAGAGTTATTTTTCAATGTTTTTTTCATGACTGGAACGATGGGTGTTGCCCATTCGCTCCAATCTATTTTGGATAATACGCCTGCCTTTTCCAAATTCTTCAGCTCTGCCTCGACTGCTGGACGTATTGCGTATGGCACCGGTCTTGCCTTAAAATTTTTTGGAATTGCTGTATCTTCCACTTTTATTGAGGCGGTGATGCCTTTCAAGGTTCCTAGTTTCTCTTGAAATACTTCTTTGGCGTTGGCCAAGATGTCTTTTAATCGTTCAGGTATGATGTCATCATTGTTTTTTTCCTTACTGGTCACCGTCAGTGCCTGAATGGAGTGCCAGTCTAAACGTATCTTCCTTATCCATTCACGTCCCAACAACGGTGGACCACCATCTTGTAGAATGTATAAATACAACTTTTGTATTTCTTTGCCATTGTATATCACAGGCACCCTTATTTTTCCTTTGGGGTAGACTTTCTGCCCCGTATATGTTTTTAAGATAATGGATGTGTCTTTTAGAGGTATATGCGAAAATAGCCTCTCGTAATCTCGTCGATTTATTATGGTTAGAGCTGATCCTGTATCTAGCTCCATTTTAATTGGGGACCCTGCTATTGTGAGGGTAACCCAAATGGTTTGGTAATCCTCTTTGGCAAGTACATTATGTAATTTGAGACAGCTTAGTCTCTTGTTTCCGGAGTCGCTATCGCTATTCTGGTCTTCGGAGCTATTGTCCGTCATCATTTGTACCTTCCTGTACTTTTCTTTATTGATTTTTTGTTTTCTGTCAGTGGATTTATTTTGTCCAGATTGGCATACCCGTGCAATGTGTCCAATCTTACCACATTGCCTGCATGCTTTGCCCTTGAACCAGCAGTCCCTCTGGTTATGGGTGGATCTGCCGCAGCGATAACATCTTCCGAACTCCTGTGTCATTTTATGGGTGCCGAAGTCCTGTGTCTCTTGTTGTATCTCTGCAGCTCCTTTTGCTGCTGCTTCATATGATACAGCCATACTGAAAGCTTTGTCCAATGTTAAATCTTTTTCATAAAGCAGTCTTTTTTGTGTTCCTTCACTTAAGAGACCGCAAACAAATTTGTCTCGAAGATAATCCGATAGTCCTGCTCCGAATTGGCAGTACTTTGATAGCTTTCTTAATTCGGTTAGGTAATCAGCGTTACTTTCATTCTTGTGTTGATTTCTCTTGAAGAACTTGAATCGTTCCGCTATCAGCAGCGGTGTTGGGTTTAAATGCTCCTGCAGGGTATCAACAATTTCTTTAAAAGTCTTGTCCTTTGGTTTGGCTGGAGTGATTAAATTTCGTAACAGCCCGTATGTCTTCGCGCCCATTAAGTTCAGAAGTACTGAAGCTTTTTTTTCATCTGTTATTCCATTTGCAGTGCAATAAACCTCTACTCTTTCCACGTATGTGGTCCAATCTTCTATTTCGCCATCAAAAGCCTCAATATTACCAGATTTAGGCATTTCAGAAAAGATATGGCGCTTCCTGTGCTTTTTTTTTCTCTCTGTAGCAACGATATGGCGCTTCCCGTGCTTTCCCGCCGCTGCTACCGATAACAACGCTGTTTTACTGTGGTTTCCGTTTATTCACTGTTGGACTCGTTCACGACGGAGGTCTAAACGCTGACCTGCTTGCCGCGCCGGCCGTCTCTCGAGTGCACCCTCCCAGTCCGTTATTGCTTGCCTCCGATTTCGTTGCCTGTCCCAGCTGTAGAGCCCGCCGCTGGAGCTCCAGCCTGACGCCCAGGAAGGATTAGCGCAGTACCTGTCACCAGCTTGGCCAGCTGGTGAAACCACAGTTTCTCTTACTTCCTTGAGTCTTCTGGACGCTGGAGGAATCAATGTCCTTGAGGTGCTGCCGAATTGCAGGTAAGTCTGTTTCCACTTCGTCGCCACTGTAGTGTCCGTGTGTAGATAAAGACACTGAAGACAGGAGTTGGTTCATAGGTATTTACTAAGCAAGTCTGGGGGGGGTTTCTAAAGGATATACACAATACGCAGGCTTATATAGCCCAAGTGGCAATTACCGGCATTACGCACACCTGGGGCTCTTAAAGGCACATACACCACATCATAGCTGTACTGGAATGGCTTAACTGGGGAGGTGTTTGCTGAAGTCTGTTCAGTTTGTACAGGTTACAGGAAGGCCCCTCTATGGTGAAGGTGGTGACACCTTTATACAATTACCTGAGCGAATTTTACCTCCGTCACCATGTTATGAACAAATGGTTTGGAGAAAAGTCACATCAAGTACAATGGAACCATTGAAGTTTACAGTGCAGGAGACCACCATTCACCACCACCTTTTTGCTAGAGCAATCCAAAATTCATCCCACTGACCTTGCTCTCTCATATCCTTGTATGTTCCTCTGCTGTAAATATTTATCTATTTTTCCATAAAAGATGTAATGTTCATTGCTTCAATTACTTCCTGTGCCAAAGCATTCCATACTCCAATGACTATGCAAAATAATTTCTTGTAACCACTCTCCTCGTTATGGTGTACATATCCCCACTGCTAATATATTCAAGCTGTCTTACTAAGGAGGTATCGTAGTTCAGACTATTTTGCGTCTAGAATTAGGGATGTCACAAAAAATTGGATCCTCACAATTTCAGCTCAATCAGGAAACATTTTCATCTTACCGTTTTAAACAGGTGATAATGGTTTTTCTTGCAATTACCACAAACTTTTCAAAACCATTCCTGTTAATAGACAAGCTATTAAGTTTGAGACTAGATGAGACTAAAATGCCTGTTAGGAGAAAAGATCCCCCCTCTTGGGCTAACAAAGTCTTTCCAAAAAGGAGAACTCAGAATCACAGCTAATTGGGCCATTTTTATGGCAATGCTAAATTATCTAATGCAAGTATGGTCTTTCTCATTCTTTGAAAGAAGCTCACCATCCAACTACAAATATAAACTGCTGTTTTTCACATCTTCCCAGTTCAAATAATTTAACACAAAAACAAAGTTTGAAACAAAACCAGACCAGTAAGAGAATCAAGGAGTACTGATGAGTGCTTTGAATGTCATGATCAACTTCTTTCAAATAACAAGAGTATACCCACAGCAGATAATCTAGCATACTTTCTCATTCAATCAGCCTTTACAAAAATATACCAAACAGTCGAGAAACTGGCAGAAATCTGAAGATCTACATATTCAAGTCGGTGTTGTAACTCCAAAACATTTGCCATCCGAGTCAGATCAAGTAAATGAGGCTTGATGAATGTGCACAAACTGCTCCAGCAGCTATTCTGCAGTAATTTCAAGGGGCTCAACTAAAAGGTTAGGCTCAGGATGTTCAATATGAAAACAAAGAGCCACTTCTGTTTAAGCAAAACAAATCATGCAAGGGGAGTTTGTGACAAAGGATACCAGAGTACTAAAAACTGCTTCTATTCCAGCTCTCCACATGCTATAACACTGACACAACATTGCCTATAAGATCCTTAGAACATTGATGATAATATGCTGCTAGGAGTGATTAAAAACCCACAGTAAACCAATTTGCATTATACAGATTAAACAAGTTTACCATCTGTTTGAAACCCAAATTACCTGGGCAACTCCCCAAGATCGCTGCCATACGAGATTCATATCTGGGTTCATCTGGTATACGGGATTTTTTTGTTTCTTCAATTAATTTCTCAGCAGAACCCTGAATGAAAAGGAAAATCTATTCAATATCAGATGCACTAGGGAGTCTATACATACAAATGTCACATACACTGTAGGTAACAGAGGGATGTAAAATTTAACCTAGGGACTCTTACAAACTTTCTAGTAGTCAGGATAGCAGTAACATGGTTACATTAACATGTTTCCTGGCTGGGGAACATTGGCCTGTTGAGAATGTGAACCGTAAAAAAAGGTGTGGGAATTATTGTAACATGTATTTTTAAAGGCGGCATATCAATCCAGGTCACTGTAGCATCTGTACTAGCAACTGGTTTAATAGCATGTCTGAGAATAGATTGTGAGGAGCAGATGAATAAGAAAAGATAAACAAAGGGCCACGTCTGTTTAAGCAAAAGAAATCATACAAGGGGAGTTTGTGAAAAGGATACCAGAGTATTAAAAACTGCTTCTATTCCAGCTCTCCACATGCGATAACACCATGTGTGTGCATGTGCGTTGGGAGGGAGAGCTAACATTAGCTTGGCGAGCAAACGCACTGTATGGCTTGATAGTTAGCTACACAGATCAAAATGGTCATAGATTCCATCCCTGATTAGTGCTAATTTAGCTAATCCGAGCCAAGGTGGAGTAGAGGAATTGCATTTTACTTCAGTCTCTCTGGCTGGAAGAAAAACAAAACAAAACTACATGTAAAAAAAAAGGCCACGGTTTCTCTATTTCCACTCTGTATGCAATGACCCCACCAAAACTCTGAGCGCTTTATGCGGCTAGGCTTTGCTCATCACAATCAATTAGCCCACCTACACATACTGCCCAGGGTCACACATGATGAATGGCCACTTAACGGTGTAAGTTACTTCCTTCAGGAAAGGGAAAGATGTGGGAAAATGGGAAAGATTAACAATTACATCGTGTTAAGTTTTCTTTAAAATATTTACCGTCATCTTCATAGCAGTTTGACCAAACTGCAACAGTCGATTGCTAAGCTTGTACATAATCCCCTTGACATAACCAGCATCAGTATCGTTAATAACTTTAAAACTGGTCTGAAATAAAATATAGGATAAATGAATTACTAACCAAGAATCTTAATTATCGAACAACTTTTCCAACAGTGCTGTTTAACCACTTTAAAAAGGAAATGTGTGCCTTTAAAAATCTACTTTGTACATCTGAACTGCCCCTTAACAATGCATGCGACTTTCTACAACACTGTATAACAATCAGCATCCATTTAATAGGTCTTTTCCTGCATCGCATCAAGGGTATCCTTAGTTTCATGTGTCAGTTCCTTTTTCAGAAGAGAACACAAACAACAGAACAAAATAATGATACACCTGGGTGCAATTAATTCCTGGAGAGACAGAGGAGCTGTCTTGGTATGTGGAGCATGCTTCAAAGAATGAATGGTGGCAGCTCTAGAAACTAGAGCACATTAGTGTACCATATAATAATGTAAATTAACAATTCTAAGTATCGACTTCATTGTTCTATTAAAGATGTTTACATCCGTGTTCAATCAGGAATTCACTCTACCCAGGAGAGGGAAAAAAGGTGAATCACCTACCTAGCAACAGTTTCCTTAAAAAAATCTCAACTCTAGCCTTAGATTGTTTTCTTTTCCCCCCCCCCCCCCCTTCAGTTCTGCTATGTCATGGCCTTGTTTTGAGGCAGGCAAGCACCCAACATCAAGTTCCAATAAAATGATGCTAAAATCCAACTATAAAATATTCAATTGTAGATTATAACTGGCAATACAGGTAAGAAAATAAATGGTCAGGCTGGGAGAGAGCTTATATAAAGGCTGAACGTCAATCAAGGCTGCACCTACACTGAATATCTTTTATTCGTCAGCCTGTGTGTGGAATCAGGAAGTATATCACATCAGTACAAAAACAAGAACATCTCTGAGCATTTACACTTTCAGGTCAAAATGTACAGCATCAATTTTGACCATGTAACAGCAATAATACTTTAGGAAAGCATTAGGCTACAGATAGACAGCTTATACAGAAACCTTCCACAAGTTGGCCCACAAGGTGACCATTGTACAAGTAGAGTTAACTAACTTTACCTGATGGCACCTACCAGGGAACAACATAAGCACTACTAATACAATAGCAAAATACTGCGGATGCTGGCAATCTGAAATAACAACTGAAAATGCTGGAAACACTCAGCAGGCCAGGCAGCATCCGTGGAGAAACAGAGTTAACGTTTCAGGTCTGGGACCCTTCATCAGAAGAAAGGGAAGACATTCAAGAATCTCCAGACAAAAACTAGAGATAAAGCATGGCATTAGCTACATGCCAAACAAGATACTAACATATTATGCTCATTGACCCTGGATTGAGAGTTTTAATGAGTAATAAACCAGGCTTGACTCCTTCTTAGATAATCCTACATCTTTCCTCTGTGCCTCTCTTGGCATCCTCCGAAGGGCCCATCGAAGCACTCATCACTGCCTCTTTACGAGCTGCAACCCCAACTGCCTCATCCTACTCTCTCGCCAATCTTCCCGCCCAGCGCGCCTGCTGGGGGCTAATCTCACCAACCTCCTCCCTGTCCTGCTCACCCCTCCCAATACGGACCCTGTGGACACTCACCTCTCCAAATACTGACCCTGTGGACTCTGCCAGCGGATCGACTATCACCACCCGGCTCTGCATTTCCCTCCAGAATATCTGTTCACTTGTGAACAAGGCCCTTCCATCCATGAGCTTATTGTGGATGATTGCATCGACATCATGGCCTTGATGGAAACCGGGCTGATGGGTGATGAAGCCTCCCCTCCTGGCTATTCCTTCCACCACTTGCCCCAACCAAACCACTATGGTGGTGGTGTGGCTCTTATCATCAAATCATACCTTGGTCTGTCCCCCTACTCCTCTGGCATCTCCTCCTCTTTTGAACCTCTCAGCTTGTTCCACCCCTCTCACCTCTCATTTAAAATCCTCGTTCTCTACAGCCCACCCAAGTACCACGGCAAGTTTCTCACCAAGATATCTTCATTGCTTTCCTCCCTTAGCCTCTGCCACCGAGGAACTTCTCATCCTGTGATTTCAACCTCCATCTTAACTCATCATGCTCACTCTCACGAGTTCACTGCCCTCCTATCCTCCCTTAATCGCTCCCTCCATATGATCAGGATAATGAAACAGTTTGGGTGGAGGTAAGGAATAAGAAGGGGAAAAAAACACTAGTGGGCATAGTCTATAGGCCTCCGAACAGTGGCAACTCTGTTGGACGGAGTATCAATCAGGAAATAGTTGAGGCTTGTAATAAGGGAACATCTATAATTATGGGGGATTTTAACTATCATATTAATTGGACAAATCAAATTGGGCAGGGCGGCCTTGAGGATGAGTTCATTGAGTGTATTAGGGATGGGTTTCTTGAGCAGTATGTAACTGAACCGACCAGGGGGCAAGCAACCTTAGATCTGGTCCTGTGTAACGAGACAGGATTAATTAAAAATGTCCTAGTAAAGGATCCCCTTGGAATGAGTGACCACAATATGGTTGAATTCCATATTCAATTAGAGGGTGAGAAGGTTGGATCTCAAACAAGCGTGCTGAGCTTGAATAAAGGAGACTATGAAGGTATGAGAGCGGAATTGAGTAGAGTGGATTGGGAAAATAGATTAAAGGGTAAGACGATACATGATCAGGTGTACATTTAAGGAGTTATTTTACAACTTCCAAAAAATATATATTCCACTGAGAAGAAAAGGGTGTAAAAGAAAAGACAGCCATCCGTGGCTAAGTAAAGAAATTAAGGATAGTATTCGACTAAAAACAAGGGCATATAAGGTAGCCAAATCTAGTGGGAGGATAGAGGATTGGGAAAACTTTAAAAGACAGCAAAAAATAACAAAAAGATTGATTAAGAAAGGGAAGATAGATTATGAAAGTAAATTAGCAAAAAATATAAAAACAGATAGTAAGAGTTTTTATAGTTATATAAAAAGAAAAAGGGTGGCTAAAGTAAATGTTGGTCCCTTAGAGCATGAGACCGGGAAATTAATGGTGGGAAATATGGAGATGGCAAAAACACTGAATGAATATTTTATATCAGTCTTTACAGTAGAAGACATTAAGAATATCCCAACACTGGACAAACAGGGGGCTAAAGGGGGGGGGGGGAGGAGCTAAACATGATCAAAATCACTAAGGAAGTGGTACTCGGTAAAATAATGGGACTCAAGGCGGAAAAATCACCTGGACCTGATGGCTTACATCCTAGGGTCTTGAGGGAAGTGGCGGTAGGGATTGTGGATGCATTGGTAATAATTTTCCAAAACTCCCTGGACTCGGCAAAGGTCCCGGCAGACTGGAAAACTGCTAATGTAACACCCTTATTTAAAAAGGGCAGTAGACAGAAGGCTGGAAACTATAGACCGGTTAGCCTAACATCTGTGGTAGGTAAAATTTTGGAGTCCATTATTAAGGAGACAGTAACAGGACATTTGGATAATCATAATTTAATAGGACAAAGTCAGCATGGTTTTATGAAGGGGAAGTTATGTTTGACAAATTTGCTGGAGTTCTTTGAGGAAGTAACATATAGGGTGGATAAAGGGGAACCAGTGGACATAGTGTATTTAGACTTCCAAAAGGCATTTGACAAGGTGCCACACAAAAGATTATTGCTTAAGATAAAAAATCACGGGATTGGGGGTAATATTCTGGCATGGATAGAGGATTGGCTATCTAACAGAAGGCAGAGAGTTGGGATAAGTGGTTCATTCTCAGACTGGCAATCAGTAACTAGTGGTGTTCCGCAGGGGTCAGTGCTGGGTCCCCAACTCTTTACAATCTATATTAACGATTTGGAGGAGGGGACCGAGTGTAACATATCAAAGTTTGCAGATGATACTAAGATGGGAGGGAAAGTAGTGAGTGAGGAGGACATAAAAAACCTGCAAGGGGACATAGACAGGCTAAGTAAGTGGGCAGAGATTTGGCAGATGGAATACAATACTGGAAAGTGTGAGGCTATGCACTTTGGCAGGAAAAATCATAGAGCAAGTTATTATCTTAATGGCAAGAAACTGGAAAGTACTGAAGTACAAAGGGATCTGCGGGTCCTGGTGCACGAAACTCAAAAGGTTAGTATGCAGGTGCAGCAAGTGATTAAGAAGGCCAATGGAATGTTGGCTTTCATTGCTAGGGAGATAGAATATAAAAATAGGGAGGTATTGCTTCAGTTGTACAAGGTATTGGTGAGACCGCACCTGGAATACTGCGTACAGTTTTTGTGTCCATACTTAAGAAAGGACATACTTGCTCTCGAGTCAGTACAAAGAAGGTTCACTCGGTTAATCCCGGGGATGAGGGGATGGACATATGAGGAGAGGTTGAGTAGATTGGGACTCTACTCATTGGAGTTCAGAAGAATGAGAGGCGATCTTATTGAAACGTATAAGATTGTGAAGGGGTTGGATCGGGTGGATGCGGGGAAGATGTTCCCGATGATGGGTGAAACTAGAACTAGGGGGCAGAGTCTTAGAATAAGGGGCTGCTCTTTCAAAACTGAGATGAGGAGGAACTACTTCACTCAGAGGGTGGTAGGTCCATGGAATATGCTGCCCCAAAAAGCTGTAGAAGCTACATCATTACATAAATTTAAAACAGAAATAGACAGTTTCCTAGAAGTAAAGGGAATTAAGGGTTACGGGGAGCGGGCAGGAATTTGGACATGAGTCTAGGTTCGGATCGGTCATGGCCCTGTGGGTAGCGGAGCGGGCCCAGGGGCCGTGTAGCCTGATCCTGCTCCTATTTCGTGTGTCTAATTCTGTTAGATTCAGGAGATGGTTCTGTGATAGTGGATTGGCGGTTAGGATCAGATCAGCCATGATCTTATTGAATGGCGGAGCAGGCTCGAGGGGCCGATTGGCCTACTCCTGCTCCTATTTCTTATGTTCTTTACCTCCCCTAACCATATTCAGAGCCACCCACTCGTCCTTGGCATCTCACATGGCCTCTTTACTCCCATTGTGTCAATCACAGATAAGGCTATCCCTGATCCCTTCCTTGCATCGCTCTCCACCCACATCCCCCTCCCAACCCTACTTCCTTCCGTGTCCGCCCCTGGAAAAAACTGTCCCCGAGTTACTTACAACTGCACTTGCAAATTTCCAACTGTCTAGCCTTTGGCTTTCCATTCACCTTGACATTTCTGCAGCTACCGATCTGCTCAATCACACCCTCGCCATCGCCTTTAAAGCCCTTGTTCATTAAAACCATTACCCTCTTTCACTCTGGTCATTCCCCCGGCACAGCCCTCAGCTCTGCTCCCTCAAGTCCAAGGGACACAGATTTGAACATTTATGGCGGACAACTGGTTTAGTCATTCATCGCCAGATCTAGCTGGACCACCCGAGGGTCCTGCTCTCCTCTGCGAAAACTGCTCTTTATTCCAGGATCATCCTGGAATGCAAAGATAACCCCCGTGTTCCCTCCTCTACTACAAACCATCTTCTTAAACCCCTGCCCCCCGCCTCTTCCACCCTCACCTCCAACAAAAAGTGCGAGGAGCTCACGGACCTCTGTCAATAAGATTGAGACCCTTTGTTTAGTTGTCTCTGCCGTTTCCCTCCCTTCACCTAGCCCACCGGGCCAAACCTCCCCTAAGGTTCCCCCCTGCCCTAGCCCTGAACTCGCATCTTTCTCTCATTTCTCTCCCATCTCCCCTCATGCCCTTGCCAATCTCACCTTGTCCATGAGATGCACCTCCTGCTCCCTTGACCCTATTCCCACTAAACTTCCCCTCCTGGTCCCCATGTTAGCTGATACTTTTAACAGTTCCCTCTCCTCAGGTACTGTGTCCCCTCCCATTCAAATCTGACATTATCACCCCTCTCAAAAATTACAAAGGGATTGAAGTACAAGAGTAAAGAAGTCTTACCACAATTATATAGGGCCTTGGTGAGATCACACCTGGAGTACTGTGTACAGTTTTGGTCTCCTTACCCAAGGATATACTTGCCTTGGGAGTTCACTCGACTGATTCCTGGGATGAGGGGATTGCCCTATGAGGAAAGATTGTGTAGACTAGGCCTATGTATGACAGTTTAGAAGAATGAGAGGTGATCTCATTGAAACATATAGAATTCTTAAGGGGCTTGACAGGGTAGATGCTGGGAAGATCTTCCCCCTAGCTGGGGAGGCTAGAACTAGGGGTCGCAGTCTCAGAATACGGGCCATTTATAACCGAGATAAGGAGAAATTTCTTCACTCCAAATGGTTGTGAATCTTTGGAATTCTCTACCCCAGATGGCTATGGATTCTCAGCCGTTGAGTATATTTACGACAGAGAGAGATGTTTGGATACTAAGGGAAATGGGAATAGTGCGGGAGAGTGGAGTTGAGGTAGATGATCAGCCATGATCTTACTGAATGGCGGAGCAGTTCACTAAAAATCCAGTTGAAGGTCTCTTTGGCAAAGAAAATTTGTGATGGAACCCACTTTTTTTCCTGTCTCTTGGGATGTAGGCAAAGCTGGCAAGGCCGCATTTATTGCCCATCCCTAAATGCCCTGAGAAGTAGTGGAGTCCAATGCAGTGTCTTGGATGGTGCTGAACTCGAGTGTTATGACTGCACCCATCCAGGTGAGTGGCCACCATTCCATCATATTCTTGATTTGAACCTTGTAGCTGGAGGATAGACTTTGAGGAGTCAGGTGAGATACTCACCACAGGGAAAGCAGCCTCTCCCCTGCTCTTGTAGTCATTCTGACAATATAGCTGATCCAGTTAAGCCTCTGATAAATGGTAATCCCAATGATGTTAATAGTTGAGGACTAAGTGATATTGAAAGTCAAAGGGAGATGTTGAAAGTCAGATGGGTGCGGTTGATCATTTTCTTGCCGGAGATGGTCATTATTTGGAACTAATATGGCATAAATATTGCCCATACTTGTCAGACCAAGCCTGGATGTTTTCCATTTCCTCTGCAGGCTGTCATGTGCTGTTTCTTTATTGCAGGAATTGTAAATGCAGCTGAACACTGTGGAATCATTAGCAAACAGCTTATGACAGAGGTAAAACCATTGATGATGTAGCTAAAGATTATAGGCCCAAGGACACGGACAGTAGTCCTGGAGCGGGGATGATTGGCTTCTAACAACTATGACTATGTTCCTTTGTCAGGTCTGACTTAAGGCAATCGAGAGGGTTCCCCTTGACATCCATTAACCTCAGTTTTGCTAGCACTCATTGGTGCCATACTTGATGAAATACTGACCCAGTGTTAAGGACAGCTACTCACACCTTTCTTCGGTCATTCAGCTGTTGCATCTATGTCTGGATCAAGACTATCTTGAGATCTAGAGCCAAATAGTCTTGGCATAACCAGCAGGTTACTGGTGAGTAACTGTTACTTGATGGCACTATTATGACTTGTTTGCTGATGATTGGAAGGACAATGATAGGGTAGCAATGCCTGGGTTAGATTCCTGTGGACAGTCTATACCTAGGAAATCGATTACGTTGTGTAGATGTCTGTGTCATAGCTGTACTGGAATGGCTTAACTGGGGGAACTGCTAGTTGAAGTCGGTTCATACTTTGTACAGGGTACAGATTACAGGAAGGGCCCTCTATGGTGAAGGTGGTGATACCTTTATACAATTACCTGAGCGGATTTTACCTCCGTCACCATCTGTTATGAACAACAAATGATTTGGAGAAAAGTCACATTAAATACGATAGAACAGTTGAAGTTTACAGCGCAGAAGACCATTCACTGCATTGCGTCTGTGCTGGGAGGTTGTTTCCCCTGGGTGGGGCGTCTACAACTAGGGGTCACAGAATAATGGGTCGACCATTTAGGACGGAGATGAGAAGGGTTGGAATTCTCTGCCCCAGAGAGCTGTGGATGCTCAGCCGTTGAATATATTCAAAACAGAGATCGATAGATTTTTGGATACTAAGGGAACCAAGGGATATGGGGATAATGTGGGAAGGTGGAGTTAAGGTAGATGATCAGCCATGATCTCACTGAATGCCGGAGCAGGCTCGAAGGGCCGAATAGCCTACTCCTGCTCCTAGTTCTTGTGCTCTTAAAACCCACCCTTGACTTCTCTGTCCTAGCAAACTACCGCCCCATCTCCAAAGTCCTTGAACGTGTTGTTGCCTCCCAATCCGTGCCAATCTTTCCCACAACTCCATGTTTGAATCCCTCCAATCACGTTTCCTCCCCTGCTACAGTATTGAAATGGCCCTCATCAAATTCATAAATAACATCCTATGGGATTGTGACCGTGGTAAGCTATCCCTCCTCATCCTTCCTGCAGCCTTTTACACTGTTAACCACACCATCCTCTTCCAATGCCTCTCCTCCGCCAGCCAGCTGTGTGTGGCTGCCCTCGCCTGGTTGCATTCTTATCTAACCAGCCACAGCTAGAGTCACATTTGAACATACGAATTAGGAGCAGGAGTAGGCCACTCGGCCCTTCGAGCCTGCTCCGCCATTCAGTAAGATCATGGTTGATCTGATTACTTCACATTCCCGCCTACCCCCGATAACCTTTCACCCCCTTGCTTATCAAGAATCTATCTACCTCTGCCTTAAATATATTCAAAGACTCCGCTTCCACTGCCCTCTGAGGAACAGAGTTCCAAAGACTCACGGCTCTGAGAAAAAATTTCTCCTCATCTCGGTCTTAAATGGGCAACCCCTTATTTTTAAATAGTGACCCCTAGTTCTAGATTCTCCCACAAGAGGAAACATCCTCTCCACATCCACACTGTGAAGACCACTCAGGATCTTATGGCCTAAAAATTCGGTTGCTTTGCGCCTCGCCTCCCGCAAAATTCAGTAGGTGGTTAGCGGCAGCGGTAACCGTTAGCGCCCCGCTGCACCACCCACGATGACGTCATCGCCGTGCGCAGCACCCTAGCCGCAATCTTCGGTAGCGCCCCGATTTACCACCGGACGCCATGTCTGACAGGGTCAGGGGGACCTACCTGCAGCACTAATTAAAGGGGAGGTGCCAGGCGGCCGTTTTTGTTGTTGGCCGCCTGCCAGCACCTGCCCCCGTTGCCGTCCCTGGCCTCCTGACCAGCCCCCCGCGGAGTGCTGGCTGAGCTCCATGAGCCCGGCACTTCTCTTGAATGCCGGGCTCTTTTGCCGGCACTCTGATCCCTGGTGGCCCGGCTGGGCCCCGGGTCGCGTTACACAACGCCCCTCCCCTTTAAGAAGGGGAGGAAGGCCTGCAGTACCATGGCGCGACGTGGCAGCACGTAGCGCCGCGATATTCCTTCGCAGCACCCCAAGAGGGAGGCAGGGCACTTCCAACTGCACACAAATTCTGTATTTCTCATATCTATTATGCTTCTTTCCATCGTCTGATGTAAAGATCATTTCAGCTGTATAACCATCTCGTTTAAAAAAAAAAGTTGATTACAGATCATTGTTCTTTTGTATTTTTTCTTTGCCTCCCTCTCCATTTTGCTCTGATTCTATTTAAATGCTTGTTCATTTTCAGTTCTGATGAAGGGTTACATCCAAAACATTAACTTGATTCTTCTCTCCACAGATGCTCACTGACCTGTGTATATCCATCATTTGCAGTTTATGCTTTTTATTGCATCCATTGTCTTATGTACTCATGACAGGTGGCTGAGCTGGCAGATCCCACTATGTTTCCCCCTGCATACATGCTAAATCTGCAGCGTGCTGACTCAAAGGGCTGGGGATTGAGTTTTTTTCCACCCCACCCCCTCCATCCTCACCCCACAATCTCGCTTGTTTAATTGGACCAGTGGTCTTGTCAGTCCATGGTATCAGTGCGTTGCCCGACACTTGGTTCTCTAAGTGACTAAGCAACCAAACTGTCAAATTCAAATCAGTGGTCCAAGAAGGATGGATTGCACACTGTCCATATTTTCTCCTCCTATCACCTTTAGCATGCAACTTGAAGACAGACTTTCATGCATGGTATGCTCAGGATAGTAACAAAGAAACCAGAAACCACTGAATTAGAAGATTTGCTCCACAAAAGAAGAAAATTGACATGTATGACACCACAAACGCAACTGCTGTCATGAATCCTACGAAATGCAGATACTGCTGTGCCAGGATTGGGGAGCCTGCACTTTAAGAACATTTAGCCTGTTCACTTCAAATGAATGTCCATTCATGTATGGGGAGCCAGGCCATTACAAAGAACATACAGGTTTGTCCTCATCTATATCCGAAGTCTACACAACTTTTGAATTTCGGTTGTCTGAATTAAATATGTTTTTATTCACAGGAAGACACTGGCGTACTGTATGTGTAAACATCAGGAATCACAAATGGTTTTAAACGTTAACTAGAATAAAATACACAAATTCTCCCAGAAATTGAGAAAAACATTGTAGTTTCTATAAAGGTAAAAATAACTATAATGTAGCTATTTTGCAAGCTTACTTCTGTTAATGCAAAATAATGCACACAGACAGTGGAAGAAACAGAATTCAAACAGGTAAATGGAAAGAAGATTCTTTAAAAACTGGGCTGAAGCCTGTTAGGACGCAATACGAGAGATTATCCTGGGTCTGCGCACAGGTGCATTACATCACCTGGGCACAGCAAATATTAGAAGGAAAATTGGACAGGTTCCATTGCAGGCGACGTTCCAACCTGCTCCCCAATATCCCCCACCCCAGTGTGCCTGGGTGCAGACCCAGGAAAATGTTCCCAATAAGGCCACATATGTTCTGTCTACAGTAAACCTAAGGATGGACGTCCCTCTGATTTTCTCAGCTAAATAACGTACCTTTTGCATAATGTAATAGAGTTCCAGTTCAAAGCATAATACGTTAACGCTGTGCACAAAACATCTTAAAAAAATTGGGCACAGAAAAGGGAAACTTGCTGCAAGATCAGTTGTCTCCCCTTCACCCCCTTATCTAATTTCAGATAAGAAATTAGATTATCTCATGTCAGATAATACCCGTAACGTTACCAGCTTTATCGCACATCCTTTGTCTGAAAATTATCCTTCAAACTATTCTCAACTACCAGCATATATATCTGTCAGAAGTTAGCCAACAGAATAAGCTTAATTTATTTTATGTAATGTACATAGCTATCCTTTAAGTTCAAATTATAGCATTTATAGAAGAATGTTAACTGCAATTATAATGGCACTTACTGCATCAACACGAAAGTTGCAATAAACTCAGGAGTCAGATTACAATCTGTCTCCTGAGCGCATTAAAGCCAAGCCTTTCAGGAGACTGTCGCATACCATTTGGATTTTGTACTAGGTGGAGAGCAACTCCGGCCCGGTAGACAGTTACGTTTAAAAAGAGCTCAGATCATTGGATCTCATGGACACTTTACACGTCTAGTAAACAGTCTTTTGGATGTTATATGGAAATCATCTGCTCTTTGCTAATATTACAAAATAGTCACCCGTGGAACAAACGCGCAAAGCTCTCTTCTGGCAGACAGATTGCATGCTACAATGCAATACATTTCTGGTCTTGCCAGCTACATTTTGCACTCTACAGCTACTGTCTTAAACCAGCATTGCAGTACAACTACGGTCTTAGACACTTGCTATCGGCAAAGATATAATTGCCAACTTCTGAAAGGACTAAATTACTGCACAGCTTTGCCTTGGTGTTTGATTACTATTATATTGACAAGTGCTTTGCCAGCTCTATTATCATCACATATGTCCTTCATCATCTTTGTCAAAATGTATTTGCATTCACTTTTGGATTTTTTTTGTAACTTGCTTTGTTTGGCATTTTTGGATAATTGGTCTTTAACCCACAGATTTAAATTTGCAAAATAAAACTGCGAGTTGTCTTTACACTGTAGTTAAAATGTTTGGATTTCAATTATAATTCTTAATTCTTTTCACCTTCTCACAAAATTCTGTATTTTGCACTCACCAAATATCCCAAAATCTCCTTCTTTATGCTAGCTTCAGGTTCAGAATGATCATACTGCAAAATATAAAGAACTAAGATTACTATAGCTGTTAACACCAAGATTACAGGAAACTTTGTGCTATCCGGAGGTGAGCTATCCGGCAATCTGGAGCCACCGGCAAAAATCAGCAGCCGTTTTTTATTCTTTTTGTTTGTTTTTTTTGCTTTGTTTGAACAGTCAAGCTGTGCAAGGTCTGTAGCTATAGCAACAGCTTCAGCTACAGAGCTTTAGGGCCACACCCGAGTGTTTAGAAGCTGTTGCTAAGCAACAGTGTTTGTTGTCAAATACGGAGATAAGAATCTCTATCTCTCAACATTAACTCTGGAGATACGGCAGCAGCTCGGTCCTGTGGGTGCCGGATAGCACAAAGTTTCCTGTACTTACAAAACCATTTCTAAATTAGAACTTACACAGTAATGCTAAACAACAAATAGAGTAATAGAACACTCTCATTGATACTTGTGTTCTGTTTTGGGTGACCTTAAATGAACAGCTTGAATTCATCCACTATATGGAGGTTTCCCCACTGAGCAAACATACAGAAATTTAAATAAAGCTAAAGCTAATCTTGGTACAGTTATACCACTTGCTCTATTCTCAGTTCTCAATGTGCCACAGAAGAGTTTAATTATCTGAGAACGATCAGGTTTTATGGGTTGTCACCATCAGCAATTCTCCCCGCTTTGACTTGCTATCATATCAAAGACTGACTGTCACATCTAGGACATGACCATGTCAATTTCAGATTCTGAGTTATTTATTAGCTGAGAAACCAGCCTCTAGAGCTGGCTTTTCAGCCAACAAAACCCAAAATGGACGGTCGGAGTTAGAAGTAAGAAAAATGGTTACGTGAATTGTTTAAAAGAGAAAAAGATTAGAATAGTTAAATGGGAAAGTAAAAGGTAGTTTTTAAAAATAACAGGAGAATGGGATGAAAGTAACAGGATGAGCACAAGTGTTTACAAAAAAAATGGTTACAAGTTGCTCTGCCATGGCATTGCACAAGAGGAATAAGAACCAAATACAGTCTTCCAGTGAAGTGGAGTTAGAGGGTAAGGAATAATTGGATTAGGGTGTGCAGATGTAATTCAATGGGGTGAGTGGAACAGCAAATGGGTTGGTGAGGTTAGTTCCCAATGAGTACACTGGGCATGAAGGTCACAAGAGTGGAGGATGGGGAAGTTGGGGTTTCTGCTCTTAAGGAAGCAGCAAAGAGAATTCCAAGAGAAGTAGACAGTCGGCTTGTTCAAGGAGGGATTCAAGCCTGGGACTGTTGTAGGAGAGAAGGTAGGCTGAGGCACAGTAATGGGTTGTAGTAGGGATTACGGGGAGCGTAATACTGGAAATGGAAAAAGTAAAGATATAAAAAGATGACATGGTCTGAGGGGATGAGGAGAGAGGTTAGCAGATCTCTATCTGGACCAATGTTCCCTTTAAGCTGTGCGGCCGTGCAGCGCTCAGGGATCCTGCGCAGCCGGATTTTCAATGCAAAAACCATACAAGCACGGTACTTTAAAGGGGCCTCATGGCCCCAAGAAAAATTACAGGGAACATTAACTTGGACATACCGGACATCTCATCCGTTTGAGAACCAATGTCCTAGCCACATCAGTGGAGCAAAACCTCAACTATTGCTGCATATTACTGCAGGTTATCCTTCTAAACAAAACACGTCACCAAACTGCCAGGAGTATTAAAGCACAAAGGAGAATTGACAGATCACAGTAAATACAAACCCAAATGTTAAAAGATGGCCACTGGGATGAATACACATCAGTTTCAGCGTCTTACAAATAAATAATGCTTTATGAGAGTGTATTTTATTAAAACACAAGAGTTGATTCTGTGGAACGTATGAAAGGCTTCAATTTTTTTTAAAATAGTAATTTTGCTTGAATTTTTGACTTACCTTTACTGGTGCCCGATAACTGGCATCAGATCCTTTGCGGTCATCATCTTGACAGCTCCTATGAGCAAAACAAAATCATTTTCAAGTCCTCAATATGGCACTGGAATGTTGGTTGAGTCATGGACACAACTTCTAAGAAATCGACCAGATAGCTATCTTCATATTTTGCCTTTCCCCCCCACATACCTAATTGAGTGATTAGAAAAATACTGCACTCTGACTCAATTGAGACACGATCACTGTCCGAGAGATAGGAGAACAAGACTTTCATCAAGAGAACGAAAAGTTCCTCACTACAGGCAAACAATCTACCTTTATTTATTTATCTCTGCCTGATAAAATAGCAGCAACCACTCACGTTAGGAGACGCAGCTGTCTGATTTCAAGTGCCTGGCATCGGAGGAGTCTAATAGGCAAGACTGCTCTGCCACATTTCAGATTTCTCCCGGAAGCAAGTGCAGTTTCACAGATCAAGGTGGACTGTTGTGAAGCTAGCTCTTAAAATAGCCACTCCAGTACAATGGGAAAACTGCAAAATTCTACTTTCCAAGTGCAAATGTGAACACATTCCATGTGCATCATTTGGATACATTATGTTGTATCTGCAAAGGCAACCACCAGCTTTCTGGTTAAAGTAAAAGGAATAAAATGCACCCCTTTTCCGGCTTCTCCGCACTTTTTCTATTGCCCTCGCGGTGGAATAAATAGAATGCCCTTTTCAGTAACATTCCCCTTTGGTAAGCCTCACATCATGACCACTTATGTAATGTACTTGAATCTTTCAAATCCGGTAAATTTACTCAACCCAAGTAACTTTGACAATGCACTCCCACTGGTCAATACAAGCTTCCCCCTATTGGGCCTGGCGTAGGTGAACCCCTGGCAGGAATATTGTACCAGTGGAAGAAATGGGGAAGTGGCAGTGCTGCCAGCTTGGAACTTGAAGGCAGTGGAGCATTTTGACCGTTCCATGGTCAAACACCCGTGAAGGAACCATGTTCAGGCTTAAAACTCTGGCAACACTCATTATTATGGTTGCTTGCCTTGAATTTTAATCCTGAAATGGCCTTCATGGTGTTCGACTTGAACGCAAGAGTTTCCCTTACTCTTGGTTTCAAGAAATTTCTTCCCGGAGAGTCCATGGCCTTGGATATTGGTCACAGCAGTATCCTTGTAGGGCCCCAACAATATTTTACAACTGATACCCAAATATGGGCATGTAGCATCTTTTCAAGGCATATTGTGCACCTGATGCCATTCAGTTCCTTAGAATCCCTAGTAGGTTCTTCATCTCTTGCTGAGGTGCCATCCTGATTCTGATCTGGTTTTGGCTAGATATGATAAATTCATATGACTGGTATGATATTTATCCTTCGGAACCAAATTTCAGGCTCCACCAAAAGAAATTAAGGAGCCATAATTGGGCTAACTATAGAACACCAACAACCATGGCTAGTTGACAAGTCTACTGCTTATCCTTTCTCTCCTGACCCAAACTTGTGCCATGTCTATGCCTGAATACTGCTACCACTTTCTCTTGTTCTCTCAATGAGTTTAGAGAATATTATTAAGAGGAGGCTTCACAAGTGACAGTGCTTTAACATCACTGCAGACAAAAAAGTCATTTTGCACACCATACATTACCTAGACTTATCTCTTTTCTTGTCGTCATCTTTGGAGTCCCATTTGCTTTCCCGTCTCCAATCTTTAACATGGTCAGAATGTTTAATTTTTTCTTTCTCTCTTTCCTTTTCTTTCTCTCTTCTCTTTTCTTTCTCTCTTCTCTTTTCTTTCTCTCTTCTCTTTTCTTTCTCTCTTTCCTTTTCTTTATCTTGCTTAATAGATTTTGTCCGCTTAATAGATCGTTCCCATTCATCTCGCCAGTCTTCTCCAGAATGTCTAATGTCTTTAAAAACATTTTAAAAAAGTGACACATATAACAAAGTACATGACCTTGTACAGAATACTTGTAATATCAATTTTATAGTCGAAAAATTATCTATTGCTTTTTCACTTCTATTGGATTTAGTGCAAAATCCAGATGATACATAGCAAATACTAAGAATGAAAACAAAAATATAATTCTCCAACCAACCAAATGCTAGGAGATACACTAAACAGCTTCCCTTCCGGGTTTCCCTCCAAGTGGTAAATCATGGTAGTACAAAGCTGTGTGCCACCACGTCATGGTCTGTGTGCTAGAACACCATACATGTACACCACCAAGCCAGCTTTATTTTTACTTGATTTTGATTAAAACCTAGACAATAGGACGATACAGATTTTTAAATGAATCTATTTGGTAATAATAGTTAGAATACTTAAAATGTGCTCTACCTTTAGAGGTTTCTCTTTTCCTAGTCTGGTCACGTTTACTTGAGGACTCGTGTCGAGGATATTTGGGATCTGACCAAGAACCAGCTGAAATAGAATTAATTGTTGCAAAAAGTTCTTAGCATCTTGTATGCTAAAATGAAGTAGAGTGCTCGTACTGGTAATACATCCAACCTTGGCTGAGGGACCATTTCCTCCAGTTAAAACACTAGGAAGAACAAAGTTGTCATCTTTGGCCCTAATCACAAACCCATCCTCTACCTGCCATAAATATCAGTTCATCCTAAAATCTGCTGCTCATATCCTATCCCATATCAAACGCTACTTACCCATCACCCGTGTACTCACTAACCTATATTGGCTCCGGGTCTTTCAAGGCCACAAATGTAATATTCTCACCCTTATTTTTAAACCCACAAGGTTTGCTTCACCTTTCCATCTCCCCCTCTTCCTTTAAAACCCTCTTTAAAACCCACCTCTAACTAAACTTTTGGTCATCCCTCTTTCTTTGGCTTAGTTTTCCCTTATGCCTCAAGGTGTATTCCACATTAAAGACACTCTATAAATGCACCCTGTTGTTGTAAACCTGGCGATTGCTATGGCAGATAAGGGATATAAAGCATGGCACCCTGCCTGATCAGGCTTCCTGATGACAGCATTAACTTGGGCAATTCTCTCCTCTGTAAATGAAGTTACCTACAGGAAAGTTCTACTATTTGTATCTCCTTTAATTTGTCTCTCCCTTGAAGATTCCATGCCTTTTTCTTCCCCGTATTTCTTCATATTCTTACTATTGTACTTGTTTGGTTATTTTCCTGCTGCCTTGTAGATAGTTTGTTCCTTTCTTATTGCAAGTGGGAGAGGGAGCAGGCCACTGTACAAGCTAAAGGAGCAGGTTGTGCAAATGAGGCAAAACGACCAAGACAGACGTAACCACAAGCAATATTGTACCTCAGCAATCTTCAACTACATTCTAAAGCTTATCCTGCTAAACTAGAGATCCAGAAACACCGAGGTCAGGGTCAGGAAGTGGTGAGCAGATGTTTTTTGTAAATATAAACAGGCTCAAAATGCACCAGACCAATGAAGTGCAGATCACTAGGTAGCCCTGATGCAGCAGAAAGTAGCCATGTTGCATTGTGGTGGTGCTCTCTGACCTCTGATAGCTGTTTTTTTTTAAAAAAAGCACAAGTCCCCAAAGAACAGGTAGCTACCATCATTGGTTATCTTTAGAGTTACTACCTCCTTTAAGGACTTGCATTAAATGTTCAGTTCAAAATAATGCACATTGTTAAGCATTTCACGTGATTTTTATTCCACATGCACAGTTGTATGTGGTTCAACACAAGATTCTGCCTCATGAGTAGAGTATAAATCAAAACATTTAACATTTAATTCTATAAGTAGATTTATCTCTGACCAGCCATTAGGGCAATCAGGCAAATGACCTACTGCCAACCCGGAGTCTGTATTGGTTTGCAACAGTTTCTAACAAATGTGAAAACACAGCTAGGTCGATTCCTCAGATTTCCATCACTCCAGAGAAGATAGGGGACTCACTGCACAACAAACTGCAGAAGCAAGCTCCCCTGTGTGGCACAGTTAATTGAATTTTGATTTTGAGACAGGGAATATTAAAATGTTGTACACAAACATACCTCTCGAGGCACTTGCTCTGCTAGAAGGTTTTGAATCTGTGCTACCCCAAGACCTTTTTGTTCTAGTATCTGGAGGGTGAGGTGTTTTTATGTTAGTGCTCTGGTCTTGGTCGATACTGCTGTATTCCATTACTGGTAGCTGACTTCCTAAAATAAAAAAAACATTTTTTAAATAATTAAAACCTAGTGTCTCAAAAAAATACATACCAAATAAAATCAGAGTGTTTCAAATAGCATCATTTAGCAGACCAAATGGAGAAGACAGCTCTGGTCTGCCAAATTCTCCAAGGGCAAGAGGATAACCAGGGAAAGGGTAGGGCCCATTAGGGACCAAAGTGGCAATCTGTGTGTAGAGCCAGATGATGTAGGCGGGGTTTTAAATGAATTTTTTGCATCTGTGTTCACTATGGAGAAGGACGATGCAGACATAGAAATCGGGCAAGGGGACTGTGACATACTTGAACATATTAGCATCGAGAGGGAGGAGGTGCTAGCGGTTTTAGCAGGCCAAAAAGTGGATAAATCCCCAGGCCCGGACGAGATGTATCCCAGGCTGCTGTGGGAGGCAAAGGAGGAGATTGCAGGGGCTCTGACACAAATTTTCAGAACCTCTCTGGCCACAGGGGATGTACCAGAGGACTGGAGAACAGCTAACGTAGTACCATTATTCAAGAAGGGTAGCAGGGATAAACCAGGGAATTACAGGCCAGTGAGCCTAACATCTGTGGTAGGGAAATTATTGGAAAAAATTCTGAGGGACCAAATTAGTCTCCACTTGGAGAGGCAAGGATTAATCGGGGATAGTCAGCATGGCTTTGTCAAGGGTAAATCATGTCTGACAAATCTGATTGAATTTTTCGAGGGGGTGACTAGGGGGGTGGATGAGGGAAATGCTGTGGGTGTGGTTTACATGGACTTCAGTAAAGCTTTTGACAAAGTCCCGCATAGGAGACTGGTCAAGAAGGTAAGAGCCCATGGGATCCAGGGTGCCTTGGCGCTTTGGATCCTAAACTGGCTGAGTGGCAGGAGGCAGAGGGTGATGGTCGAAGGTTGCTTTTGTGACTGGAAGCCTGTGTCCAGTGGGGTACCTCAGGGATCGGTGCTGGGTCCCTTGTTGTCTGTGATCTACATAAATGACTTGGATGAGAATGTAAAAGGTATGATCAGTAAGTTCGCAGATGACACGAAAATTGGTGGGGTGGTAAATTGCCAGGAGGAAAGCCTCAGGCTACAGGACGATATAAACGGGTTGGTCAGATGGGCGGAAAAGTGGCAAATGGAATTTAACCCTGAAAAGTGCGAGGTGATGCATTTTGGACGGACAAATAAGGTAAGGGAATACACAATGAGTGGTAGGACCCTAGGAAGTACAGAGGGTCAGAGGGACCTTGGTGTACATGTACATAGATCCCTGAAGGCAGCGGAACAGGTAGATAAGGTGGTTAAAAAGGCATATGGGATACTTGCCTTCATTAGCCGAGGCATGGAATATAAGAGCAGGGAGGTTATGATGGAGCTGTACAAAACGCTGGTGAGGCCACAGCTGGAGTACTGTGTGCAGTTCTGGTCGCCTCACTATAGGAAGGATGTGATTGCTTTGGAGAGGGTGCAGAGAAGATTCACCAGGATGTTACCTGGGATGGAGCACCTCAGCTATGAAGAGAGGCTGGACAGGCTGGGGTTGTTTTCCTTGGAGCAAAGGCGGCTGAGGGGGGACCTGATTGAGGTGTACAAAATGATGAGGGGCATAGATAGGGTAGATAAAGAGGAACTTTTCCCCTTAGTAGGGGGGTCAATAACAAGGGGGCATAGATTCAGGGTAAGGGGCAGGAGATTTAGAGGGGATCTGAGGAGGAACTTTTTCACCCAGAGGGTGGTTGGAATGTGGAACTCAATGCCTGAAAGGGTGGTAGAGGCAGGAACCCTCACAACATTCAAGAAGCATTTGGATGAGCACTTGAAATGTCATTGCATACAAGGCTATGGACCAAATGCTGGAAAATGGGATTAGACTGGACAGGGATGGATGGGCGGTGCGGACACGATGGGCCGAAGGGCCTCTTTCTGTGCTGTAAAACTCTATGACTCTATGACATTTGTTCATGGAAGACTTTCACTTGAGAATCATACCAGTTTACCAGCACATCATAAACTGCTTGAAGAGCTCCTCCATACAACTGGGCAGCTTCCCTTGCTTCTACACAGTGAGGAACTAGGGCTGGCTCATGCCACAGCGCAGATGCAGAAATAATTAATGTACAAATTAGACAGCCATCATATTTACTGTCTGTATTGCTGCCAGTTCCTCCTCCCAGATGATCATTAGCCACTATGCACTCAGAAGGTAAAACATTCATACAGGCATGAAAGTTGCATCAAGCTCAATTATTCCACAAGTTCGTAATATGTGGTAAATGGTAAATCATTTGGTACATGTACTACTGAGATGAGTTGTGAGAATTAAAATAGCTTTATGATAAAGGAACATACAGACACCGTCATGTTATTTTATATGCCTCTTACTGTCTAAACTAAAAGTAGTGAATGCTGGTGATTTACCATCTTCAGATCTTCCCGTAGAAGCTATCCTCTCACTAAGTGCAGGTCCATCAAAATCTCGGACTACCTGGAATTTAAAGAAATTTCACTTTGAAGAAAAAATATTAGCCAAATTTGTTCTATTAAAATATCAATTTTAGTGTATTTAAAGAGTGACATTCAATTAGCTTTTCTTCTGCCTTTCTGTAAAGTATAATATTTCTGTAGAGAACGGCACTTCTAACAACAATTCAATGTACAGAATAACCACTCAATGAGAGGTTCCCTATTTCATTATACCTTCAAGAATTAAAGCGCAAATTATCTTTGCATCCTTCACCATAGGAGTTAAGCTTGGTTTGTCTGGTTCTGGAGGAACCATATATTCAGCCTGCAGATAAAACATCATGACTTTTTGGATTGGCAGTGCTGCACATGGTCTCTACTCCCACGTGCAGTAAGGTATCAGGACCTGTGCCATTGTGCTAGCTTGTTTTCAAACAAAACTAAATTAAAACCAAGTGCCAAAACCTGTAAGCCATTACCTTGAGGAAACAGTGGGGTAGAACTGTAGTGTGGAGGATGCATATAATTTGACGAATGAAAACAACCCCATGATGGGAATTGGGGGGGGGGGGGGCGCGCGCAGTCTGTCATATTTCAAATCCTAAAAAGACATTTTAATATAGTTCTTTATGGGATTTAGGTTGCTTTAAATTGATTACAGAAGCAGCTAACCTAGATACATATCTCCAATGTAGACAAATACCCACACACATCTAAGCCGTGACCCAGAATGCACCAACCCTGCTTCACAGCTAATCGAAAAGTGTCTTTTTTTAACCCTACGAGACAAGTCATAGAAACACAGAAAAATAGGAGGAGGCGGCCATTCGAGCCTGCTCCGCCATTCAACATGATCATGGCCGATCCTCTATCTCAATACAGGAAACTGTGATATCCGGCACAACGGGACCGAGCTGTTGCCGTCCCATCAAAACTGCCGGACAAACCAGCGCTAATGTTAAAACATACGGAGCTTTTGAGCTCTGTATCTGGCAACAAACCCTGTTCTTCTAAACAGTCGGCCGTAGCTTGCAAGCGTCTCTGTAGCTAAGCAACAGCTTCAGCTAGACCTTGCAGAGCCTGACTGGTGAAAAAAAAGCAACGAAAAGAAAAAAAACTTACTGAACCGACTCCTGAATTTTGCCGGTGGATCAAGCATTCCGGACAGTTAACCTCCGGATAAACCAAAGTTTCCTGTACCATATTCCCGCTCTCCCCATAACCCTTGATGCCTTTTGTGTTTAGAAATCTATTTCCTTCTTAAATGTATTCAGTGACTTGGCCTCCACAGCCTTCTGTGGCAGAGAATTCCACAGGTTCACCATCCTCTGAGTGAAGACATTTCTCCTCATCTCAGTCCTAAATGTCCTACCCCGTATCCTGAGACTGTGACCCCTCGTTCTAGAACCCCCAGCCAGGGGAAACATCCTCCCTGCATCCAGTCTGTCTAGCCCTGTCAGAATTTTATACGTTTCAATGAGATCCCCTCATTCTTCTAAACTCTAGTGAATACAGGCCTAGTCGACCCAATCGCTCCTCATAAGACAGTCCTGCCATCCCAGGAATCAGTCTGGTGAACCTTCGCTGCACTCCCTCTATGGCAAGTATATCCTTTCTTAGGTAAGGAGACCAAAACTGCACACAGTACTCCAGCTGTGGTCTCACCAAGGCTCTATACAACTGTAGTAAAGCCTTTGCAAAAATAGGTGGTTCATTTGGGAACCTATGCTACCCAAATGTTAAGATTTGTTGGTCATGCCAGATTTTATACAGCCTAAAACATAGACCATAATTCCAATTAATCTCAATTTTAATGTTGAGCCTTCGACACACTCTGTGCTTCTGACTGGGGATATAGGTGCTTTTGAAAACCTTATTTTTCATAGCTTTGATCAAATATCTACAATACCTATCCATCAACCACCCCTTGATCGTCTGAGAGTCAAAAGGTAGCAGGGATTATATACACAAAAGGAATCTGTTCTTTAGTTCTTCTTGTTCCACCAATGTAGAAATGACCACATGAAGGATCCTGGAGATAGTCTCAGCCTCAAGTGCATGTTTGCGTTATAGATACTGGTTCAATGTAGTTGGGAGGGGTTAGTCATGTTCTTTTTTTGTGAACCAACGAAGGACAAGTAAAGTGCTGTAATCTAGAAAAGCTGCTGCGTTAGTTTCTTTTATACTGTTTAATTTTAATACACATGATTCACAGCTTATACCCTAAACCACACAATGACATTCTTCCATTATCTGAAGACAGTAACAAGGATGTTCATTCAACCCTGGGCAATGTTACATTAGTGAATATTATGCACACAAGGTCACACTTCAGTTTGTAAGGAGAATGAATCGCTTATAGGAATGGTCTTTGGCACTGAGCAGGAAAACTATCTGGTGCAGCTCAAAAAGCACAACAGACTCTACAAGGTAGGTTATCGGTCCTCTTCATTCAGCATCAACATACCACATGTTTGGTAAACACTGGGATTACTTCACATGGCAGCTTTGCAAATATAATGAATCGTAACTTGATTGAGACATATGAAGGAAACAGTTCCAGAACTTTTAAACTGATCTCTGAACTTAATTCCTTAAGATGGTGGTATTGCAAGATGCACCCCACCATTCATTTAGCTACATGTTGCTTGATCACTACTTTTGCTCACATTTTTGAGCCATAGGAAGCCAACAACTGCTGAGAGATCAAAAGATGGTTTTACAGGAGACATGGTAGCCGAGAGGCATATATGGCTCCACATAATGAAATAACACTTCACTCGCTGCAGCAGGTAAAACAAAGGGCAGATAATTCATCAGCTTAAGTGAAACAACTTTCAACTGAAACTGAAGGTATGTCCCAAGGATCATCTGGTCAGAATCACAGAAATTTCAGCTCAAGAGGCGGCACTCGTCCCAGTGAGGTGGCACCGGATGAAACACCAAACTAAACTTAAGAGCACATATGTCACACAACCAAGGAGAACTGACATGTCTGTATGCACTGAAGTTAGCAGATAATGTCCTTACAAAGGTTTGTCAGCATGATAAATCAGGTGCTATAAATGGGAGATTTGAATTGCCTGGAAAATATAAGGTATTGGCTCATATTTTCCGATCACAGGCCTCCCGCGGGCAGAGGCCCGCAATCCGGAAAAATCTGCGTCCTTACCCGAGGACTCCCGGGACGCACGCGCTTCCGCTCCTGGGCCGCGCCAAACTCCAAATGCGCAGGCAGTTTGCAGCGTCCCGTGGGATCACATGGGCCATGGGGAGCCAATCAAAGAAGGGAATCTCCCTTCATATATTTGACAGGTCTTCTTGTTAAGTGTATGAATGGAGATCACCCCAAAAACATAGTAAAACTTTAAATAAAATATAAAAAAGTCATTTTTAAAATGACAATAAATGAAGTATTTTAAACAAAAATTTAATTTTTTGAAAAAAATAATTAAAGTTTTTTACAGGGCTAAAAATAAACACCTTTTTATAAAGTATTTTTAAATGATAAATCAGTGAATTTTTTTTTTTAATTTTTAAAAAACTTTTTTTCAGTTCTTATCCTGGTAAAAGCAGGCATAAGAATTGTAAGGGTTTTCTGTGGGCGGAGGGTCTCCAAAAAGCGGAACTATCCGCCCGCAGAGGCCCTTCTCCAGGGCAGCCAGAAGATCTGTCAAGACCATTCTTGCCCGATCGGAAACGCCAGTTTTCAGCGCATGCCTGAAACCGGCATTTCCGATGTCCCTACGAGTGGGTACACAGCGCGTACCCACCAGTAGGGATCAGAATATCTAGGCCAATGTAACAGATGGCAATGTTGCATAGGACATGGAGAAAATGTAGACAATGACCGCATTTACAAGTTAAGAGGTGTCCTGTACAAGAGCTTGCAGCCAGCATCGAGTTCTGCTCTGCAAACTCTTCAGACTCCTGGAGTTGCTCTTCATGGTTCCATCTTGCTCTTGTTAGTGGTCTCGTGATGTGCTTGGAGGCTTTCCCCCTCCAGGGCTTCCATGATAATGCCTTTGTATGCAGCACACAACAATCTTAAAACCTTGGTGAGGATGATTTGCAGGATACGCCAGATCCATTCAGGCACCTAAAGCACTGCTTCAACATGCCAATGGTATACTCAATGACGACTCTGGCAGATGCCAGTGCCTCATTTTAACTATTTTTGACTGCTGCCCTGGGATACCACAAAGCTGTTATCAGCCATAGCTCCAAGCACCCAGGAGCAACCCCAAAACCCGTCTTTCTGGGTCAAATAGTGGTGGGGGGGGACAGTGGATTGCTTTAAAATGAAGTATAGAATCATAGAATGGTACAGCACAGAAGGCGGTCATTCGGCCCATCAAGTCTGCACCGGCTCTTTCGAAGAGCAATCCAGTTAGTCCCACTCCCCTGCTCTTTCCCCATATCTCTGCAATTTTTTTCTCCTTCAAGTATTTATCCAATTCCCTTTTGAAGGCTACTATTGAATCTGTATCGACCACCCTATCAGGCAGTGCATTCCAAATCTTAACCACTCACTGCGTAAAAAAGTTTTTCCTCACGTCACCTCTGGTTCTTTTGCCAATCACCTTAAATCTTGTTATCAACCCTTCAGCCATTGGAAACAGTCATCATGACAGTTGGCAATTAAGCAGTGACTTGCAAATTAGATGATAATGATCATAAGCAAACTGAACAGAGAGTGGAATCAGTTCCTCCTTATGTAGGTTATGGCATTGTGCAAGACAGCACATAATGTCATAAGGAGTACAGTCTATAACCCCCGGAACCTCAGGAATCCTGGCAATCTATAAAATTGCAAAGTTTTCCTATGCTGGCAGGGAAAGAGAAAAATGTTTGCTCCAGCAAACAAAGCACTGGCCACCTGCTTTACACATCTATGGACAGCTGATTGACTTATGTTGCTTATGCCCCCATTGGAAGCCAGAAATGATCTAGAGACATAAAAGTTAAGCACGTATAATACTGTGCCTGTGAAGGAATTTGCTGCAGATCCATTTGGAGCATGTGGCACAATTCTGTATTGACGTCCATTGTAAATCAGTCCCGGAGACACTGTACCTCTGACAAGTGGAGGTATGTACACTTGTGTCTGTATATTTTGGTGTAGAGATAACAGCAGCTGGGTGTAGAGCACCTCTAATGTAGCCTAACCTTTTTTGTCAAATGGCACAGATTAATAGGGGAAACCCACTGTGTCAGTACTGGAGCTGTTAGGGCAATGAAGGCAGCATAACAATAATTGCTACAAAGGCCCCATAAAACCTAAGTGACAACAAAGGAGAAAAAAACCAAGACAAATAGTGCAGAAATGGCTTGGAAATAGTCCACTGAATCGTCTTATTGGCCTTTTTAAATTAACTTCTGTATACAGCGCAATCCCAAGCAACCTTGGAAGGCCATTTCATATGGGTGAGTATATCTCAGTTGATGCATGAACAAACACTGGAAAGTGCTCAAGTGTTTGCAAATGTCTTCAGCCAAAAGTGCCAAGAAGTGGACCTGGTCTCCTCCTGAGGTCCCTATCATCATAGGTGCCACTGTCCAGCCAATTTGGTTCACTCTATGTGACATTAAGATGATGAGTGAACCGGGCACAGCAAAGTCTATGGGCCCCCACAACATCCCAGCTGTCCTGCTGAAAACCTGTACACCAGAACTAGCTACCCCCACACCACCAGCCAAGCTATTCCAACCTACCCAACAATGTGGAAAATTGCTCACAATACACAAAATGCAGGAGAAATCTAGCCTAGTCAATTACCAGCTTCCTCCCACTCACCAACAAAGTGATGGAAAGAGTTGCTAATAGTGCCATCAAATAGCACCTACACACCAATAACCTGCTCGCTAAAGCTCAGTTTGGGTTCTCTCAAAAGCATTCTGCTTCAGACCTAGTCACAGCCTCAATCCAGACATGGACGCGTCAGCTGAAGGGCAGACAACAGTAACTGCCCTAGATCTCAAGGCAACAATCAACCAAGTATGATACCAAGGAGCCCGACAGAACTCAGGTAAAAAAGGAGTCAATTGGATAACGTTCCAGTGGCTGGAGTCACACCTGAAACAATAAAGATACCTGAAACAATAACGATGGCCGTGGTTGCTGTAGGCCAATCATCATAGCCCCAGGATATCGTTGCAAGTGTGATTCAGGGCAGAATTCTCAACGCAACCATCTTCACTTGCTTTATCAATGACCTTCCTTCCATCATAAGGTCACAAGTGGGACTATTTCCTGATGATTCCATAGTGTTTACTTCCATTCACAACTCTTCAATATGAAGCAGCTCATGCCAGCCTTCAGCAGGACTTGGACAACATCCACACTGGTGAGTGGCAGGTAACATTCGCACCACAAAAATGCCAGATAAAACCATATGCAACACAAAATGACCAAACTACCTTCCCCCGATCATCACCAAAAACACCATGGCCAAGTTCACCACCATCAACATCCTGGGAGTCACCACGAACCAGAAACTTAACTGGACCAGATACATCAACACAGTGGTTACAAGAACAGGACAGAGGCTGGGTACGCTGCAATGATAGGCTCACCTCCTGACCTCTGAAAGCCCCTCCACCACCTACAATGCTCAAGTCAGAAGCATAATGGAATACTCACCACTTGCCTGGATGGGTGCAGCTATAACATTTGAAGCGCAACACCATCCAGGACAGTGCACTCTGCTTGATTAACGCTGCTGCCAGTGGACTCCACCCTTCTACGATTGGCGCACTGTGGCTGCAGTATATTCTACCTACAGGATGCACTGCAGCCACACTAAGCCTACTTCAACAGCACCTCCTAGCCTCGTGACTTCTACCATAGAGAAGAACTAGAGCAGCAGGACCATAGGAACATCAGTTCCAGAATCCCCTCCAAGTCACAAACCATCCTGACTGGGACACATACTGCCATTTCTTCATCACTGCTGGACCGAAACCCTGGAAATTCCTACTTAACATTTAAGGATGTTATCACAAGGACTAGAACAGTTTAAGGAGAAAGTCAACCAACACTTTTTTCAGGGCAACTAGGGATGAACAATGAATGCAGATTTGTCAGTATTGCCCACAACCCAAGAATAGAAAAAACTGCACGCATGTCAAAATGACATCACCCCAACTTATTTTAAATATTACAGTGAAGCTCCTCCCTGTTTCAGCACTGGAAATGCATGCAATGTGTAAAATGGGAGAAGATCCAGTGTGACCAATGTCTGTTCCATTTTCTGATCGATAATGCCCACTTTGTCCAAAAAATGGATATTACTGATAGAAAAATCTGCCCTAAGGAGTACAATGTTCAGCTGGCAACTCCAGAATTGAGTCTTACACTAATTGGGATCATTATTTTAAAAAGTCACTGGCTCAAAAAGCATTATGGAGCGAAAGAAGGGCTCAATCAATAAAGTACCAAATAATGCCCATAGGGACAATATCCTACTTCCCCAATTAGTTGGATTGGTCCACACTGAGGCCACCCAAGATCATTTATCTTCAGAACCTACTTCAGAAAAGTATCAGCTGAACATTTTTTTAAGCTAGCAGCACTGAAGGTTTACCTCCATTTGGCATCAAACATTTTGATGAAGCTAAAGGGTCAAATAGGACGCTGAGGTTGCAAACAGTATGGTTCATCCTCAGACAGGCAGGGGGATGGAATCTGTTTTGCCACTATTTACCATGGATTTCTATTGCTCCTAATAATGAGCACTTAATGTTGTATATTTACCTTAATCGTTCCTCTTCCATCAATCTTTTCAATTGCTGATGCTTCTTTCTTGACAATTAGTTTGTATTTTCCTGCATTAAATTCCAATAACTCTGGATGCTTCTTTTTCTGAAAAACAAACACAATAAACATGCTTTATACATGGAAAATCACCAATGGTCACAAAAATTGGGCATTTAACCAAATGTTTGACACTGACAAATGAGATGAATCACATAACAAATGAAAAATGATGATTTTTCAAGCAAACTAGTATTGAGTGAATAGTTGTTTAGAAGCTTGATTTAAGTTGTAGGACCACACATCATGCCGATAGGCTGCACCCCAAATTTGAGCCCCTCCCCCAAGAAAAATAAACATTTATTTCTACAGCCTATAGGAGGTAATTTTGTATTTTTCATTCAGAAGTATTTCCTTATTGTTCACCTTTAGAACTGGTAACAGTCACACCAACAGTATTGTCATTAGGTACCAATACACTGGGAGGGGCGGCGGGGAAAATCACACTTGGGCCAATATGCTTTAATGTTCAATACTCGAAACTCATTACCTCAAATTACTCCAGTCAGCAATGCCAAAGCTGTAACCACCAATGTCACCCTAATGTTTATACAGATCTAAATGATCTCTCTAGATACAGCCCAGCTCTGTAAACAGAAAATCTTAATTGCACTGCTGGGTGCTTTTCACAGCTCAAATGAACACATACACATTCTTCAAAACTTAGGAAATGCATTGCGCCCTCATTTTAACACCCACTTACATGGCTCCTCTTTTGTGTCTGAAATCCTGCACTCATTGAATTTTGCTCCCCCCAACCAACTTCATCTTGTTTGTAGCTTCTCTTGATGCTGCAACCATTTAAGTGTAGTAATAACTGTTGATATTCTATTCTTTGCTCTATCAGGAAAATGTGATGATGGTCACTCATTTCTATGGCTAAATTTACAGAGGGGGAAGCTCAAATATTATTCAGGCAAGTAGATGCAGAATAAAAATGTCTATGGTTAGGATATTAATCTCAGTACTCTAAAAGCAACATAGAAAAGCTGCAAACTGAAAGTAACAAGTGCAAAGTTCACTAGGAAACAGTCAAATATCTGTGCATTTTAGCAAAATTTACAGCTTTGAAATTAATCCAGTTATATTATACAGAACGCGTCAGTGTCCTTAGCGCGATGTATTTTTTCAATTTTATGGCAGCTGAACACTATACAGTTATGCAGTCGTAATTATAATGTTGCAACTTCTAAATTAAAGACTTTAGATTTCAACCTGCATGGGCCCATCATTTTAAAGTACTCATCCTCAGTAACATCCAACAGTTGAAAGGCAAACAAAAGTTTATCAAGATTAGTGTAACTTATTAATCCATACTGTGAAAAGATTTCCTCTGCTCAATATTGCATCAAAATCAAACACTTTTATACACACATTTACATAGAAACATAGAAGATAGGAGCAGGAGTAGGCCATTCGAGCCTGCTCCGCCATTCAATGTGATCATGGCTGATCATCCAAATTCAGTACCCTGTCCCTGCCTTTTCCCCATATCCCTTTAGCCTCAAGAAATATATCCAACTCTTTCTTGAATATATTTAATGAACTGGCCTCCACCGCCCTCTGTGGCAGAGAATTCCACAGGTTCACCACTCTCTGGGTGAAGAAATTCCTCCTCATTTCAGTCCTAAATGGCTTACCCATTATCCTTAGACTATGACCCTTGGTTCTGGACTCCCCGGCCATCAGAAACATCCTTCCTGCATCTAGTCTGTCCAGACCTGACAGAATTTTATAAGTTTCGATGAGATCCCCTCTCAATCTTCTAAACTCCAGTGAGTATAAGCCCAATCGACACAATCTCTCCTCGTACGTCATTCCTGCCATCCCAGGTATCAGCCTGGTGAATCTTCGCTGCACTCCCTCCATGGCAAGAACGTCCTTCCTCAGGTAAGGCGACCAAAACTGCACACAATACTCGAGGTGCAGTCTCACCAAGGCCCTGTACAACTGTAGCAAGACATCCTTGTTCCTGTACTCGAACCCTCTTGCTACGAAGGCCAACATACCATTTGCCTTCTTAACCGCCTGCTGCACCTGCATGCTTACCTTCAGCGACTGGTGCACAAGGACCCCCAGGTCTCTTTGCACTTCCCCTTCTCCCAATCTATTGCCATTCAAATAATAATCTGCCTTCCTGTTTTTGCCACCAAAGTGGATAACCTCACATTTATCCACATTATAGTGCATTTGCCATGTTTCTGCCCAATCACCCAACCTGTCCAAATCGTACTGGAGTTTCCCCGACATCCTCCTCGCAGCTTACCCTCCCGCCCGGATTTGTGTCGTCTGCAAATTTGGAGATATTACATCCAGTTCCCTCGTCCAGATCATTAATATATATTGTGAACAGCTGGGGTCCTAGGACCGATCCTTGCGGTACCCCACTAGTCACTGCCTGCCACTCGGAAAACGACCCGTTTATTCCAACTCTTTGCTTTCTGTCCGCCAACCAGTTCTCTATCCAAGTCAATACCTTGCCCCCAATCCCATGTGCCTTAATTTTGCACGCTAATCTCTTATGTGGGACCTTATCGAAAGCCTTCTGAAAGTCCAAATACACCACATCCACTGGTTCTCCCTTATCTATTTTACCAGTTACATCCTCAAAAAATTCCAGTAGATTAGTCAAGCATGATTTACCGTTTGTAAATCCATGTTGACTTTGTCCGATCCTGTCACTGCTTTCCAAGTGCTCTGCTATTACATCTTTTATAATAGACTCTAGCATTTTCCCCACTACCGATGTCAGGCTTACCGGTCTATAATTCCCTGCTTTTTCTCTACCACCTTTTTTGAATAGTGGGGTAACATTAGCTACCCTCCAATCCATGGGTACCGTTCCAGAGTCTATCGAGTTCTGGAAGATGATCAGTAATGCATCTACTATCTCTAGGGCCACTTCCTTAAGTACCCTGGGATGTAGACCATCAGGCCCTGGGGATTTATCGGCCTTCAGTCCCATCAATTTTCCTAACACCATTTTCCTACAAATACTGATTTCTTTCAGTTCCTCGCTTTCATCAGACCCTATGTTCCCCGCCATCTCTGGGAGGTTATTTGTGTCCTCCTTTGTGAAGACAGAACCAAAGCATGCATTTAGTTGGTCTGCCATTTCCTTGTTTCCCATTATAAATTCCCCTGATTCTGACCGCAAGGGACCTACGCTTGACTTCACTAATCTTTTTCTCTTCACATATTTATAAAAGCTTTTACAGTCAGTTTTTATGTTCCCTGAAAGCTTACTCTCATATTCTATTTTCCCTTTCTTAATTAATCCCTTTGTCCTCCTTTGTTGACTCCTAAACTGCTCCCAATCCTCAGGATTATTGCTTTTTCTAGCCAATTTATATGTCCTCTCCTTGGATCTTATGCTATCCCTAATTTCCCTTGTTAGCCACGGTTGAGTCACCTTTTTTGTTTTATTTTTACGCCAAACTGGGATGAACAAATTCTGTAGCTCATCCATTTGGTCTTTGAATGTTTGCCATTGCCTATCCACCGTCAACCCTTTGAGCGCCATTCCCCACTCAATCCTACCCAACTCGCTCCTCAGACCATCGTAGTTTCCTTTATTTAAATTGAGGACCCTTGTCTCTGAGTCAACTACTTCATTCTCCATCTTAATGAAGAATTCGATCATATTATGATCGCTCTGACCAAAGGGGCCTCGTACAACAAGATTGCTAATTAATCCTTTCTCGTTGCATAATACCCAGTCTAAGATGGCCTGATCTCTGGTTGGTTCCTCGACATATTGGTCCAGGAAACCATCCCGTAAACACTCCAGGAATTCCTCCTCCACAGTATTGTTACTAATTTGGTTGGCCCAATCTATATGTAGATTAAAGTCACCCATGATGACTGCTGTGCCCTTATTGCACGCTTCTTTAATTTCCCTTTTAATGCCACCCCCAACCTCCACCTTACTGTTTGGAGGTCTATATACCACTCCCACTAATGTTTTTTTCCCCTTAGTATTTCTCAATTCTACCCATACAGATTCCACATCCATCAGAGCTAATATCCTTCATTACAATTGTATTAATCCCTTCTTTAACCAGTAATGCTACCCCACCTCCCTTTCCTTTTTGCCTATCTTTCCTGAATATCAAATACCCCTAGATGTTGAGTTCCCAGTCTTGGCCATCTTTGAGCCACGTTTCTGTAATCCCAACCAAATCGTATTCGTTTACCTCTATTTGCGCAGCCAATTCATCCACCTTATTACAAATGCTCCTCGCATTAAGACACAAAGCCTTCAGGCTTGTTTTTTTAACGCTTTTAATACATTATCAGATGTAACTGATTCTTATAGATAGACTGTTCCAAGTGCTTTGCTTATCTTGTACCTCTAATCACATTTTCCTCCCATTATTTTCTCTTTTTTTAAGGTACCCTTGCAGCACACATTTTCTGACTGAGAAATAAAGAAAATAAACCATTCCCAGTAACCTATTAATGCCTTTCAAACTGATTATGAGGTGCACGTGGATTGAAGGCCATGTTCTCCCTCAGTGTCTCCCCCATGTAGCAGCGATTCAGAGCTTATGTGGGATGCTGCATGGCAAAAATGAGTGCCCTATATTCTATTAGCATCACAAGAGTGAGGCTGGAGCAAGAAAAGTACGCACAGTAACCAAGTGGAGATCGTTGATATTTAATATGTATTTCATGCGATGCGGTGTCGACATTTGAACATTTTAGCAAATATCCATCTATCCAGTTCTAACTTTTGCTGCAACTTTTTTTTTTTTTTTAGGAATAAATTTGTTTTCACTTTTCTTGTCAAATATATCAATGATGCAAGTAAATAAGCAACAGTCAAGCACCATTTCAGGAAGGTGATCATATCCAAAGTATTCTTGGAGATTCCTGTCAGAGTACTCCAACTTTTCCTGCACATCAATATCTCAATGGGGAAATATGATATTTGCAATTTGTTTGTTCAATTCAGACTAAGATAATATTTCTAAGCAAGCCCTACAGTAAAAATGACATATGTGAAGTAAATATATTTATAATGAATGCATTTACTACTTTGTATACTTACTACATATCTCGTCTTGTGTTTAAATCCAAAGAGATGTGCCAGAATACACTGAAGAGGCAATTCACAAACGCACAGCTCACAGTAATATAATGGTTCAGTTTTTCCCTTAAAATGGTATTCAGTCACAAAATCCAGCCCTGCGAATAGAAATATATAAACATTACTCTGTCAACTCATAACAGTCAAAAGCTTAGAGCTTGGTACAGTATTAACTCAAATCCTAACAAATTTGGACATGCAGCTCAAGAGTGCCCATAATTTGGGGATCTTGCTCATAGGCAGTAAGGCTAGCACATGTAGAAATTTGAATCAATAAAAGATATCCATTGTACTCTGCACTTCATTCAAGCTGAAAAATATTTTTTACAGTTGCTACATATTTCACATTTTGAACCAACAAGGTAGTGACCAAATTACCTGATGTCAACACAAGATTAGTGAGCTCACTCCCACTGCAAGATTTATTACCCCAGTTTTTACTCAAGATATGTTGGGGCTGATTTCTATGTCCATTAAGCCCGTGTGTGCCAACTCAAGGGGATTAATGGACTGGAAAATGACCCTTTTTTGCATATGCATTTAAACTCCCACCTGAAACAGGTGGGGCATGTTTTATTATAATATTCAAAGGACATAGGAGTGACATCTTTTTCCAGCCTATGCACTGGGACCCTATCACTTTGAAATCACACCCATATGTAGTGGGCATCCAGAGTTACTAGGTGCTGAGCTGGATACAGAACCAAGTTTAAATGGCCTAGTAAAAACATTCTTTGAATATTTTTGAAGCTATTTTTATCTGTTTTTCCCCCTTCGGGAACTGTGTGTCAATTGGTGCAATTTTTCCCCCACTTTTGGTACCATTACTGGTATAAATGGGTTTCTTGTGTGTTTAGTGGAGAAGGACCAACAGAATGATACCAGGCAAGCAAGACTACACTGGCTCTGTGCCCACCAAAATTTGTAGACAGAGGTGAATAAATCTCATTTTGGTAGATGGATGCATTAGCTCCAAGTTTCAAGGTAGATTTTGACAGCAGGCTTGATGGCATAATTGTGATGGCCTAACTGCTATGGTGGAACTTTTTCTAGAAGCACTCGAATCACAGCAAGTAATGTTTTATACGGTACTGCATAACTTCTTTCATGCAGTACCAGGATAACCATCAGCCAGCAAAGCTTGATTGGCTACACCCACCAGGATGCCACTAACCACATTTGCAGACATTATCATATCTATCTGGCAATGGCTGTGGGACCCGTCCTCAAAGGGCCTGGATCAGCAGAGGGCCAGATGTAGAGCCAATCCACCGGATAGAAGTAGCATCATGCCCGCCACCAACTCCTCCCAGCCATGCTCGAATGTGGACTTGAGGTGGTGCCGTAGATTATAATAAAGGGGAATCCTCCTTGCAACCAAATCATGCAGCACCACCTCCAATTCAGCAGTCATCAAACAGGGGTTGGGTGCTGGCCACTTTATCACTTGTCTCTGAACTCATACTTGAGCCTTGGGTTTCCTTTCTCTTCATTTTTTCCTGTCACTTCAGCCTTGGCAAAGGTTAATTAGGTTGATATGCCTTTTTAGCCTTGCTAAAGGCTTACATAATTGTTGTCACCCTATTGTGACATTCCTCATTCCTTTAAATTTCATTGGCACACAATTTTCCACTATTTTTAGTGTGCTTCCTACACCTGCCTGAATATGCATCTGGGTCTCTGAATAATTATGTAAATAGAAATTTATATAATATGTGAATCATAGAATATTACAGCACAGAAGGAGGCCATTAGGCCCATCGAGTCTGCACAGGCTCTTTCGAAGAGCAATCCAGTTAGTCCCACCCTACATAAAGTATTACAGAGATTAGATAAGCATGTAGTAAAGACAGAGTGATTTTAATGGGGGATTTTAACTTCCATTTAGATTGTGATAAGCAGACGAACTCATGTCAGAAAGGTAGCGAATTTCTTGAGTGTTCAGGATAGTTTTCTGCAACAATATGTCCTAGAACCCTCAAGGGGGCATGCCATATTAGATTTCATAATGGGCAATGAACCAGATTTAGTTAACAGCCTAACAGTGAGTGAAAATTTATCCAATAGCGAACATAATATGATTGAGTTCAATGTTGTGTTTGAAAGGAGAAATGTAGAACAGCTTAGATTCTAGATTTAGGTAAGGCCGATTTCAACAGGATGAGACAGAGACTGTCCACAGTAAACTGGGCAAATCTGTTAATGGGTAAAATGACAGAAGATCAGTGGAAGGTATTCAAAAAAGAATTTAACGTGATACAGAACCAGCTTCTACCACAAGGGGCAAGAGCTCTACTTGCCAAAAAAAAAGCCAGGAGGTAAAGGACAACATAAAACTAAAAGAAAAAGCATACAAGAATGCAAAAAATAGCACAGATCCTGGCAACTGGGAGAGATACAAAAACAGCCAAGGGTGACAAAACAGATAGTAAGAGCTACAAAAAGAGAGTATGAAAAGGAATTTACAAGGGATATCAAAAACACCACAAAAATCTTTTACAATTATATTAGGAAAAAGAGGGTGGTGAAGAGCCATGTGGTCCCCTTAAAAACTGACAATAGTGATATTATAAATGAAAATAAGGAAATGGCAGACATGTTAAATAATTACTTTGCGTCAGTATTTACAGTAGAGGAAGAGAATAACATGCTGGACATCCAAAGGAAACTAATACTGAATCAGGGATGGGGACTCACCAAAATTAACGTAAGCAAATTAACAGTAAAAAAGAAAATAATGGTACTAAAGAGTGACAAATCCCAGGGCCAGATGGTTTTCATCAGGGTTTTAAAGGAAGTAGGTGAGAACATTGCAGATGCCCTAAATATGATCATCCAAAGTTCTCTCGATTCAGGAACCGTTCCTTTAGATTGAAAAATTGCACGTCACTCCACTATTTAAGAAAGGTGACAGAGGGAAACCGTGGAATTATATAGCCTAACATCTGTTGTCGGGTAATTACTAGAGCCTATAATTAAGGATGGAGTGACTGAACACCTCGAAAATTTTCAGCTGATCAGAGAGAGCAAGTATGGATTTGTAAAGGGTAGGTCACGCCTGTTGAACCCTATTGAATTTTTTAAGAGAGGACTAAAGTAGTGGACAGGGGAATGTCTATGGATGTTATTTACATGGATTTCCAGAAGGCATTTTCCTAAGAGGCTGTTAGTTAAAGTCGAAGTGCACGGAATTGAGGGCAAATCATTGACCTGGTTAGGAGAGTGGCTGAGCGGCAGGAGACGGAGAGTAGGGATAATAGGCAGGTACTCTAATTGGCAGGATGTGACTAGTCATGTCCCACGGGGATCTGTGTTTGGGCCTCACTATTCACTGTATTTATTAACGACTTAGATGATGGGATAGAGAGCCACATATCCAAGTTTGCCGATGACAAGAGATAGGCGGTATTGTAAGCAGTGTAGATGGAAGCATAAAATTACAAAGAGATATTAATAGATTGAATGAATGGGCAAAAGTAGGAGGTCATCGACTTTGGACCTAAAAAGGATAGATCAGAGTACTTTCTAAATGGTGAAAAGCTAGCAGTGGTGGTCCAAAGAGACTTAGAGGTCCATGTGCAAAGACCATTAAAATGTCATGGACGGGTACAAAAAATAATCAAAGGCTAATGGAATGCTGGCCTTTGTATGTAGAGGACTAGAATACAAGTGGTTAGAAGTCATCCTGCAGCTATACAAAGACCTGGTTAGACCACACCTGGATTACTGTGTTCAGTTCTGGGCACCACACCTTAGGAAAGATATATTGGCCTTCAAGGGAGTGCAGCGTAGATTTATTAGATAATACCTGGGCTCCAAGGGTTAAATTACAAGGAGAGATTACACAAACTAGGGTTGTACTCCCTGGAATTTCAGATTATGCGGTGATTTGATCAAAGCTTTCGAGATATTAAGGGGAACTGATAGAGAAACTATTTCCGCTAGTTGGGAAATTCAGGACTAGGGGCGTAACCTAAAAATTAGAGCCAGGCCTACACTTTCAGGAGTACACGGAATTCTCTTCCAGAAATGGCAATTGATGCTGGGTTAATTGTTCATTTTAAATCTGAGACTGATAGATTTCTGTTAATCAAAGGGGCAAAGGCAGGTATATGGAGTTGGGTCACAAATCAGCCATAAAAAAGTTTTTCCTCATGATGCTTCTGGTTCTTTTGCTAATCACCTTAAATCTGTGCCCTCTGGTTATCGACCGTTCAGCCTGAAACGGTTTCTCTATCTAAATGGATAAATCCCCAGGCCCGGACGAAATGTATCCCAGGCTGCTGTGTGAGGCAAAGGAAGAGATTGCGGGGGCTCTAACACATATATTCAGGACCTCTCTGGCCACAGGGGATGTGCCAGAGGACTGGAGAACCGCTAATGTAGTACCATTATTCAAGAAGGGAAGTAGGGAAAAACCGGGGAACTACAGGCCAGTGAGCCTAACATCAGTGGTAGGAAAATTATTGGAAAAAATTCTGAGGGACAAAATTAGTCTCCACTTGGAGAGACAAGGATTAATCAGGGATAGTCAACATGGCTTTGTCAAGGGAAGATCATGTCTGACTAATTTGACTGAATTTTTTGAGGGGGTGACTAGGTGTGTGGATGAGGGTAACGCAGTGGATGTGGTATACATGGATTTCAGTAAGGCCTTCGATAAAGTCCCGCACAGGAGACTGGTCAAGAAGGTAAGAGCCCATGGAATCCAGGGTGCCTTGGCACATTGGATACAAAACTGGCTTAGTGGCAGAAGGCAGAGGGTGATGGTCGAAGGTTGTTTTTGTGACTGGAAGCCTGTGGCCAGTGGGGTACCACAGGGATCGGTGCTGGGTCCCTTGCTGTTTGTGGTCTCTTGCTGTTTGTGGTCTACATTAATGACTTGGATATGAATGTAAAAGGTATGATCAGTAAGTTTGCGGATGATACAAAAATTGGTAGGGTGGTAAATAGCGAGGAGGGTAGCCTCAGTCTGCAGGACGATATAGATGGGTTGGTCAGATGGGCGGAACAGTGGCAAATGGAATTTAACCCGGAAAAGTGTGAGGTGATGCACTTTGGGGGGGACTAACAAGGCAAGGGAATACACAATGAATGGTAAGACCCTAGGCAAGGCGGAGGGTCAGAGGGATCTGGGTGTGCAAGTACACAGATCCCTGAAGGCGGCGGAACAGGTGGATAAGGTGGTAAAAAAGGCATATGGGATACTTGCCTTCATTAGCCGAGGCATAGAATATAAGAGCAAGGAGGTTATGATGGAGCTGTATAAAACACTGGTTAGGCCACAGCTGGGATACTGTGTGCAGTTCTGGTCGCCACACTACAGGAAGGATGTGATCGCTTTGGAGATGGTGCAGAGGAGATTCACCAGGATGTTACCAGGGCTGGAGCGCTTCAGCTATGAAGAAAGACTGGGCAGATTGGGTTTGTTTTCCTTGGAGCAGAGGAGGCTGAGGGGGGACATGATTGAGGTGTACAAAATTATGAGGGGCATAGATAGGATGGATACTGAGGAGCTTTTTCCCTTAGTAGAAGGGTCAATAACTAGGGGGCATAGATTCAAGGTAAAGGGCGGGAGGTTTAGAGGGGATTTGAGAAAGAACTTTTTCACCCAGAGGGTGGTTGGAGTCTGGAACTCACTGCCTGAAAGGGTTGTGGAGGCAGGAACCCTCACAACATTTAAGAAGCATTTGGATGAGCACTTGAAATGCCATAACATACAAGGCTACGGACCAAATGCTGGAATATGGGATTAGATTAGACAGGGCTTGATGGCCAGCACGGACACGATGGGCCGAAGGGCCTCTATCCGTGCTGTATAACTCTATGACCCTTCATGATTTTAAACACCTCGATCAAATCTCCTCTTAGCCTTCTCTGCTCAAAGGAGAAGGAGGAGGAAATTTGAGTACTATTCACAAATTACCATTCTGACAAGATTAGTGCCAGTTAGCCATTTAAAATTGTATTGAGACATCACAGGATTGACTTTGCTCTGTTTGTGTAATTTAGTTCTACAGGGAACACTAATTTTGTGGGTTTTTTGGAACAATTAAAAAAAAACATACACCAGCAACTCATAGGAAAATATATAGAAAAGTAAAACATTTTCATACTGAAAATATAGAAAAACACATACCTACTATAGTCTCCTCAAAATCAGATTTTTTGATGTGATCTTCCAGAATTTTTGATCCTATAGAACTTAACAAGTCATTAACTGCTACAGCTGTGAAAAAGAATCCAAAATTAGATACAACAGAATGAATGCTAATAATTGAGATTATCGATAACACTTCCCCCAGCCCCCCATCTCACCTCCATTTTTCTCCTTTCCTTTTAGAGGTGCTGATTCATGCCAGGTACAGATCATGCTAAGCACTGACAGTGCACTGGTACCTCACCCAATGAGCCATTCTTCACACACAAACCTAGACAGTTGGTGTTGACAAACTGTTAGCGAGTGTATGGGTCACCATTCAGAGTGTCTTAACTTGATGTTTACTTTTCAGCAGAGGTTACTGGATCGTGATCAGTTGCAGGGACCATGGCCCATTTTCCCCAAACAGAGGCAGACTGAGGTCAATTGCACCGTCCTACTGCTACCAGAACAGAGATCAGCTAACTACACACAGACCAGCGATCAAACTTGGGACCTTGCTAGTTGAGAATCGTATTTACCGACTGAGCCAATTCTGTTAGATTTTTATGTAATGCAGCAAGGATGTTACAAGATTCAGCAATAATTATTACAATTGTGAAATGCTCATAATTTTTGTTGTTTTTTTTTTACAGGAAATGTTTCAATGATAGTGTGAAAATTCATACAGTTGCTGTTCTGGGGGAGGTGGGACCAGTACAAAACGGACGGTTTGCACCTGGGCAGGACTGGGACCGATGTCCTAGGGGGAGTGTTTGCTAGTGCTGTGGGGGAGAGTTTAAACTAAAATGGCAGGGGGTTGGGAACCTGTGCAGGGAGACAGAGGAAAGGGAAACAAGGATAGAAGCAAAAAGCAGGAAGGAGAAAAGCAAAAGTGGCAGTCAGAGTAATCAAGGGTTTAAATCAAACATGGCCACAGTAAATAATAATTCTAAAAGGTCTAAAAGTATTAAAAAAAAACAAGCCTGAAGGCTTTGGGGGAAAAATTCAGTTGTTTGTGCCTCCCGTTAGCACCTTAAGAGGGTGCCAATTGGGGCGCAAAGCAACTAGAGGCTGGGCGCGACGATGTTTGCGCCACTCACGAAATTAACTAGACATTTTATGGCGGCGCTAAACACGACCGCCACGGGCTCCTGCGCCGGCAGATTATGACGTCAGTCGAGTGCGCAACGCCCCGGACCGGATATTGAGTGGCGCCCCCTGCCTTACCGCCTGCCGCTAGCAACGACAGGATGAGGGGAGTGTTATGCTGTCAGAAAGGGACATGGGGAGCATTATCTAAATGCGACCGCTTCCTGCCTTTTTTTGTCGGTGACATTTTTGCACCACGCATTCTGAGAGAGACACACACTTCTGGAGAGATTCAACGCTGTGTGAAGGAGTTTTGAGTACTGAGCAGCACTTTGCAGGTTTATTTTGATTTGCCCTTCCTTGCTTCGCCAGCGCTCTGAGGTAGCGCCTCGCTCCTCGGCCTTTGCGCCTTAAGACAGGTACGAAGCGCCTGATTTAGCGCTCCAATCACCTCCAGGGGCAATAAAAGCCAAGTTTGCTGTCGGAGACAATAATTAGCGCCAGGCGCTAAACTTTGCGCACCACCAATAATGGCGCCCCAAATGGGGCGATAGCGAATTTTTCCCCCCTTTGTGTCTTAATGCGAGGAGCATTCGTAATAAGGTGGATGAATTAGCTGCACAAAGAGATGTAAACGGATATGATATGATTGGGATTACGGAAACATGGCTCCAGGGTGACCAGGGCTGGGAACTCAACATCCAGGGGTATTCAATATTCAGGAAAGACAGGCAAAAAGGAAAAGGAGGTGGGGTAGCATTGCTGGTTAAAGAGATTAACACAATTGTAAGGAAGGATATTAGCTCTGATGATGTAGAATTTGTATGGGTAGAGCTGAAAAATACCAAGGGACAGGAAACATTAGTGGGAGCTGTATACGGACCCCCAAACAGTAATGCAGAGGTTGGGGATGACATTAAACGGGAAATTAGAGACGCATGCAATAAGGGCACAGCAGTTGTCATGGGTGACTTTAATCTACATATAGATTGGGCTAGCCAAATTAGTAACAATACAGTGGAGGAGGAATTCCTGGAGTGTATACGGGATGGTTTCCTGGACCAATATGTCGAGGAACCAACTAGAGATCAGGCCATCTTAGACTGGGTATTATGTAATGAGAAAGGAATAATTAACAATCTTGTTGTGCGAGGCCCCTTGGGGCGTAGCGATCATAATGATAGAATTCTTCATTAAGATGGAGAGTGAAGTATTTGACTCAGAGACTAGGGTCCTGAATTTAAATAAAGGAAACTACGATGGTATGAGGCGCGAGTTGGGTAGGGTTAATTGGGGAATGTTACTCAAAGGGTTGATGGTGGATAGTCATTTAAAGATCACATGGATGAACTACAGAATTTGTTCATCCCTGTTTGGCATAAAAATAAAACAAAAAAGGTGAATCAACCGTTGCTAACAAGGGAAATTAGGGATAGCATAAGATCCAAGGAGAGGACATATAAATTGGCCAGAAAAAGCAGCAAACCTGAGGATTGGGAGCAGTTTAGGATTCAACAAAGGAGGACAAAGGGATTAATTAAGAGGGGGAAAATAGAGTATGAGAGTAAGCTTTCAGGGAACATAAAAGCTGACTGTAAAAGCTTCTATAGATATGTGAAGAGAAAAAGATTGGTGAAGTCAAGCGTCTCTTGCAGTCAGAATCAGGGGAATTTATAATGGGGAACAAAGAAATGGCATACCAATTAAATACATACTTTGGTCTGTCTTCACAAAGGAGCACACAAATAACCACCCAGAGATGTCGGGGAACATAGGGTCTAATGAGAGGGAGGAACTGAAAGAAATCAGTATTTGTAGAGAAATGGTGTTAGGGAAATTGATGGGATTGAAGGCCGATAAATCCCCAGGGCCTGATAATCTACATCCTAGGGTACTCAAGGAAGTGGCCCAAGAAATAGTAGATGCATTGCTGGTCATCTTCCAAAATTCTATAGACTCTGGAACAGTTCCCCTGGATTGGAGGGTAGCTCATGTTACCCCACTATTCAAAAAAGGTGGTAGAGAGAAAATGGGGAATTATAGACCGGTAAGCCTGACATCGGTAGTGCGGAAAATGCTAGAGTCCATTATAAAAGATGTAATAGCAGAGCACGTGGAAAACAGTGACAGGATCGGACAAAGTCAACATGGATTTACAAAAGGTAAATCGTGCTTGACTAATCTACTGGAACTTTTTGAGGATGTAACTGGTAAAATAGATAAGGGAGAGCCAGTGGATGTGGCGTATTTGGACTTTCAGAAGGCTTTCGATAAGGTCCCGCATAAGAGATTAGCGTGTAAAGTTAAGGCACATGGGATTGGGGATAAGGTACTGACTTGGATAGAGAACCGGTTGGCAGACAGGAAGCAGAGAGTTGGAATAAACGGGTCTTTTTCCGAGGGGCAGGCAGTAACTAGTGGGGTACCACAGGGATCGGTCCTAGGACCCCAGCTATTCACAATATATATTAATGATCTAGACGAGGGAACTAGATGTAGTATCTCTAAGTTTGCAGACAACACAAAGCTGGGTGGGCGTGTGTGCTGTGAGGAGGATGCCGAGAAACTCCAGTATGATTTGGACAGGTTGGGTGATTTGGCAGATGCAGTATAATGTGGATAAATGCGAGGTTATCCACTTTGGTGGCAAAAACAGGAAGGCAGATTATCTGAACGGCAATAGATTGGGAGAAGGGGAAGTGCAACGAGACCTGGGTATCCTTGTGCACCAGTCGCTGAAGGTAAGCATGCAGGTGCAGCAGGCGGTTAAGAGGGCAAATGGTATGTTGGCCTTCGTAGTGAGAGGGTTTGAGTACAGAAACAAGGATATCTTGCTGCAGTTGTACAGGGCCTTGGTGAGACCACACCTTGAGTATTGTGTGCAGTTTTGGTCACCTTATCTGAGGAAGGATGTTCTTGCCATGGAGTGCAGCGAAGATTCACCAGACTGATACCTGGGATGGCAGGAATGATGTATGAGGAGGAGAGATTGGGTCGATTGGATTTATACTCGCTGGAGTTTAGAAGAATGAGAGGGGATCTCATATTCAGGGACAGGGTACTGAATTTGGATGATCACCCATGATCTCATTGAATGGCGGAGCAGACTCAAGGGGCCGAATGGCCTACTTCTGCTCCTATCTTCTATGTTTCTATGCTCAGACTCAGGACAATGGCTGAAACATAGTACCAAAGGGCATTTGTGAAAATGTCATAATTTCATACACAAATATTGAAAATAAACCATCCATATAAATAAAAACTCCCATCCTTCCTGATCTATCTCTTTCAACTCTCACTTTTTCTCTCTTCCATAATTCTGTAAGGTTCTTCTTCTGTCTCCTGTCTTTTGTGTGTTTCATTCTCTTTGTCAATGCTTCACACACATACTCCTTTACTGAGTTACTCAATTTGTATATTTTACCTTAAAGCCCAGCGCATACAGCAAGAGGAGACCTGGACTGGGATGTACCTGTACCCAGATTACTAATGTATGCTGGGATAAATCAAAAGCCAGTACATAAATGTAGGTACAAATCAGATAGCAGAGACTTCAGATGCTGTGCCACCATCTTGGCAGTGGCCAATAACAAAGTACTGCCCACCTCACAGCCTCCAACTTCTACCACTTCTCCAAGCCTTCAAGCCTTTTGCTCCATCCCGCTCACTGTCCCATCTTAACTTTCTCTTTCCTTACCTCCACGTGTTGCAGTGGCTTCCTGATGTGCCAGTACCAGTCTGGGCTGTGGCTTCTGATCCACTGGGATATTGATCGGAAGACCATCTGGGTACAGGTACATCCCAGTCCAGTTCTCATCTTCCTCTATGCTCTGGGCTTCAAGGTAAAATATACAAATTGAGTAAATCAGTAAAGGAGTGTGTGTGTGTGAGGCATTGACGAAGAGAATGAAACACACAAACGACAGGAGACAGAAGGAGAAGCTTACAGAATTATGGAAATAGAGAAAAAGAGAGTAGGAAGCACAGATAAAGAACTATCAAGAGAAAGTATGCAAGATCGACAGCGCAGGAGAGAGAAAAAAGGACAGTGGAAAAGAAATAGAAAAACAGAGGAAGACAGCATTATGAAGTAGGAGGCAAGCAGAAACAGCTCTAAGAGAAAAAAAAAGTCTTTATTTGTATGTCAGCAATGTCTAGGGAGATCAGTTGGTGGAAAGGAAATTGCATAGTATCAAGGAAACAATGCTGTAGAACACTGCAATATAGCCCAACTCTGCTCAAAATTGTACCAGGGTAAGCTTGTACTTAATGTTGCAATGTAATCCACATTTGAACTAATTTATACAGGAGCATAAGAAGCAGTTTGGTTAATGGTCTTTCACCTGGATTAAGATCCTGCCCCAGACCATACATGCCAACCTAGTAAAGTAGCAAAAACCACCAATATCGTCAAATAATAGCTGACAACTCAAAAACAGCCCTGACATGCAAAAATATGTAGTCACACGGGCTTTGTCCTTGAGCAGTAGGTACACACAATATTGTATTGAAAGCCTGAAGGGGAAATCCAAAAGCTGAAATCACAAAATTGGTGGTTTATTTCCAGGAAGGGAGGGCTGGGACATGTTTCCAAGGAAAATTCTGAATTTTTACATTAAAAATTGATACATTCCAGTTAATTTTAAGCATTTTTATTCTTTACAATGAATAGATTTTTAACATTAAAAAAGAAAGCGCCATTTGGATTTTCAACCGACCGTCACTTACTTGAAAGCTACGTCAATCGTCACTCTCCCACAGCCAACCCCCATCACCCCAGTTCACAAAGGCACACTATCTCTTCTGCGCCTATTTCAGAGACACTGCACCCCATCCAACTTTCCACCCTTTCATAAAGACAGTCCCAGTTCATACTGGCACTCTTCTCCCACTCCCCACCCTTCATTCAACCTACTCCACTTTCTTGCCTTCAACCCAGTTAAGCTGGTGATCTTCTTCCATTCCCCTTTACAAGTTGGTACTTGTCTCTTCCCTACTTATAGTAACACTCTTCCACCACCCCCCCGCCCCAGTTTATATTGGTACTGTTGTTCTTCCCCCCCCCTTCCCTCCCTCAAAGAATTGCTCCTAGCTTCTGCCTCCTTCCTTCTCCCCCTCTTTATAATCCATTCCCCTCCTTCCTGCATTGCCATCCACTTAATTCCCCCTTCATTTCCAGTTTCCCTTCTCATTCTTTCACTGCTATCCATTTACCCCTTTCACTGCCATCTACAATCTTCCCACTGAACCTCTTTCCACCCCCATCCCTGGTCTATTTTCCCCTCCCCCTTGCCAATCATTATCACTCTCTCCTTGTCAACCATTTCCTTTTCCCATGTATTCTGCTTCCCTCCCTTTTTCTCTCCCCTCCAATTCCCTCACTATGCATTCTGCCACCTCCCTTTGCGAACGAGTTCCCCATCCCTCCCTTTACCAAACATTCTTCCCCCCACGCAAACCATAATCCCTCTTCCCTACCATCTTGCCCCCCACCCATTTCTACTTGATGACTTACACGCTAGAATGGCCCCAATCTTCCCTTCAGTGTGTTCCCAACGGTAATTGCTAGGACTGCCAACTATGCGTACCGTATGCAGGAATTCCCATTTTGATGAGTTCTGCCTGCATAGCAGGCAATTTAGGTCATTAGTGAAGGGCACGTGGATTTCAGGGTTTTTTCCTATTATTTTGTCAAGTCAACAGCCTTAAAAGGTACATCTAAAAATGGTATTTAAATCAAGCTCCAAAAACTAATATGGAAAAAAATCAGTAGCAAACATTTGGAAAACAGAATCCTTCATCATATTGATAACTGTACCCGGAGCAGGCTTGGGTTGTTCTTTAAGCTTAGGCTTGAGAGTGTTGGTAACTGCACCAGGGGCAGGCCTGGGCTGTTCTTTAGGCTTAAGCTTGAGAGTGTTGGTAACTGCACCAGGGGCAGGCCTGGGCTGTTCTTTAGGCTTAGGCTTGAGAGTGTTGGTAACTGCACCAGGGGCAGGCTTGGGCTGTTCTTTAGGCTTAGCCTTCTCCACAGCTGAAATACAGAATGGCAGGACAATTATGAAAATGTTTCAATGCCAATTTTGGCATTGTCATCTAAATGTAAACACAAGAGCCAGTCATAGAGGATGTTAAATTCAGTTCACTGGGGGAAACAGGGAGCCAGTATAGCTAATGATGCCGGGAGTGATGGGCAAGTGGGGACTAGTGCGAGACAGAATGTGGACAGGAGTTTAGCGAGAATACAGACTGGGAAGCTGACAAGAAAAATATTGGAGGGTTTCAGTAGCAGTGAGGATAAGGTAGGGGTTAAGGTGAGAAAAGTTGCAGAGGTGAAGTAAGCAGACTTGGTGAAGGATAGGATACTTATTTTGAAGTTCAGCCTCTGGGTCAAACAGATGCCAGAGTACATACCCTGGTTCAGCAGAGTGAGTAATGAGGGAGAGGTATGGAGCCAGTGGTAGGGGCATGCAGTTTTTACTGGGGCTGAAAATGTTGCCTTAATCTTCCCCATGTTAAACTGCTAAAAATTCTGGCTCATCCACAACTTATCTGACAGGCAGTTTGACAGCACAAAGGTGGTTGTGAAATTAAGTAAAGTGGAGGAGAGCTGGAGCCAGGCATTGTCAGCAAATACAGAAGCTGACCCCAATTTTATTGATGGTCTCACTGAGGAGCAGCACCTAGATAAGGGGTAGAAAGATGGACCCTTGGGAATTGCAGAGTTAATCGTGTGGGGGCTAAAAAGATAGTGGAGACATGATCAATGTGTCAACCTCTGCAGAAAGGCCATGGAGAACAAGGAGGTATAACGCACCATGTTTGCAGTCATAGAGGACATCTGTAACTATGACCAGGCAGTTTCTGTGCTTTGAGCAGGGTAGAAACCAGACTGAGGAATTTGAACAGGGAGTTGAGAGGTGAGTGCAAAGCTGGGAGGCAGCAAGTTCAAGGTCCTTACACAGGATAGGAAGGTTAGAAATGGGGAGGGTGTTGGGAGAGGAAAGATAAATCCAAGGGTAGTCATATACAGAACTTATTTTACTTCACATATCTGCACATGGACAAAACTTGTTCCTGAGTGCAGTAGCCTGTATTCATAAATACAATAGCCACATTTTGTGGCACAAATGGATAGATTTCCAACATAATGACCCTGAAATTACAGTCTCCCTGAGAGTACGCCATCATAATCCATTTGAAAGGCCCCGCAACTTCCGGGTTTCTGCATGCGCTTGTGCGAAATCCGGAACTTGCGATCGGTCAAGGTACACCTTGACAGATCATTCGAACTGCATGGAAACTCAGTACTGCTGGTGCAGAGTTGGGCTCTGCCCAGCAATTGCCCACGAAACTCTTACGGCTGGTAAAAGCAGGCGTAGGGCCTGCTATCATCAGCATAAGGGTGTATATATAAGCCTTAAATTAAACGTTTAAAAATCAAAAATTATGCACATACACTTTAAATGAGTTTATGCAAATATTGGCCTGGATCAAGATGTTTGAAATTATTTTAAAAATTAAATTTTTTATTGAGGTTGGTGCAATGAAGGGACTTATGAATAAATTGCAATTCAGTACATTTAGTTGTTAGAATTCTGTACATTGTATAATTATTTGGAGATTCCATTGCATATCATTAAGGGATTCCCTTTGTAGATGATTGCAATGGAATCCTCCTTTGTGATTGGAGGACTGGGCCCACGTGATCCTGAACCACCTGCGTCCCTGGGATACGTGGGCCTTTACGCTGCCATACGCTTGGAGGCCCAAGACCACAACTTTACGCAGCCTGGACATAGGTTCGTAAAGGTTTCGCAGGTCGGAGGCGTACTCTGGAGGTACGCCTCCGACCGCAATTTCTAGCCTTTAAGTGTCAAATAGGTTTGAAGTCATGAGCTCCAAAATTTATAAGGGGTGGGGGAGAGGAGAAAAAAAATGACCAAATAAATGCAACAAAAGATCACCTTTGATAGGGTCAATAACTGTACTTGGAGTAGCTTCAGACTTCCGCAGTTTACGTTGTGGCTCCGCAGCAGCTGTAAAAAAAACCCAGAGGACTTCAGTAAAAGTGTTTTTGACTAGGAAAGTACTTTGGCTGGATAGAACCGAGCTTCCTCTTCACTATTTTCAAATGGATAGGATTTGCTGGAGTGGATTTTTCTTCTATATTCTCATCCCTAGTCTGAACTATCTGAATAGTGTGATCTTCTCCAGCTTCAACTTGCACTGCATCATTCAAGGATGTTCCATTACTCCAAGTCTAGCTTCAGATGAATATAGTCCAAAGTATTATTGCACACAGATGACATTATCCGCACATAACCAGACTTCAGATTGCTTATACAAGTTCAACTGCACCGACAAATGGCAGGGCTCTAGTATCACCACCTTCCCTTTCGCACAGAATTCAAAATACTTGCCTCTTCAAATAGACCAGCTTGAAACATCTAGTGTGGAGTTCACCCCAAACCTACAATCCCTGTACAGGGTTAACTCCCCCCACCTCCCCTTTTCCCCCACGCCATGCACAATCCACAAGGATCTGTTCTGGTAGAACATCCTACCATATCAGCAACCTCAACTGAACATGCTACACCAGGCTGCTTTACCTGCTCCAAATGCATTTACTGGAATCACTTAACAAACTGAACTGCCGATCTCCTACTCTCCCTTGAAAGGCAAGCAACCATGCATCAGCCTCAAACTTTTCAAGCTCTACTGTGATGATTTCCATAGCGAAATTCAGGGCCTACACACACTGGGGGAGGGGACAGAAACAAAGGCGATAAGATTGGAGTGAAGAAAAAAAGCTAAGTGAATGGAACACAGGTACAGTACTTTTCCAATGGTTGAGTGTGTATTATGGGAGTTCTAAAATGTACCTTGATGCTAAAACTCAACCCATTATCAATAAAGTCAATGGACTGAAAAAGTAGCCCATTTTCATGAATATGATGAGCACAAAACAATTTTTCAATGCCAATTTTGAATTTTAACCCATACCATTATTTCATTGTGTATATGCCAATTGTGCACAGAATATAAAAAGTTTAAAGTTAAGCTTTCAACAGTTTAAAAGAGTATCAAAAGAAATAGGAAACTTCGGCAACTTTATTCTTTAAGTGGAACTGAAAATCAAAGCAGGTTTAAAAATAAAAATATAAAAATGCCTGGATAAATTTTCATTACGAAAAGCGATACATGGCAATCAGATGTAGAATCACAGTAAGGAGCCTATTCGACAGTTAGAAAAGGTAGGCTGGATAGACAGTGTTATTGTGCAAGAGGAATATAAAAATCAAACTCAATACAGTACAGTAAAGGAAGTACATATAATTTCAATGGCCTAATCTAAAAGAACTCTGTGCTAGTAACTTACATTGCTCTGCGACTCTTTTTACAGCAGTTTTCTCATTGGCCTTTGTACCTATTTTCTCTAGGACAACCTGAAATGTAAAATATAACCAATAGCTTAATATTTCAGAAAACATTTTTGCTTATAATAGACAAATCTATTGCAAAAGTATTTTGAATGTTTAAAGTTTAAGGCTTTTACTGCATCAAACATTATCCTCCAAAATATACATTCTCCTCTACACCCCCACATTAATACAGCGTATTGTACAGTGTTTTTCACTTTAATATCAAGGACTATACAAATACGCAATCTAAAATATTAACTATATTCAAAGGTAATGGACTGTATAATAGGCATAGTAGATACTGTATTTAATCAATAGGAGGTTTCTCATTAGGGAATAAACGAAAGAACTAACAAAAGAGTGAACAAAAACAAATTTGCATTTATAAGTGCCTTCAAATCATCAGGATGTCCCAAAGAACTTCACAGCCAATTAGTTTTGAAGTGTAGTCACTTATGTAAAATGTAAGGAAGTGAATTTGTGCACAGCAAGATCCAATAAGTAGCAAATAACCAATAATCTTTTTCTGTGGTGCTGGTTGAAGGCAAAATGTTGACCAGAACCCCCTACTCTTCTTCAGGTAGTGGCATGGGAACTTTTATTTCACCTGAACAGCAACGATTCCCTACAGGTTGTATTATCCGCTAGGAACCATAAGCTGCAGACAAAATACAAAACACCACACAGCTGAAGAATTTGTTGCCTTTGTTTAACAGAGTGTTGATTATAATAACTCAGAATGGATTGTTCGGGATTCTTTGAAGAACAACAGTCAGCAAGACAAATGCCATTTAACATTTTATTCATGGTGCCCACGTAATCAAAGGCATCTTTTATCTTAGCTATTTGATGAAGTAACGGGAGAGGGCAGATGAAGGTACTGCGGTTAATATGGACTTTCAAAAGGCGTTTGATAAAGTGCTACATAATAGACTTGTTAGCAAAATTGAAGCTCACGAGATTGAAGGGACAGTGGTAGCACGGATACGAAAGTGGTTAAGAGGCAGAAAGCAGAGAGTGGTGATCGGTTGTTTTTCAGACTGGAAGGATGTATACAGTGTTGTCCCCCATGGGTCAGTATTAGGTTCACTGCTCTTTTTGATATATATTAATGACCTGGACTTGGGTATACAGGGCATATCATCAAATTTTGCACATAACACGATATTCGGTAATGTAGTAAACAGAAAAGGAGGATAGTAACAGCCTTCAGGAGGACATACACAGACTGGTAAATGGGCAGACACATGGCAGATAACATTTAACGCAGAGAAGTGTGAAGTGATGCATTTTGGTAGGAAGTATGAGGAGAGGCAATATAAATTAAATGGTACAATTTTAAAAGGGGTGCAGGAACAGAGACCTGGGGGTTTATGTACACAAATCTTTGAAGGCGGCAGGACAAGTTGAGAAGGCTGTTAAAAAATATATGGGATTCTTGGCTTTATAAACAATGGCATAGAGTACAAAAGCAAGGAAGTTATGCTATACTTTTACAAATCGCTGGTTAGTGCCTAGCTGGAGTATTATCCAGTTCTGGGCACCACACTTTAGGAAGGATGTCAAGACCTTAGCGAGCGGGCAGAGGCGATTTACAAGAGTGGTACCAGGTAGCCATAGAATCACCTGCAATGGCTTCTCTTCCCACTCCCCCATCGTTACCTGTAGTGTCCAAGGATCTATCCTTGGCCCCTTCCTAGTTCTCATCTACATCCTACCCCTCAGCGACATCATCCATAAACACAGTGTCAGTTTCCACATGTACGCTGATGACACCCAGCTCTACCTCACCACCACTTCTCTCGACCCCTCCACTGTCTGTAAATTGACACACTGCTTGTCTGACATCCAGTACTGGATGAGCAGAAATTTCCTCCAACTAAATATTGGGAAAACCAAAGCCATTGTCTTCGGTCCTCGCCACAAACTCCGTTCCTTAGCCACCAACTCCATCCCTCTCCCTAGCATCTGTCTGAGGCGGAAGCAAACTGTTTGCAACCTTGGGGTCATACTTGACCCTGAAATGAGCTTCCAACCCTGTATCCGCACCATAACTAAGACCACCTATTTCCACCTCCGTAACATCGCCCGACTCTGACCCTGCCTCAGCTCATCTGCTGCTGAAATCCTCATCCATGCCTTTGTTACCTCTAGACTTGACTATTCCAATGCACTCCGGGCTGGCCTCCCGCATTCTACCCTATGTAAGCTTGAGGCCATCCAAAACTCTGCTGCCTGTGTCCTAACTCGCACCAAGTCCCGTTCACCCATCACCCCTGTGCTCGCTGACCTAGATTGACTCCTGGTTAAGCAACGCCTCGACTTTAAAATTCGCATCCTTGTTTTCAAATCCCTCCATGGCCTCGCCTCTCCCTATCTCTGTAATCTCCTCCAGCTCCACAACTCTCCGATATATCTGCGCTCCTCTAATTCTGGCCTCTTGAGCAACCCTGATTTTAAGCGCTCAACCATTGGTGGCCGTGACTTCAGCTGCCAAGATCCTAAGCTTTGGAATTCCTTCCCTAAACCTCTCCACCTCACTTTCCTCCTTTAAGACACTCCTTAAAACCTACCTCATCTGCCCTAATTTCTCCTTATGGGGCTCGGTGTCAAATTTTGTTTTATAATGTTCTTGTGAAGCACCTTGGGATGTTTTACTACGTTAAAGGCGCTATATAAATACAAGTTGTCATTGTTGATGCGAGACTTCAGTTGCATGAAGAGACTAGAGAAGCTAGGGTTGCTCTCCTTAGAGCAGAGGTTAACCAGAGATTTAATTGAGGTGTTCAAAATCATGAAGGGTTTTTGATAGAGTAAATAAGGAGAAACTATTTCCAGTGGCAGAAGGGTCAATAAACAGAGGACACAGATTTAAGGTAATTGGCAAAAGAACCAGAGGGGAGATGAGAATTTTTTTTATGATGATCTGGAATGCACTGCCTGAAAGGGTGGTGGAAGCAGATTCAACAATAACTTTCAAAATGTAATAAAATAAATACTTGAAGGGGAAAAATTTGCAGAGCTATGGGGAAAGGCAAGGAAATGGAATTAATTAGACAGCTCTTTCAAAGATCTGGCACAGGCACAATGGGCCGGACTAGAGAAACTAGGGCACATTCATTAGAGCAGAAAAGGTCAAGAGGCTAAAAAGGAGAACCGATAGAGCTGTTCAAAACTGTGTGGTTAGGAGAATTGTGTGTGTGTTTTTTTTTCTCTCTTTTTATAAACATTGAGACATGTTTCCCACACTTCTTCTCTCAGCCCTTGCCCTCTCTCCCAGAACCACGATAGGGTTCCCCCTGTCCTCACCTTCTACCCACCAGTCTCCACATTCAACGGATCATCCTCTGCCATTTCCGCCACCTTCAGTGTGATGCCACCATTAAACACATCTTCCCCTTTCAGCATTCCGAAGGGACTATTTCCTCCGCGACACCCTGGTCCACTCTTTAATCACCCCTAACACTCCCTCCCCTTCCCACAGCACCTCATCTTTCGGTTAGGCACTTTACAGCCTTCCAGACTCCGAGTCCAACAATTTCAGATCATAACCACTACTCTCATTTTTTTGGACAGCAGCTGCTAGTACTATTTACATCTCCTCTACACCCATCTTTTATTTCTTTACTTGTCCCATTACCACCCCCTTTTGCCTGGCACCATCATCCCTTTTGTCATTTAATCACTCCTGCCTTCCACCTTATCACAGACCTTCCCTTTTTTTCTTTCCTCCCCTCTCCCTGCCTCTGTACTTGCTTAAAACATCTCTAACTTTTTCCAGTTCTGATGAAAGGTCATTGGCCTGAAACGTTAACTCTGTTTCTCTCTCCACAGATGCTGCCGGACCTGCTGAGTATTTCCAGCATTTTGAGTTTTTTTTTCAGGTTTCCAGCATCCACGGTATTTTGCTTTTGTTATAAAGACATGTAATGCACACCAGACACAGTTATGGAAGCAGGATCATAATCATAATCATCATAATCAACTTTATTGTCATTGTTAGTGCACAAGTGCAGTACAACGAAATGTAGGCTTGCGGCTCCCGAGAGTGTCCGTTTAGATTAAGACATTTAAACATTCAACATACATTTGGCTTGTAATACATTAACATAAACATAACCATAATAAAGTGCATTGGCAGATGTGCAGGCTTTAGAGTTTATTTGTGGAGTTCAGTAGGATGACAGCCCTGGGAAAGAAGCTGTTCCTAAATCTGGTCGTACGGGTACGAATGCATCTGTAGCGTCTCCCAGATGGCAGGAGGGCGAACAGACTGTGGCTGGGGTGGGTAGGGTCTTTGATGATGGTCTGTGACCTCCGTAAACAGCGTTTCTGGTATATGTGCTCTATGGTCGGTAGCCGGGTGCCGGTAATGCGTTGGGCAGTTTTGACTACCCGCTGCAGGGCTTTCCGGTCATAGTAGCTACAGCTGCCATACCATACTGTGATACAGTTTGTCAGGATGCTCTCTATTGTGCAGCGGTAAAAGTTAGAGAGGATCAGGGGTGACAGGTTACATCCCTTCAGCCTCCTTAGGAAATATAGGCGCTGCTGGGCCTTCTTCACCAGAGAGGAGGTATTGAGGGACCAGGAGAGGTCTTCCGTGATGTGGACTCCGAGGAACTTAAAGCTGTCCACCCTTTCCACCACAGCCCCATTGATGTGAATGGGGGTGTGACTTCCGCCTTTAGACTTCCTGAAGTCCACAATGATTTCTTTGGTTTTCTTGATGTTAAGGGCCAGGTTGTTGTCGGCGCACCACTTCACGAGATGCTGGACCTCCTCCCTGTAGGCTGACTCATCGTTGTTGGTGATCTGGCCTACTACTGTGGTATCATCCGCAAACTTGATGGTGTTGGAACCATGAACAGCCACACAGTCGTGGGTGAAGAGGGAGTAGAGGAGGGGGATCAGCACACATCCTTGTGGGGCCCCCGTGTTCAGGGTCGGGGGGGGGGGGGGTGGGGTGTGGTTACCTAATTTGACAGACTGGGGTCTGTTTGTTAGGAAGTCCAGGGTCCAGTTGCAGAGGGAAGTGTTCAGGCCAAGAGTGTGGAGTTTGGTGGCCAGCTTGTTGGGGACGATAGTGTTGAGTGCTGAGCTGTAGTCTATGAACAGCATTCTGATGTAGGTCTCTTTACCATCTAAGTGATTTAGTGCAGGGTGTAGAGCAGTTGTGATTGCATCCTCCGTTGATCTGTTTGCACGATAGGCAAACTGGTGTTGGTCAAGAGAGGCGGGAACACTGGCTTTGATGTGAGCCAGGACCAGTCTCTCGAAACACTTCATTATGATGGGTGTGAGTGCGACAGGTCGATAGTCGTTCAGGCACGTCACAGCCTGCTTTTAATAGGGAAATAGCTAAATATTTGAAGAAAATTTTGAAAGATCAAGGTAATGGGACTAAGTAAATTGCTCTTTCAGGCAGCTGGCACAAGCACGATGGGCTGAATGGTCTCCTATTGAGCTGCAAAATTCCATGATTCTGTACTATTTATGAATGACATTGGTAGTGTTATCTAGCATTCACTGTGCTTACTGGATTGAGAGGTATGGTGAGAACTTGGCAATCAAATGTATGGCTAATCAGTTCCTCTCATCAAAGATACTAAATCAATGAAAAAGAAATAAAACAGGCTGAACTTGCATGGGAACTCATGGAGTAATACCACTGCAGCTTTATGACCATGGCAGATAGTAGGGTAAAATAACTGGCTAGCTGCCACCGAGTGTCACTTGGGCACCTTGAGAAACAGTCTTAAAGGGATATTGCCTCTATGGTCCCTGTTGCAAGTTTCTAAAACAAATGGGTAACTTAAGGAAAGCTTAGTATAAACATTTACAATTATACAGCTACCAAGAGAATTTGTAGATAAACGACCTACAAGTATACTTTGTACTTACAGTCACCTTTCCTCGTCCGTCCTTTTTTTCAATTTCCAGTGCCTTTTTGATGACAAACTCTTTCCATTCAGAGGGTTTTAGTTTTGCTCCTTCATAATTGAGAATATCTGGATGGTGCTTTTCCTGGAAAGAACTGCTAGATTACCAAAATGTCATCCTACCAACATACATTAATTTTGATAATTTGGTACAGTACTAGTCAAGAAAAATGCTTCTTGCTCAAGCAGTTGAGTACTTTGTACTTCTTTATACTGCCAGCATCACACTTTGGAGGCTTGGACACCTTCTGATTAGCCAAAGTACAGATCAACAACTACTTGCATTTATATAGCACTTTTACGCAGTAAAAAGGCCCAAGGCGCTTCACACGAGCGTTTGACACTGAGCCACATAAGGAGATATTAGGACAAGTGAGGTCACAGAGGTAGGTTTTAAGGAGCGTCTTAAAGGAGAGGGAAGCAGAGAGGAGCGATTTAGGGAGTGGATTCCAGAGGAATTGGGGACTAGCCAGCTGAAGGCACGACCGCCAATGGCGGAGAAATGAAAATCGGGGATGCACACGAGGCCAGAATTGGAGAAGCGCAGAGATCTCGGAGGGTTGTAGCACTGGAGGAGGTTGCAGTGATAGGGAGGAGGCGAGGCCATGGGGGGGGTGGGGGAAACGACTTTAAAACTGAGGCATTGCCGGACCAGGAGCTAATGTAGGTTAGCGAGCAGAGGCGATTGGTGAACGGGACTGTGTGAGAGTTAGGATACGGGCAGCAGAGTTTTGGATGATCAGTAATAATGTTTTCTGTGAAATTCTTTGCTGATTCATGGCTCCCACCCACTTAGAGACTTAAACAGGAGGGTCACTGAGTGGAAAAGCAGATTATGAGGAGCAATCTCTCAGATCATGACACTTTTATTTTAAATAGCCAGTTGAGAAAGTACTTTGCATTAAAGCATTTCCAATCCATACAGTAGTGTCCTCCTTTAGTACAATACTCCATAATTGCAACAACTGTAATCACAATCAAATTCACCAAGTTTTTATTCTTAGGGTTCTATTCATCAGTGACTATATACTTACCAGATAATTTGCCATGTGTTTAGTTCCAAGGAGGTGGGGGAGAAACCAGGTGAGTTCTGATTTACAGTGGCACAATTTACAGACAAACTGTGGATTTGTCTTTTGGTCATAATGATATTCAACCACATAGTCAAGACCTACAGATTTAAGAATAAGCATCAAAAAACATCCTCCATAGAGACTACTTCCTTTAACATGAGCAAAGCTCAGCTAAAAGACCGTGTCCGTTCTATTTCCCGCACTTCTGCTCTCACCCCTTCCCCTCCCTCCCAGAACCATGATAGGGTTCCCCTTGTCCTCACCTTTCACCCCACCAGCCTCCACATTCAACGGATCATCCTCCGCCATTTCCAACGTGATCCCACCACAAAACACATCTTCCCCTCACCTCCCCTTTCAGCATTCCGAAGGGACTGCTCCCTCCGCGACACACTGGTCCACTCCTCAATCACCCCCAACAGCCCTTCTCCTTCACCTGGCACCTTCCCGTGCAAGCGCAGGAGATGCAACACATGCCCTTTTACCTCCTCCCTTCCCACTGTCCGGGGCACCAAACACCCCTTCCAGGTGAAACAGTGATTTACTTGTACTTCTTGCAATTTAATATACTGTATTCGCTGCTCACGATGCGGTCTCCTCTACATTGGGGAGACCAAATGCAGATTGGGCGACCGCTTTGCGGAACACCTCCGTTCAGTCCGTAAGGGTGACCCTGAGCTTCCGGTCGCCTGTCACTTTAATTCTCCACTTCACTCCCACTCTGATCTCGCTGTCCTTGGCCTAATACATTGTTCTAATGAAGCTCAACGTAAGCTCGAGGAACAGCACCTCATCTTTCGATTGGACACTTTACAGCCTGCTGGACGCAACATGGAGTTCAACAATTTCAGATAATAATCCCTGCCCCCATTTTTCATGCAGTATGATTTTGCCATTCCCATTTGCAACATTTTCACAGCATGTTCTTTCAATTCCTTCCTCCCCTCCTAAACCCCTCCCCTCCTGCCTCTGCACCTGCTTAAAATGTTACATTTCCAGCTTTTTCCAGTTCTGATGATGGGTCCCAGACCTGAAACGTTAACCCTGTTTCTCACTCCACGGATGCTGCCTGGCCTACTGAGTATTTCCAGCATTTTCTGTTGTTATTTCAGCTAAAAGACGCATGCCTTGAAATTACATTGTATGAATATTAGTATTTTAATATTTAATGCTGTTGTATGAAATTATTTTGTCCATTATTTTAAAATAAAAAGGTTAACTTTAAGGAGTAAGTATTTAAAACAGAGACATAACCACAAAAAAGCTGTGTGGCATCAGTTATATTTTTTTCAATATGGTAAATGTACTTAAATTTTGTGTTCATGGAAACAGTGTGAAAATTAGGAACTTGAGACAGAACTACAGTGGCCTGTTAGCTGCCAGTAACAATCTGGGTTCTGATGAAAGGTACATATTCAAATATCGTAGCCTATCTTTCGCTTCACAGCTGTGGACTGACCGGCTATGTATTTTCAGCATTTTCAATCTTTGTTTCAGAATTCCAGCATTTGCTGTTGTCCTTTTTATTGTACAGATCAAGCCACATTGCTACAGTATCTTGTGCTACATGTTTCCTCCTCCAGATATCCCTCCATAGAGCAAGGTTGATAGAAAGTGATGCTTTTTTTCCCCCACCCAGGAGATCAGACTTACAAGTACTAATTAAGTGTATTCCTTTCAATACTATTAAAGTGAGTAATTTATACAGCAGGCATTTCATTAAATATTTTCAACAATAATCAATAGTTGATTTATTTTTTTGTTAATAGATTGGGGACTCAAGGTTGGCTGGGATCTATTCTCCATAAGAAAATAATACCGACGGTTTGATAAATAGTTATATGCAATGAAAAACAAATAGTGTTAGGTTTAGTTTCTTACAATTCTAAATTCTGGAACTAGATGAGGAATAGCCGATTAAAATTTTCTAACAAATTAGATCTTTGTCAACAAGACACACTGACTAGCATATTTACTGAAGTTGAAAAGAGAAATGGGATTTTGTTTTATTCAACTTTTTGTGTATTTAACTAATTGTGTGGTTTTTCATATAAAACACACCAAAAAACAGTATACTTACAGCTCATACTGTAAATATATATATTGAAAAACATACCAAGTACAGCCTTGTTTAGCTTCATTTTACTGAGATGATCTTCAACAGTTCTGGTCTCCATAGTAACTCCTTCAGCATTGTGAACTAGAATCCAAAATTTGTACATCATTAATTCTGCTACACATTTATAAAACAAATCACAGCAGGGATAACTCTGACCATGTGATAATGCATTGCAAGTATTACGATACATACATACATTTATTTTTAAAATACATTATGGAATTTCATTAATTCTACCTTTTCCAAATCTTAAATTTCTTTACTGACATAAAAATACATTACTTTCAGCTTAACCAAGTTCCTTGTTGATTTTCTATCATTACCATGATCACACTTTAGAAAAGATACCAGAAAATATTTATTTTTATTTTTATAAATCACTATTATAATCCTAGCAGCAATTTAAAAAGCCAAATATTTAAAGCTTCCCCAACAAGCAGTTCATCTGTGCCATGTACATAGGCTTTGTTTTATTCTTTTTCACCAATTTTCTCTTCTTCCTTGAAGGCATCAACTCCTTGCTGGGGCATGGTTCCATGGGTGCTGGCTGCCCTCTGGTACCTTGCCTAAGAGGCCATTATTCAAGTGGATTCATTTATCGACATCCTTGCTTTGACTGAAACTTGGCTTGCGGGTGGTGACACCTTGCTCCTTACGGAAGCTTCCTCACCTGGATATACCACTTGTTCTGCCCAAACCATCATGGTGGCAGCATAGCTTTCATCACCATGTCACACCACGGTCTTTCTTCCCCCACATAACTGCTCTGGTACCTTCTCCTCCTTCAAGCACCTCACCCTGTTCCACCCCTCTTACCTCCTTTAAAATACCACCTCCCTCCAAGCCCTATCCTAGGTTTCTCTGTGAAACAGTCTCCCTGCTTTCCTCCCTCAGCCTCTGGACCAAACAACTTCCTCATCATTGATGATTGAAATCTCCAGCTCATCTCCCCTTCCACCCTCACCTCTGAGTTCATCACTCTCCCGTTCAGCCTTTGGCTCAGTGGTAACACTCCTGCCCCCGAGTCAGGTCGTGGGTTCAAGCCCCACTCCAAAGACTTGAGCACATAATCCAGGCTGACACCCAAGTGCAGTACTAAGGGAGTGTTGAACGGTTAAAACGTTACACTGAGGCCTCGTCTGCCCTCTCGGGTGGATATAAAAGGATCCCATGGCACTATTCGAAGAAGAGCAGGGGAATTCTCCAGGTGTCCTGGCCAGTATTTATCCTTCAACAAACTAAGAGAGATGATATGCTCATGTATCTCATTACTTTTTGTGGAACCTTGCTATGTGCAAATTGGCTGCTGCGCTTTCCTGCATTACAACAGGGCCTACACAGTTCGAAAGTACTTAATTGGCTATACAGCGCTTTGGGACGTCCTGAAGTTGTGAAAGGCACTATATAAATGCAAGTCCTTTTCCTTACTCCCATTTGCCCCTTGGAATAAAAAATTCTCCAAGTTACTTACAACTACATTTACAACTCCCAACTGCCTAACCTTAAACCCTCCATTTGCTATACCTGTACAGCTGCCAATTTGCTCAACCAATTTCTCACCTCTACTTTTGAAGCCCTTTTCCCCAACAAAACCTTGACCATCTCCCAGCCCAGTCAATCCATATGGTATAACCTCCGTCATCTTTCCCTCAAGTGCAAGGGGCATATCACATGCAACTGGTTTAGCCATCCATTACCAGATCTGGCTGGAACACATCAAGTTCTACCAGGTCTCACTCTCCTTTGCCAAAACCACTACCCTTGGATCATGCTGGAGGGCAAAGATAATCTCAGGCTTCTTTTCTCCATTACCTCCAGCATGTGCTCTCGGAGCTCATCTTGTCCATGAGCCCCACCTCCTGCTCCTTCAATCCCATTCCCACTAAACTATTGCCCAACTAATTTCCCTTTCTGGCCTCTATGCTAGACAAAACAGGGTTCCCTCTCCTCAGGTACTGTCCCCTGCCCTTTCAAAACTGCCATCAACCCCTTCTCAAAAAATCCACCCTCCACCCCTCTGTCCTTGCAAACTAGCACCCTATTTCTAACCTCCCTTTCCTCTCCAAAGTCCATCAACATGTTGTTGCCTCTCAGGTCCAGGGCCATGTCTCCCACAACTCCCTGTTTGAATTCTTCAAATCAGGTTTGTGCTCCTCCTACAGCACCAAAATAGCCCCAACCAAAGTCCAAATGACATTCTCTATGATTGTGATCACGGTGCATTATGCCTCCTTGACCTCACTGCAGCCTTGACACAGTCAACATAAGAAATAGGAGCAGGAGTAGGCCAATCGGCCCCTCGAGCCTGCTCCGCCATTCAATAAGATCATGGCTGATCTGATCCTAACCACCAATCTACTATCACAGAACCATCTCCTGAATCTAACAGAATTAAACACACGAAATAGGAGCAGGATCAGGCTACACGGCCCCTGGGCCTGCTCCGCTACCCACAGGGCCATGACCGATCCGAACCTAGACTCATGTCCAAATTCCTGCCAGCTCCCCGTAACCCTCTATTCCCTTTACTTCTAGGAAACTGTCTATTTCTGTTTTAAATTTATGTAATGATGTAGCTTCTACAGCTTTTTGGGGCAGCATATTCCATGGACCTACCACCCTCTGAGTGAAGTAGTTCCTCCTCATCTCAGTTTTGAAAGAGCAGCCCCTTATTCTAAGACTATGCCCCCTAGTTCTAGTTTCACCTATCATCGGGAACATTCTCCCCGCATCCACCCGATCCAACCCCTTCACAATCTTATATGTTTCAATAAGATCGCCTCTCATTCTTCTGAACTCCAATGAGTAGAGTCCCAATCTACTCAACCTCTCTTCATATGTCCATCCCCTCATCCCCGGGATTAACCGAGTGAACCTTCTTTGTACTGACTCGAGAGCAAGTATGTCTTTTCTTAAGTATGGACACCAAAACTGTATGCAGTATTCCAGGTGCGGTCTCACCAATACCTTGTACAACTGAAGCAATACCTCCCTATTTTTATATTCTATCTCCCTAGCAATGAAAGCCAACATTCCATTGGCCTTCTTAATCACTTGCTGCACCTGAATACTAACCTTTTGAGTTTCGTGCACCAGGACCCCCAGCTCCCTTTGTACTTCAGTACTTTCCAGTTTCTTGCCATTAAGATAATAACTTGCTCTACGATTTTTCCTGCCAAAGTGCATAACCTCACACTTTCCAGTATTGTATTCCATCTGCCAAATCTCTGCCCACTTACTTAGCCTGTCTATGTCCCCTTGCAGGATTTTTATGTCCTCCTCACTCACTACTTTCCCCCCCATCTTAGCATCATCTGCAAACTTTGATGTTACACTCGGTCCCCTCCTCCAAATCGTTAATATAGATTGTAAAGAGTTGGGGACCCAGCACTGACCCCTGCGGAACACCACTAGTTACTGATTGCCAGTCTGAGAATGAACCACTTATCCCAACTCTCTGCCTTCTGTTAGATAGCCAATCCTCTATCCATGCCAGAATATTACCCCCAATCCTGTGATTTTTTATCTTAAGCAATCTTTTGTGTGGCACCTTATCAAATGCCTTTTGGAAGTCTAAATACACTACGTCCACTGGTTCCCCTTTATCCACCCTATATGTTACTTCCTCAAAGAACTCCAGCAAATTTGTCAAACATGACTTCCCCTTCATAAAACCATGCTGACTTTGTCCTATTAAATTATGATTACCCAAATGTCCTGTTACCGTCTCCTTAATAATGGACTCCAAAATTTTACCTACCACAGATGTTAGGCTAACCGGTCTATAGTTTCCAGCCTTCTGTCTACTGCCCTTTTTAAATAAGGGTGTTACATTAGCAGTTTTCCAGTCTGCCGGGACCTTTGCCGAGTCCAGGGAGTTTTGGAAAATTATTACCAATGCATCCACAATCCCTACCGCCACTTCCCTCAAGACCCTAAGATGTAAGCCATCCGGTCCAGGTGATTTATCCGCCTTGAGTCCCATTATTTTACCGAGTACCACTTCCTTAGTGATTTTGATCGTGTTTAGCTCCTCCCCCCCTATAGCCCCCTGTTTGTCCAGTGTTGGGATATTCTTAGTGTCCTCTACTGTAAAGACTGATACAAAATATTCAGTGTTTTTGCCATCTCTATATTTCCCACCATTAATTTCCCGGTCTCATCCTCCAAGGGACCAACATTTACTTTAGCCACACTTTTTCTTTTTATATAACTATAAAAACTCTTACTATCTGTTTTTATATTTTTTGCTAATTCACTTTCATAATCTATCTTCCCTTTCTTAATTAATATTTTTGTTATTTTTTGCTGTCTTTTAAAGTTTTCCCAATCCTCTATCCTCCCACTAGATTTGGCTACCTTATATGCCCTTGTTTTTAGTCGAATACTATCCTTAATTTCTTTACTTATAGCCACGGATGGCTGTCTTTTCTTTTACACCCTTTTCTTCTCAGTGGAATATATATTTTTTTGGAAGTTGTAAAATAACTCCTTAAATGTACACCACTGATCATGTATCGTCTTACCCTTTAATCTATTTTCCCAATCCACTCTACTCAATTCCGTTCTCATACCTTCATAGTCTCCTTTATTCAAGCTTAGCACGCTTGTTTGAGATCCAACCTTCTCACCCTCTAATTGAATATGGAATTCAACCATGTTATGGTCACTCATTCCAAGGGGATCCTTTACTAGGACATTTTTAATTAATCCTGTCTCGTTACACAGGACCAGATCCAAGGTTGCTTGCCCCCTGGTCGGTTCAGTTACATACTGCTCAAGAAACCCATCCCTAATACACTCAATGAACTCATCCTCAAGGCAGCCCTGCCCAATTTGATTTGTCCAATTAATATGATAGTTAAAATCCCCCATAATTATAGATGTTCCCTTATTACAAGCCTCAACTATTTCCTGATTGATACTCCGTCCAACAGAGTTGCAACTGTTCGGAGGCCTATAGACTACGCCCACTAGTGTTTTTTTCCCCTTATTATTCCTTACCTCCACCCAAACTCTTTCATTATCCTGATCTTTTGACCCAATATCATTTCTCGGTATTACAGTGATTCCTTCCTTTATTAACATAGCCACTCCACCTCCCCTTCCTTCCTGCCTGTCCTTCCTGATCGTTAAATAACCTGGTATGTTTAATTCCCAGGCATTGTCACCCTGCAGCCATGTTTCTGTAATGGCCACAAGATCATACCCATATGTAGTTATTTGTGCCATTAACTCGTCTATTTTGTTACGAATGCTACGTGCATTCAGATAGAGAACTTTCAAATATGTTTTGTGACACTTAGTTCCTGCTTTTGCCCTTTTTATGACTTTACCTTTTACTCCATACCTTCTGCCCCTTCCTGACACACTCTGGTTTTTAATTTCCCCACTGCTACCTAAGTCTATGACCTTCTCTGTTGTCATTTTTATTATTTGCTCTCTAGGAACTTCCCCCCCACTAGTTAGTTTAAAGCCCTCTCTACAGCCCTAGTTATATGATCCGCCAGGACTCTAGCCCCAGCACTGGCCAAGTGAAGCCCGTCCCAACAGAACAGCTCCCTCCTGCCCCAGTACTGGTGCCAGTGTCCCAGGAAGCAAAACCCATTTCTCCCACACCAGTCTTTGAGCCACGCATTTAACTCTCTAATTTTATTTGTCCTAGCCAACTTCGCTCGTGGCTCAGGTAATAATCCAGAGATTATTACCCTTGAGGTTCTGTCTTTTAATTTGACCCCTAGCTGCTCATACTCCTTTAACAGAACCGGCTTCCTAGTCCTATGTCGTTTGTACCAACATGGACCATGACAACTGGATCCACCCCCTCCCACTGCAAGTTTCTTTCCAGCCCAGAGGAGATGTCCTTAACCCTGGCACCGGGTAGGCAACACAGCCTACGGGACTCTTGCTCTCGGCTGCAGAGAACTCTATCTATCCCCCTAATACTACTATCCCCTACCACTACAACATTTCTATTTACTCCCCCCTCGTGAATGGCCCCCCGTTCCACGGTGCTGTGGCCAGGTTGCTCATCCTCCCTGCAGTCCCTGCTCCTGTCCCCACAGGGAGTAAGAACCTCGAACCTGATGGACAAGAACAAGGGCTGCGGCTCCTCCAACACTACCTCCTGGATCCCCGTACCTGCCTCACTCGTAGTCACACCATCCTGTCCCTGACCATGGGCTACATCTGAATTAATTAACTTCATAGGTGTGACCATCTCCTGAAACACAGAGTCCAGGAACTTCTCCCCCTCCCTGATGTGTCGCAGTGTCTGAAGCTCAGACTCCAGCTCATCAACACGGAGCTGGAGTTCCTGTAGCAGCAGACACTTGTCACAGACGTAATCACCGTGAGCCTCAATGGGGTTCACCGGCTCCTACATCTCGCAACAGTAACACATCACCTGCTCCATTCTATGTAATTAATTACATTTTTTGTTAGTTATGGACACCCTCTGCCCGATTATAGATGCTAGTATCCCCTTTAATTTATTGGATTTAAATTAAATCAATCCCTCTAATTACACCAGTTAAATGGTTCACCAACAGTCACTCTGCACCAGAAAGGCCTTATTAACTGCAACCCACAGAGTTAAAGTTTGAAAAGAGCACCTAACACCCCACTTACCCAAACTCACAGCACTCTCTGCTGACCTCACACTCAGTGCTTGCTCGCACTAGCAATGGTCTTTTTATACTGTTTGTTTGTTTACAGCCAAATGAGTCACCCCTGCTGATTGGTTAGAAAACTGGTTTTCACTGCCTGCTGTGCCAATTTACTCCTACTGCAGTGTAACCTTGTTTTACTCTTCTTAAACCAACAGAATCCCAAATACTTAACTTTTCCCCTTTACTTAAACTGCTTAAGTAATCTTATCAAGAATGATTTAAAGAGAAATAACAATTAAAGAACTCTCACACTTACCCAAACTCACAGCACTCTCTGCTGACCTCACACTCAGTGCTTGCTCGCACTAGCAACCTTCTGTAACATCTTTCCTCCATTGTCTAGCTCAGTGGGGCTGAGCCATACTTAGTTCCACTCAATCCAATTGTAGTCAGAGCATATCTACCAATGGTTTTTCTCCACACCCACCCACCATCACCTCAGATCCCCCTCAAGGATGCATTCTTGGCCTACTCCTCTTCCTCATGAACAAGGTGCCCCATGGCAACATCATTCAGACATAGGGTCAGCTTCCATATGAACACAGATGACACCCAACTCTACCTCGACCATGTCGCTCAATGCCTCCCCCTGCCTCTGTGCCGTTATTATTATTTCAATGTTCTCCTGGCTGGTCTCCCACCTTCCATAAACTTGAGCTCATCCAAAACTCTGCTGCCCCAATACGAACTCCTTATGTGCCTGGGTGTCAAATGTTGTTTGACAACGTTACTGTGAAGCACCTTGGGACATTTTGCTCTCACCAAGAGACCGCCACCCGCGCCCCCCCCCCCCCCCCCAGGTCACTGTCTCACATTGATCCAGACTGTCTACAACCTCAGTGTCTCAAACAATCTAGAGCTGAGCATCCAACCCCACATCCTCTCCATCGCAATGCTGCAGCATTATACACTTCTGTATAAAACATTATTCTGTAGCAGCTTCAGAAAGTATATTTGGGTATCTATCCCTTTAACAAGGGATTCTAATCAAATGACTATGTTTTCTGAAGTGTCTAACATGCCTAGATGCAATTACACTAGGCCCATTATATCCATGTATCCTGCTGCAAATGCTATAAACATTTTAAAGCTGACAGCTATGTAAATCAGTATGAAATTCTGAGAAAATCTATATAGCCCCAATCTTCCCACAGAGAAGAGATTTCATTTTAATAGTCCCTACAGATCTGTTATTGCAAAGAAAAAGATGTTTCCCTGGAACTGTGAACTTTAGGCCTGTGGATCAGATGAGGAAAAAAGATTATGCAACATTTATGAAGGGGTGATTACACACAATTTTATGTATTTACCCCTACAATAATGTTCCCCTTTAACTTTTAGTTCCTCTCAATGCATGAGCATTTGTCTTCTCTGGTAGACCACCACATATAACAGCAAGAGTACGAGTTATTTTAAATCTGACCCTGTAAGCAGGATTTTGGGCATGTTGTTGCACAAGTACAATCAAAAAGAACGCATTTGCAAATTATTAGAAGGGAAACACTAGCTACCTCATTAGGTATCTTCCTTTGATATGCAGTATTTAGCATCTTCTCAAAATCTCAGGAAGAATTTTATTCTTCTCCCCAAACAAAAGCCCATATAGCTTAATTTGGCCTTCCAGGACAGTTCCCATCATCCTCTTGTATGTTATGTTATTCACAGAACATGATTCCCTATACAGGCAAGTTCTTGATCTTTGCTAGGGAGTTATGAAAAAGTTATAGGAGAAGGCTAGTAGCTTTTTATACAGGGAGGGTAGCACTAAAAAAGTCACTGTTCACAAACCGCCAACAGCCATGTGACATGGAAGAGAATGCAATTAAAAACGGTTGGGGAAGGATACGGATTGATATTTACGGCCTGAAAAAAAAAGCGATGCTATGAACTGTATCCATTAAAATAATGTGCTAAGTGGGACTGTCCTAAACTAGTGCTGTGACATGAAGGCTCAAACTATAATCGAATATGGTCTATTTGGTTCAATGATAGATGCGGAAGGTAAAATTGTTCCTTGAAATTACATCCTGCTAACTTGTTGCGACTTATCTAACAACATACCCTTGTATGTTAAACTGACTCAGTTAAGTTTATAAATATTGATTTGCTGTTATATTTGGACATTACCACTTCTGTTTTTATATCACTGAAATCTATAATGATTTTTCAAATAAGGAAAATGAAAACTGAAAAGATTCTCAAGCCACTAGAATATTGCGAGATTAGTTATAAATTATTTGCCTTCACCAGATTAGCAGGGTAACTTCAAAAGATTTTTTTCAAATTAAAGTGCTGCATAATTCAAATCCTTTAATGCGATTACAACAAATTTAGCAAAAAACTAACCCAATTCCTCACCAGAGTTTTAACAGTTGCAGCAATTTATGACCTTCATTTCTTATCTTCCAAAATTTCTATCTTCTGATGCTTTTTTTTCTTTAAAAATTGTAAGCTGGTTTGGTAAATTTCTAATTATGTCCAGCAGTTCCAATTTTAAAAACTGGGCAAAGTGGGTAAAACTCTTGTTATTTTTTAGAGTGTAATTTTTTCAGATTGCAAAGTTTTTTTTAACAGCCAAAATTAAATATTTATAGTACTCAAATAAGTTTAAAGTATGAGTAAAAAATTGCCCCAAAAAGCCAGGTAAAAGGTGGTTGGGACTGGATGCAGAGTAAAAGAACATTCTTTACAAACATTAATGGAACACTGTAGGTAACATTTTTTGGTGTTTAAGCCAGCATTGTGTTTTGTAAAGATTCTGACATGACGCCTTCGTCGGGTCTCACATTACTGCAAGAATTCATTTGTTAATTTCATTTTGCTCAGCTAGATGTTGGATATGCGCAGAGATCTGTCGCCATGCTTAGGAGTTTCCAAACCAAACTGAGAAATTCATACATTCGTTATGTAGTACGACTCTCTCCAACTGGACACACACCACCTACCTGAAGAAGAGGGTTTAGGCGTGGGTTGGTAGAACCAAGCTTAGGGTCTCCCAAGTGTACATAGGGTATTGCTCATATGAAAGTGACTAAAACTGCACAGCTTACCAGCACAAAGCACTGGGAAGCTTTCGCTGGTTGTCCAACTCGGATAATGCCCAACCCATTAGGGCACTGGCTTGCAGGGTTATCTGGAAACGAATGGGAAGAGTCACAGCCCCCAGGTTTACTCCTCCAAGTCTCTTCAATGAGCCAGGCTGGATGGTAGATCATCTATTGCGCCGTGGACCTGCCTGGCTCAAGGATCGGATACCAAGTCTACCACAGAGGATCGACTAGGTTCCAATCTCCCATCACCAGGCATGCCATCCTGAACCATCTCAACCTCAAAGAGATCATGTTTACCTCCTCCTCTCCCCTCCCTCATTAGGTGGTCATTAAACTACTGACAAGCAAGGGTTTGAGGCCTTGTTAAGATGGACAGCAGGTACCAGTAACTCCTCCTGAGCAACATAGTGAGCAGCACAATTCACCATAAGTTGTACGAGTTCATTTCTATCTCTTCAGGCACAATACCTCATCAAACCAATTAATTAAGGTATTGGAAACTGTACCCAGAAAGAATAAAGATGGTGTCAGATGATGATGTTTATGCTTGCAAAATGTTTTGCTGCAGAAGTTGAATAGAAGAAGTGATCATCTTTCATTATACAGCACCAACTTACTCCTTCACACACTGATCTTTGAGGGAATGCTGTGGATGCAGTAGCAGTGGTAACAGCTTAGACAGTTCTAAGCTATACCAAACACGACATTGCATCCAAAACTCCTCAGGACAACAATGCACGCAAAGGGACGAACACCCGGAATTCAGCTTCAGTGAAACCTAGACCATCTGAACTGATATTTTAGGTTTCTTGACTGTTTCAGTTCACCACCTTCCTGAACATCAGAAACCCAAATAAGTTTAGCTTTAACCACATGAAGCCAAAGACCAAAGTGCTGACCTTTATGCCTTCATTTAAAGACCTACTTCTTCAGCTCCGGTGCCAGTGCAGGTGCTTTATCTAAGACGATTGAAGAATAAAACAAGATGGACTGGGCCATCAAAATTGAAGCTCCAAACACAGGGCATTAGTGACTGATATATTGTTGTTTGCTTGATTACTTTTGGTGCATCAGATTGCATAATGTGTGTGAGAGTAAATGAGATATTCTGGGTTTTGTTTTAGGACTTAGTGAGAAATTCTGTCAGGTGCGTCATCTGCAGCCACCATGACCCCAAACAGACCCCCTTTACCATCACTCCACCACTCCCACCAAGGAGGCTAGTAAGCAGAGGAGCTCCATCATGAAAATATCCATGATGCTTAGTATCAGACTCGACTTATTTTATGTTGCAATAGGGGTTCCGTTCAGAAATAATAATAATGCATCATATTCTGTTAACCTGCACTTGTCAGAGTTAAACCATGGCCTATATATAAAATAGCTTGTAATGCTTTCATTCAGTTATTACAAGGCACACTAATTACACTGAAAACTGTATTAACTTTGAAGCCAGCAATAATATTTCAGCACTGTAATATTAATTACAGTTATACTTTTAAACAATTGATCAGTGTTGTTTAGATATATCTTAGTAAATAAAACAATATTGAGCATTTTGCAAACTGAAATACTAATTATTTCACATAACAGTTCCCATCAGTTTTGTGGAGAGGATGCCAGGACAATTATTAATTTACTTTTGAGGACCCAACTTAAATACTTTGAAAAGCTGCCCACAAAAACAAATATCACAATTAGAAATGTTTAAAAATCTGCACTTATTTTTTATAAATGCAAGTCAATACTGTATTAACTTTTCTAGGCACTTTCCTAAAATACCTGCCTTAACTACCTGAATAAAGAAGACATCACCACTATCTTATTTTCTTCTCTCAATGTACTAAAGCATAGATAGGGACCATTACAGTACTATCTAAAGACACACCGATACTGCAACTCCACCAGGCATAACTACCCAAGTTAAGATACATTGCTGGTGAAAGATTACAATTTATTTTTCTAGAAATTGAGGTACCAGATTTAGTTCCAGGTTTTTATTTTTGCATAACTGCAGTGTAAATTATCCTTAGTGACAGTGATCACATTTTACCCATACAATTTTTTGTTATTGTGAAAATTAAAAATAGCCCATGTTATAGACAGAATTATTCTTCCTCACAAACACATCTACCTCCAATCTGTAAAACCTCCATTAGGTGGCTTTGCCCAGCTGTCCGATATTGATGCTGGAATGCAACAGCACTACCAGCAAGAAATCAAAGGAATGTTAACCCAGCTTTCATAGAGTAAGATAACAGGCTTGCTTAACGAGTGATGATAGAACCTTTTCACTTACATCTTCAATATCACTCCTTTGTTTTCTCTCTTACAAGAGCATTGAATCTCAGCACCATTACTGAACTAAAAGAGACACACCAATACAAGCAGCAAGCTAGGCAGAATTGGGCACACTTGTAGTTCATGTTCCAAAGAAATCTATTCCAACGTTCAAGTAATCCAATCTCTCCAAATGCCCATTAATACAATCTGTGGTAAGGTCTCCCGATATCTTGATAGGTAAAGGTTTTGCCCAGAAGGTCACAAATTTGATTCCTAGTCTGTGCTTAATTCATTCATCTCAACCACAGCACTTGAATTGGCCTTGGGTAGGGAAGAAAATAAATCAGAAACTAGCCAGAACTCCTACTCCAGATGAGTTCATGCATCAGTGCTGAACATGTGGTGCGTAGACGTGGGGCAAGGACAGTATTGGACTTGGCTGTGATGCCTTCCAGGGTAAAATAGTCTGTCAACACTCACAGTCCAGGCTCACACATGAAGTATGGACACTTGAATGAGGCGACAGAAGGCCGATGACACCAACTATACCTCAGCAGTAATTCATAGTTTCTGGGAGAGAATGGAAAAAAGGGAAAAAAACATTGGGAAGTCTATCTGGAACATACGGTCTAACATCAATATGCTTTTCCTGGGCCTTATACCATATCCCACTATGTACTCTTGCCGAAAGGATGGACTAGAGGATATCTGCAATGAATAACCACCTTGTTGTCACTCAGCAAAAGGTGAAGTGCAACTCAAAATTGAGACTTCCTAGAAAAGTTGTGTTGTTGGAGACAATGGGCCAATAAGAGTGGAGAACAGTATTATAGCATCCCATTTAGTTTAGTAGTTCTCAAAAGATTGACCACGCAGTAATATTTTGGAAATTAAATTTGTTGCATTCTTTCAGTACATGCAACAAAATCAGATGTCCCAATTACTGTATTTTTCATTGTTGTCAACCACCTTATGAAAGGTATTCTCAGAATTATTAAAACAAAAAGTTATAGATGTTCATTAGTTTTAATAAACACCAACAGTTGAAATTAAACCTCACATCATGAAGATTTTACATGTGTAACATCTGTAGAGATGGGAACAGGATCCACAAGGAATCCTGCAATACTTACCATTCCATTTTAAGGCTGCTTCAATCTGCCATAATGATGTTTGGAGAGAATCAACCAGGAAAGGGAACAGAAAATGTTAGCGAGATTGTTTCTGTTGGGACATAAAACTGAAACATTTCATTAAAATGCGCCTTTTGCAAATTTTGCTCTGAAGGCCACCATTTCACTGCTTGCTTAAATTAAGGAAACCTGTGGCTGCTCTGCAAAAATGCAAGAATACAAACAGGGGTCAACAGTAACACACAGCTGACTGCATAAAGCAAGTGGATATAGAGACTGTGCACGGAAGGCTGGTGGTTACAGCTACAAACTGACGAACCCAACCTCTGCAATGTTTCTACAATAATGAGACATGCCTCTGCACTGTTCTGTGGAAGTGAAAATTTTGGATCAATTACTTAGAAAGCATCCAATTAAAAAGTTGGTGTCAACCCCAGGCAAAGTTTGGAATTTTCTGACCGTGCAGAAAATAAAAAGCCTCAACATCATTTTAGAAGAAAGGTCTATTTCAGAACATCACTTTAATAAAAATTTCACCCAGTACTATTTGAAATTATTGAATGATTGTACAGATTTGAGAGATTATTTTATGACAAATTGCTGACTACTTGATCATAAGATTCCTTCTTTACATAATTCTGGTTTAAATATTCTAGTGCTATCCATGATTCAATCTTAAAGGGAACAAACTTAGACTTATTTAATTGAAGTTTTCATGGCAATCTCAGTTTATTTTAGTGTATAGGATTTTTTAAAATAAATTATTGAATGTACATTACCTATACTGGTTTGCAGTTACATAATCTCTACTTCCCCACAGGGACAAATCTTACAAAAAACGTTTTTCTGCCAGGATAATCATATACAGTATAGTAGTGTATATAGTGCTTTCATCATTGAAAAGTTGATTAAGTTGGCAGAATTTAATTTTACTTTGAGTGTTGTCAATTTGAACCTTTCAGCCAACAAATGTAATTCTTGCAGGTTCCACCAAATTCCCATGATAACGATATTCCAAGCCAGCACAAATATTTCTCCCACTGATGGTTGCCTCTTACTAAGCTGGTGGACAATGGCCATATCGAAGGACACCACACAATATATGCTTCTGGAGTGTAGGTGTTTACTGCATTTGTTATGGTGATAATTAGTTAGAATCATCTTCCACTATAACAAAGGGCAAGGTACATCAAAAATGAAATGCAACATTTTTAGGGAGCCAATTAAGTTTTAACCAAGGTTAAACATCATTTAGTATTGTTAATGAACTTTGCAATCTTTTTGTTGTTGAGTGCTCTCAACCGTCTGTGTAGGGAGAAGACAGATTAATGTTTTTTTTTTGTTTTTTTTTTTTGAGGTCACTAATAAAGGTAGATAACGGAGTGTCTATGGATATTATCTATGTGGACTTCCAGTAGGCACTCAATAAGGTTCCACACAAGAGGTTAACAGCAAAAATGGAATTGGAGGTAGCCTTTTGACTTGGGTTGGAAATTGGCTGGGAGGTAGGAGACAGAGGGTCGGTACTTTGATTGGTAGGATGTGACAAGTAGTGCTCCCCAGGGGTTTGTTCTGGGGGCTCAACCTTTCACCCTATTTATTAATGACTTGGATGAAGGAATAGTTATATATTCAAGTTTGCAGATGACACGAAGTTAGGAGGGACAGTAAGTAGTGCAAAGGGACATAGACAGATTAAGTGAGTGGGCAAAAGTACAGCAAATGGAGTTCAATGTGGGCAAGTGCGAGGTCATCCACTTTGTACCCAAGAAAGATAAATCGGAGTATTTTCTTAATGGTGAGAAACTAGGAACTATAGAGGAGCAGATTTTGAGTGTCCAAGTACATGAATAATTAAAAGCCAATAGACAAGATACAAAAAGTAATCAAAAAGGCTAATGAAATGTTGGCCTATAGCTCAAGGGGGCTGGAATACAAAAGCGAGGAAGTAATGCTTCAGTTGCATCGAGCCTTGGTCACACACCATCTGGAGCACTGCGTTCGGTTCTGGGCACCGCACCTCAGGATGGATATATTGGCCTTGGAGGGGGTGCAGCGCAGATTCACCAGAATGATACCAGGGCTGAAAGGGTTCAATTATGAAGTCAGGTTGTATAAATTTGGCTTGTATTCCCTCGAGTAAAGAAGATTGAGGGGTAATCTGATAGAGCTGTTTAAAATGTTAAAAGGATTTGGTCGGGTAGATACGGATAAACTATTTCCTCTGGTGGGGGAAATCAAGAACAAGGGGATATAATCTTAAAATTAGAGAGCTAGGCCATTCAGGAACAAAATCAGGAAGCACTTTTTCTACACAAAGGGTAGTAGAAAATTGGATATCTTTTCCAAAAGGCTGTGAATGCTAGGATAATTGGAGCTTTCAAGACCGAGATAGATAGATTTTTGTTAGGCAAGGGTATCAAGAGCAAAGGTGGAAAATGGAGTTGAAGTGCCGATCAGCCATGATCTAAGTGAATGGCGGAACAGGCTCGAGGGGCTAACTGGCCTACTCCTGTTCCTAATGTTCCATGGCAGGAATTGGTTTTCCAGAATTTTCACAAATGTGATGGTGACAAACTCAGGTCAGTCAATATATAGTGCGGGGCTTACTGAGTTCCTTTAACATTTAACCATTTCTCACTCAGCAGCTTATGATTCACATTCACTGTTGTATAATTTAGGGTCAGAAAGGGTTAGTATACTAAGTCTCAAAGTAATGCTCCCAAATCAGTTTCAACTTCACATGTTCAAAAATATTACTTTTGGTATGCCATAAGATGTGGATATTTCCTTCAGGTATTTGTCCTGAATAGATCCACAAAGTGAGTTAAACCCCTAGTGGCCCTGACCTGGATGGATTCATACTGCACTAAACTATGCTGACTGGGTACGATACAATCTACTTTATGAAGGGCAATTCATAGAAAAAGCATTGCCACCAAGACATGGATTGCATTTTATTTCATAGACTGTAGATTTTGTTTTCATATTCATTTTAACAGCGTGGTGATTTTTTTCTTTGAGAACACTGTAACCCTCAGGAGGGAAAAACCATCAACCTTTTTGTTCCTTAAAATCATTGTACTGCACTGCAAATTAAGGCCAAAGCACTAAAGTTGAATTCAAAGAGGTGTCCCATTTCCAAGAGGGGTTTAGGACTCTATAGGCTACAACTAATTTGATGAGAAAAATAAGCCCATCTTCACAGTTGTTTTAAAATAAAAGTGGAGTTAAATCTGATTACTTTAAAATTTGTTTTTAAAATAAAACTCATACATCTCCCTGTGCCGTGGATTTCATGCTGGTGTGAAACTGGTTTAAACCTTTAAAAAGCACAGCAATAGTTTTCTGCAGTAACATTAACACATTTTACATATAAAGCACTGGTAATTACCAATGCACAATAAAAAATTTAGACCATGTGCGCTAATTTGTAAGCACCAATAAACTGATTTTCCACAGGAAAGACTCAGTCATTGCTCTGTCAAGATGTTTGACATTCAGCATTTTAACAGTCTTGCACAATATTTTGTTCAGCCTCAATGAGATTATAGATGCAAAAAAATTCAGAGCTCAGCAAAGTATTTTATGTAGCTCAGCAACCCAGGTCACCTCCTCATATGGTCATTAATAATTAGGGTTGCTGAGAGGTAGCTGATGCACATCAAGGAAAATCCAGCCTTGTATTCAGTGAAGACACTCCTCTTCTTTTCTCCCTCCCTAAAAGTCCATAACGTCCTCCTCTGTTGGAAAGGCTGGACCGTCTACCCATGAAGATCTTCAGATGCTCTTATCACTGCTCCTTGATCAACCGACTAAAAGGCATATCAAGGATGCAGGCAGATACCTCTCTCAGCAGGTTCTTACTCCTTCTGCTGACAATTCAACGAAGATTGGCAAATCTGATGTGTATGGGAAGCCTGAGTGTGAGTGTCTGTCAAGAATGGGATTTAAATTTGGGTGTCCCTGTTTCTTTATGGAAACCTTCAAACCTCTAAATTTAACAAGAGAAATAGATGGTATGGCTACCAGTCCAGACTTCAATGGCATGACCATTTTTCATGGTCAAATCATATCCACCAAAAGATATTTTGGTGGCCAAAGTAGAACACTTTACAAAGCTGTCATTTATTCTGGGTTAGAAAATGCAGAAGAAATGATTTACACTCATATAAACTTGAAGGTTAGATTGGTCTTGAAACATACTCCCAAGAAATACATTGTGAAATGTAGTAATTCAATGAAATGTAAACGTTTTGTGCAAATTAGCAAAAACAATTCCAGCGTTTGAATGCAGTGCTGAGTGATATTCACTTGGTGAATGCTTTGGTAGATTACTGGGAAATAAAAATTGTGATCTATATAGTAATACAACCCTGTTCAAAGCAGTTCTTTTGCATATTTTGTGCAGTCACAGGTTACTTTGAGTTAAACAGCCAATGGTAATTAGAAAACACCAATTTAAAAATGTAAAGTTGACAGCCAAAATTGTGGCAAAATTTTAGCCCCATCAGAGTAATTTAACTGCAGGCAATCTGAAATTATAATACCATGACTCATTTGATTTAGTGGATGAATGTAGGTTCTATTGAATTCTATGAGATTTGTGTTTTGCTGTAATGAAAGTCATAAAAAAGGTGCACTAACTCTGCCACAGGCATACACATGATTACGACATCTGTAATAAAATGCTCCCAACATTTTGTTACATTACTGTTGTAAGCAATGAGAGCAACCTCAGCTACACCAAAAAAATCTCAGTAAAGTGTGGTGCTGTTATTCTTAGTTTTTAAAATCAGCTAGAGGGATTTATTTGAGATTTGAAAGTGCAGTATACCCTTTAAACTCATGCCACACAGGTGCGAGTCATCAATCAAGCAATTCTTTAAAATGGGGAGAGTAAATTCTCAAACCTGGGATAACACTTCCAAGTGTTCAATGTTTTATTCTAAAAAAACTTCCCAACTTCAATACACACCCTAACCCAGCACAGCCCAAATAATTATCTTCAAAAGCTATTTTGTTGGTCTGGAGTTGCTAGGCAACTGAACATGCAACTAGTGTCACAAAGTCTAGAGATTCTTTTTGCACAGGCCGTAAGCTCACGTGCAAGTCTGTGTTTGAGATATCAAGCAGGAGCAGCCACTTCGAAATGACATTTATTTTCTTCTGGATGTTAATTTTAGTCAAATAGTTTTGTACCATAGATTTTTTTTACAAACATTTCTCACAGTAGTTCTCTGAAAGTACATACTTACAGTACTATATCAGAAAATTATAAAAACTTTAAAAAACTAGGTCCTAAGAATTCCTAAAGTAAGAGTGTACAACAAATCTAGGAAAACTAGAGAAATATGTTCAGAATGAATTCAGTTAATCCACTTAAACTATCAATAAAAACTGTAGCAAAATGCAAGGACCATTTAATTTAGAGAAGTATATAGAACAGCAGGTAAGCTTTGCACGCCAAGTACAATGAAACCTCAATTATTATGCCCCATAAATGGAGGGAAATTTACTGCAAGATAACTAAGAGTCCTGAGCATTCCTATTTTACTAACGATTGTTCTATCAAATGCTGGCGGCCCTAACTGGTCAGCCCCATTGATCGCTGTCATAATCGGAAATATTTGCTTTCTGTTCACACACATCATAAAAAATACTCCAGTGCTGTACAGTTTCTTTAGAATAATAAATGAAGATTCTCAAAATAAGGTTGACTAAGGTTGTAATCTGGTAACCCAGAATGGCACATTTGCTATCAATGGATTTACTTTTTTTCTGATTTCAATGCAAGATTGTCTTCTCTACCTGAATGAGAGGTTCTATTTTTAAGCAGATTTACTGGCAGCCCTAAATCCCACTGGTCCTCTGACCCACCTGACTTTAGCTACTCTCCCAACATCAACTCCCATGAACATTTTTACAAATAATCAAAGAAAGCAGATAATGACTATGTGGATAATCAAGGTTCCACGGTATTTGAAAGTGTATAACAGTACTGATACATCACTCTATTTTCTAAGAGCATATTTACTGTTGAAATTTACGAGTAAAGTTATCAGCATGCTTTAACAGAGGGAAGTGTTTAATTATAGTGTCACTGAAACTGTTCTTACCTTTTTGTGCTTAAAGCCAAGGAAATGCATCTGGAGATTCATAGCAGATGTGCAAACTACTTTGCAAATCTAGAATAAAAATATATTTTTTTCAATATCAAATGATAAATTAAAAATATAGAATTAAAATCTTTAGGCATGAAACATTTCACTAGATTATACTACAAGTTTCTATAAGTGAAGTAGGTCAACTGTTAGCATCTTTGGGATTAAAAAAATTAAATATTGCTCACATCTCCAAAGTGGATAACAGGATGTTCCAGAGAAAAGGTCAGTGTTTTTAAAAAATTGTTTAACTAAAGGGAGAAAAGCACTAAACATATAGATTAGGTTATTTTAAATGAAAATAAACTGAAAGCTAAACTAAGAACAAGAAAAAATTGGGAAACAAAGACAAAACAGCACCGACTCATTCTGGTTTAGTTCCACAGGGACAGCAGGGGTGCCTCGACCAAGTGGTTAGATACGGGGTGTCAGCACTCACTTCGAAGTTTTTTTAAATTAAGTATGTCAGCTGTGGCTCAGTTGGTAGCACACTCGCCTCAGAGTCAAAATGTTGTGGGTTCCAGTCCCACTCCAGGGATTTGAGCACATAAAGTTAGGCTGACACTCCAGTGCAGTACTGAGGGAGTGCTATACTGTCGGAAGTGCCGTCTTTCGGATGAGACGTTAAACTGAGGCCCCGTCTGTGCTCTCAGATGTAAAAGATCCCATGGCACTATTTCGAAGCGCAGGGGAGTTATCCCCGGTGTCCTGGCCAAAGTTTATCCCTCAACCAATGTAACAAAACAGATTATCACATTGCTGTCTGTGGGAGCTTGCTGTGTGCAAATTGGCTGCCACGTTTCCCACATTACAACAGTGACTCCACTTCAAAAGTACTTCATTGGCTGTAAAGCGCTTTGAGACGTCTGGTGGGCGTGAAAGGCACTATATAAATGCAAGTGTTTCTTCTTTCTTTCTAAGTTTACAGATTTCTGAGGTTTATTCTAAGAAAGGCTAAAGTGGGTAAATACATCACTTACTGTGGTAGCATGGGACAGGCTCAATGGGCCAGCTGGTCTTTTCCTGTCCTCCATTTTGGTTTGCTAATACTGAGTCATATAGGCCTGGTTTATGCTGTTAGCGGATTTTGTAGAGGGTAATGTTGGACCATGCTAAACAATTTCAACTTTATTCACAAACCATATTATATGAAACATTTGGCCCCAAATTACATTCAGTCTAAAAAGATACTTACACATCACTTTCTACCCAAAATTCCTCTGTCCAGTTGCAATCCACAGAAAAGAATTTTTCATGATACAGCCAGTGCATGTTTCAACCCCCTTCCCCCAACTCTGCACCACGCACTGTGCCCAAGATGCGATAGTCTGGTTTCATTCTTTATTGAGGTGTCAATTTAAAGAAAAACTTACCAAAATTAAACTTTAAAAAAAATGTATCCGCTTTATAATTTTAAAAATACTCTTCCAGAATCTTTTTAAAAATCAAGTTACACTGCTCAACAACCTCTGTAGTATTTACAAACAAGCATCAACCCCTGCAGCATAAACTGGATCAATAAATGCTTTTATGGAATTCTTCCACAACACCGTGCATAAAAATAAGACTTTGATTGATGTATTTGTTTACATCAGCACTTTGAATATTTTGACATTAGAATCATTGTTGAAACTGAATGTTTCAAATGTGACATATTCAGATAATGAATGGTAGACTAAATCCAATTTGCTCAACTTCATTGCTAATTAATTATGTGGTCAAGTCTACGTGTTTAAATATCTTATGATACAAAAGACCTATTTTATTACCCGATATGCTTTGTACCATCATTTTGAAGATACATACAACAGATGTTTCAGTAACATGAAATAATACACTTATAATGCTCTTCATTTCTCAATTGCTGGAAATCAGGGCAAGAACTGCAAGACGGTTCGCCTTGGAATTGCAAAAGCTCAATGTAACAGTATCAATTCCTGCTGCAAAAAGTTGAAGTGTCTTCAAAACCGATTTAAACACAAAGAAAAAGTATAATAAATCCATTATTCATTACTGAAACGAAATGTACTTCAGACCAAGATATATCCAAGCATTGCACTTGCCAGAAGGTTAGGAACAGGAGGAAGAGGCGAAAGACTTCAGCTGTGCACAATGAGAAATGCAAAGGAAAGAAGTTGTAATACCCCAGAGCTTTATAATTATAATTTTATAGAATCTTAGTGAAAATGAAATCTATATTTTTATATTTTCACACTTATAAAACCTGTGTATAAACAAAAAAATACAAGCGGCAGGCAGGGGAATGGGGACAGTAAAAGCTTACTTTATAATAGAACTGATAACTACAAAAGTTTGTCTATTTCAAATAATTTACATCACCGCACCCAAAAAAACTTTTCATTATTAAGTACAGTCCTGAACTGTACTTCATTATCCACCAACCCCACCAAAGCAGGTGGAAGAATAACATTTAGAGAACCTCACTGCTACACATACAACTTTTTTAACAGTAAGTTAAGAAGCCAGAATCAGTATTTAGCCCCAGTATCATAATATAACCAAATTAATTTGAACATTAGACAGCTTCTGTATGGAAGGACACTGCAACCACTTCAATATTACACAGCAAAGCATACAGCCATAATCTCGGATTAGCTTTTTTTGAAAAGTGAAATAAATCACTTAATAATTGTTTGCCTAGTCTACTTCAGTTGATAAATAAATCTAGTGATAACACTGATGTGTAATATCTCCGATCAAAAACAATGGCCCTGAATTTGCAGTCGGAGGCTTCCCGCAGGGAAATGCCTCCGATCCGCAAATAAAATGCCCACCTACCTGGTGGTCCGGGAGGTTCCGAGATTCGCAGTCCTGGACCTCTGCGGGTACCTGTGGGGAGAGGCCCACGTATCTTACCGGCACACGCAGTTCACAAGCGCCCCTGGGATCACGTGGGCCAGCCCGACAAATGAAAGGAGGGAATTCTCATTCATGCTTATGGGGATTCCGTATGCGCGGATACCCCATAAGCATGAATGGGATTACCCCAAAAAATACATCTACATGTCAAATAAATTTTTTAAAAATTACATATTTAAAATTAATTAAAATGTCATTTAATTAAATAAATAAAAAAGAACAAAAAATTTTGAAAAATAAATTTAAATGTTTTAAAGGGGCTAAAAATAACTTACCTTATTGTACAAGTTTTTTAAATGTATAAATGATTGATTAAAAAATGTTTAAAATATTTTTCTTTAACTCTTATGCTGGTAAAAGCAGGCCTTATGCCTACTTTTACCGGGTTTAAGAATTTCATTGGCATTCACTGGGCAAATAGCCCAACTCTCCGCCAGCGGATGCCCTTTCCCCGGGGATGCGGATGGTCTGTCAAGAAAATTTTTGACAGAGCGCAAGTTCCGGGTTTTTGTGCATGCGCTTCGCATGCCTAAACCCAGAACTTGTGCAGCCCTTACGGGTGGGTACACACCTCGTACACACCCGTAGGGGCCGCACATTACGGCCCAATAAGTAATGTATAAAACAAAATGTCAAAGAGCCTTTCTGAAAGAGTTTAAATACTTACATCACACCAAAACATTGTCACAGATTTTCCATCTTTACTAGCCAAAGATCCACCACTCGGCAGAGGCCCACCACTCGCCGGAGGCCCACCACTCGCCGGAGGCCCACCACTCGCCGGAGGCCCACCACTCGCCGGAGGCCCACCAACATCTCTTTTAGCTTGGAATAGGTCCTTATTGGCCACACTTGTCATCACATTTGCAGTTTTTTTAGTGTCACTTGCACTGTTTATCTTTTGAGCACTCAAAGGAGGTTTTTTTCCACTCAAAGGAGGTTTTTTTCCACTCAAAGGAGGTTTTTTTCCAACAGTCGGCTGAGGTTGAACTTTATCTGTTGCCAGAATTTTTAACTTTCCTTTTTCAACACTCTTAACTTGGGATTTGGGCTTGGCAAGTACACTCTTATTCTTAGCTTGGCCTGGGGCACTCTTAGCTTGCAATATGTCACTGTCAGCTTTACCTGTTTTTCTGGAATTTTTCATGGCAAACTTTTTTTTCCCAATATAAATTGGGAATCTCTTTTCAGTAAGCACACCAGTTTTCCCAGTAAGCGCACCAGTTTTCCCAGTAAGCACACCAGTTTTCCCAGTAAGCACACCAGTTTTCCCAGTAAGCACACCAGTTTTCCCAGTAAGCACACCAGTTTTCCCAGTAAGCACACCAGTTTTCCCACCAGTTAGCTGTGGTTTGACTTTGCCCACAGAACTCAGAGCTGTTACTTTTCTACCATCTTTAGCTTGAGGTTGTACTTGGCTTGTGCCACTCTTAGCTTCATCTTTTACATCACTAGCTTGATCTTGGCCTGACTCACACTGAGCTTCATCTCGGCCACCACTGTTAACTTCATCTTGGATTTGACCTATCTCACTCTGAGCTTCATCTTGTCCACTGCTGGTAGGTCGATCTTCAACTTGGCCCATCTCACTCTTAGCTTCATCTTGTCCACCACTGGTAGGTCGATCTTGGATTTTGCCCATCTCACTCGGAGCTTCATCTTGTGCACCACTGGTAAGTTGATCTTCAACATGGCCCATCTCATTCTGAGCTTCATCTTGTTCACCACGAGCAGGTCGATCTTCAACTTGGCCTGACTCACTCGGAGCTTCATCTTGTCCACCACGAGCAGGTCGATCTTCAACTTGGCCCATCTCACTCGGAGCTTCATCTTGTCCACCACTAGTAGGTTGATCTTCAACTTGGCCTGACTCACTCGGAGCTTCATCTTGTCCACCACTGGTAGGTTGATCTTCAACTTGGCCCATCTCACTCGGAGCTTCATCTTGTCCACCACTAGTAGGTTGATCTTCAACATGGCCTGACTCACTCAGAGCTTCATCTTGTTCACCGCTAGTAGGTTGATCTTCAACTTGGCCTGACTCACTCCAAGCTTCATCTTGTCCACCACTAGTAGGTTGATCTTCAACTTGGCCTGACGCACTCCGAGCTTCATCTTGTCCACCACTAGTAGGTTGATCTTCAACTTGGCCCATCTCACTCGGAGCTTCATCTTGTCCACCACTAGTAGGTTGATCTTCAACATGGCCTGACTCACTCAGAGCTTCATCTTGTTCACCACTAGTAGTTTGATCTTCAACCTGGCCTGACTCACTCTGAGCTTCATCTTGTCTACCAATGTTAACTTGATTTTGAACTTGGTCTGTCTCACTCAGAGCTTCATCTTGTCCATAATTAGAAGTGTGAATTTGGATTAATCCTGTCTCACTCTTAGCTGCATCTTTTTCACTACTGTTAATTTGAGATTGGATTTCACCTGTGTTATTTCCAGCTGTGTCTTGCACACCACTGCTCTCTTGAATATGGTCCACAGCAACCTTAGCCATGTCATTTTCAGCATGGTTAGCTTCAAGTTGGACTTTATCTGTGTCACTCTCACTTTCATCTTGTCGACTACGGTTAGCTTCAGCTTGGTCTTGGCCTGCGTGACCCATTAAGTCATCTTGCCCACTATTGGCTTGAGCTCGGATTTGGCCTTCAGGGCTCTTGGCTATGTCTTTTTCACTGCTGGTATCAGGATGTTGGACTTCACTTGAATCTTTCTTTGTAATCTCTTTTCCATCATCATTAGCTGGTGCTTGGCCTATGTCACTCTTAGTTGTATCTTTCCCATCTTTGCTGACTTGGACAACTTCAGCTGCATCACTCATGTTTCAATACGAAATCTACAACGAGTTAAAAAGACAGATGTTTTTCATTCGAGTCATGAAAAATACAGCTAAATCTCACACAGGTATATTTCAAACATCTAAACATAGAAAATATATGATGGTCTATTTCGGTGGGGAAGAGGCCCAGTCAGCGGCACTCATCACTTTTCTTTGGTAGCAACTCCCACTCACAAAATACTGTGTAAAACACACTGGGAGTAAGAGCGGGACTGATGCAGCCCCACGGGCGATCGCGGGTCTGAATGTGTTAGTGAGCGGGCCGGCCGCAACCCTACCCGAGAACCGGCAGCTCGCGGCCCGGCTTGGGGTGGGGTGCAGCTGCAGCTCCCGCCGCTCCACCAAACCCCGCCCCCACTCTCCGGGTCTCTGTCGCCCGTTAACCTGATGTTTAACCGCGGTGCATCACCATCTCTCGGGCCGTTCCTGGACAGAGACGCCGCGCACTTACCCAACTCGCGACTCCCAACCGACGCGCACAATCTCCTCACCGTCACCCCGTGAGGTCAGCGATCCACTTCCGTCACCCTCCCAACGTCACTTCCTCCTTGCCGGCGCGCCGCCTGCTCGCGGGAAGCTGAGCGAAAATCTTTCCCGCCGCCGCAGCAGCAATCCACGCAGATACCTTCGACCGTCTGCGGGCGCTGCAAGGTGCAAAGTAAAAAAAAAACAATTGCAGTGTTTTCAAAGCGTTTTATTTTAATTAGTTATTTCCAATTTTGAAGCTTTTACAGTAGGGGACCATATTTTCTAAACCGGGGACACACAGGGTGGGAGCACAGCAAAGTAGCCAGGACCGAAAATGTAGGTTGCGCAGCAGAGCGAGGCAAAATTTCTTACCAGCCTACATTTTAACAGTTGCAAAATAAATGGCATATAATTACCGCGGATGTGAGGTCACAATATCAAAGTGCATTCAGACACCGTTTATATAAATAATAATACAAAAACACTTCAGGAACGTCAGTTTTTCATTCGCACCAGCTGGCTACACTGCTGCAGGCTCTTGTTGACACCTGTTTTGTCTCCACTGCGCTCAAGGATTGCCAACTGTGTTTTTCAAAAATAAACAATATTAACGGAATCATTGGGCGTAACCATCACCAACCGACCAATCAGCTTCCGAATTGTGACCATTTTGAAGTTTTTTGGGGGGTGGGGGGATGACGAAATAAGAAGCCAGCCGACCAATCGGCTCGCGACCGCCTGTGATTCCAACTAGTACATCACATAGCGAAGGAAGATGGAAGAAAAAAAAGTGGTGAGCGCATCCGAACTCGCTGGTAGCACCTGCCCACCCCTCGCCGCTCTATTGATGTGGGCGCTAACCAATAGACCAGAATAACAACAGAAAACAATACGAGGCCCCTTGGGTCGGAGCGATCATAATATGATAGAATTCTTCATTAAGATGGAGAATGAAGTAGTTGACTCAGAGACTAGGGTCCTGAATTTAAATAAAGGAAACTACGATGGTCTGAGGCGCAAATTGGGTAGAATTGATTGGGGAATGACACTCAAAAGGGTTGACGGTGGATAGCCAATGGCAAACATTCAAAGACCGCATGGATGAACTACAGAACTTGTTCATCCCAGTTTGGCATAAAAATAAAACAAAAAAGGTGACTCAACCGTGGCTAACAAGGGAAGTTAGGGATAGCATAAGATCCAAGGAGAGGACATATAAATTGGCCAGAAAAAGCAGTAATCCAGAGGATTGGGAGCAGTTTAGGATTCAACAAAGGAGGACAAAGGGATTAATTAAGAAAGGGAAAATAGAATATGAGAGTAAGCTTTCAGGGAACATAAAAACTGACTAAAAGCTTTTATAGATATGTGAAGAGAAAAAGATTGGTGAAGTCAAGCGTAGGTCCCTTGCAGTCAGCATCAGGGGAATTTATAATGGGGAACAAAGAAATGGCTGACCAATTAAATACATATTTTGGTTCTGTCTTCACAAAGGAGGACACAAATAACCTCCCAGAGATGTCGGGGAACATAGGGTCTGATGAAAGGGAGGAACTGAAAGAAATCAGTATTTGTAGGGAAATGGTGTTAGGGAAATTGACGGAATTGAAGGCCGATAAATCCCCAGGGCCTGATAATCTACATCCTAGGGTACTTAAGGAAGTGGCCCTAGAAATAGTAGATGCATTGCTGATCATCTTCCAACATTCGATGGAATCTGGAACAGTACCCATGGATTGGAGGGTAGCTAATGTTACCCCACTATTCAAAAAAGGTGGTAGAGAGAAAATGGGGAATTACAGACCGGTAAGCCTGACATCGGTAGTGGGGAAAATGCTAGAGTCCATTATAAAAGATGTAATAGCAGAGCACTTGGAAAAAAGTGACCGGATCGGACAAAGTCAACATGGCTTTACAAAAGGTAAATCGTGCTTGACTAATCATCTGGAATTTTTTGAGGATGTAACTAGTAAAATGGATAAGGGAGAACCAGTGGATGTGGTGTACTTGGACTTTCAGAAGGCTTTCGCTAAGGTCCCACATAAGAGATTAGCGTGTATAAGGCACATGGGATTGGGGGCAAGGTATTGACTTGGATAGAGAACTGGTTGGCAGATAGAAAGCAAAGAGTTGGAATATACGGGTCTTTTTCCGAGTGGCATGCAGTGACTAGTGGGGTACCGCAGGGAACAGTCCTAGGACCCCAGCTATTCACAATATATATTAATGATCTAGACAAGGGAACTAGATGTAATATCTCCAAATTTGCAGACGACATCAAGCTGGGTGGGCGTGTGTGCTGTGAGGAGGATGCCGAGAAACTACAGGATGATTTGGACAGGTTGGGTGATTGGGCAGAAGCATGGCAGATGCAATATAACGTGGATAAATGTGAGGTTATCCACTTTGGTGTCAAAAACAGGAAGGCAGATTATTATCTGAATGGCAATAGATTGGGAGAAGGGGAAGTGCAACGAGACCTGGGTGTCCTTGTGCACCAGTCGCTGAAGGTAAGCATGCAGGTGCAGCAGGCAGTTAAGAAGGCAAATGGTATGTTGGCCTTCATAGCGAGAGGGTTTGAGTACAGGAACAAGGATGTCTTGCTGCAGTTGTACAGGGCCTTGGTGAGACCACATCTTGAGTATTGTGTGCAGCTTTAGTCGCCTTATCTGAGGAAGGATATTCTTGCCATGGAAGGAGTTCAGCGAAGATTCACCAGGCTGATACCTGGGATGGCAGGAATGACGTATGAGGAGAGATTGGGACGATTGGGCTTGTACTCGCTGGAGTTTAGAAGAATGAGAGGGGATCTCATTGAAACTTATAAAATTCTGGCAGGACTGGACAGACTAGATGCAGGGAGGATGTTCCCGATAGTCGGGGAGCCCAGAACCAGGGGTCACAGTCTAAGGATAAGGGGTAGGCCTTTTAGGACAGAAATGAGGAGGAATTTCTTCACCCAGAGAGTGGTGAACCTGTGGAATTCTCTACCACAGAAGGCAGTAGAGGCCAATACATTAAATATATTCAAGAAGGAGTTGGATATATTTCTTAAGGCTAAAGGGATCAAGGGGTATGGGGAGAAAGCAGGGACCGGGTACTGAACTTGGACGATCAGTCATGATCGCATTGAATGGCAGGGCAGGCTCGAGGTGCCGAATGGCCTACTCCTGCTCCTATCTTCTATATTTCTATGTAAAACGCTGGAAAAACTCAGCAGGCCAGGCAGCATCCGTGGAGAGAGAAACAGAGTTAACGTTTCAGGTCGATGACCCTTCGGCACAACTGTAAAAAAGCAGGAAATGGTGTGGTAAACCACTGTTATTGTTGTTCACTGTTGTTGTTGTTGTTGCACACTGTTGTAACTATGCATGCCTCAGCATGTCTCTGCTGGCTCCGCCCCTGGCTCCACCCACAGGCCCAGGTACAAAGGTGATTGCCCTGCAGCCCCCTGCTCTCTTGGAACCCAGTCAACTACGAGAGGCATGCTCTGTTCTTTGCTAATAAAAGCCTTTAGTTACTCTCCTAACTCTCCGTCTTTTATGAGTAATTGATAGCGCATCAATTTTATTAGCAAAAACAAAATGTCGACAACAAACGCTGAGCAGCAGGCTGCTGCACCAAACGCTGAGCAGCAGGCTGCTGCACCAAACGCTGAGCAGCAGGAGCTGCTGCGAGCCCTCAGACCAACATGCCTGGACCTAGACCCCCAAGAAGCGGGTTCGGCTACCAAATTCGCGCATTGGCTGCGTTGCTTCGAGGCCTACCTGCAAGCCTCAACTGTGACCCTGGACGAAAACAAGTTGGAAATCCTGGCCTCAAAGGTGAGCCACCAAGTTTATACAATAATCCAGGACGCGACGACCTACGCGGCGGCTATCGATCTGCTAAAAGGGCAATACGCACGCCCGGTAAATACGGTCTATGCCAGGCACCTCTTAAGATCCCGCAGACAGCAGCCCGGGGAATCGGTGGAGGCCTTCCTACGGGCACTACGGATACTCGGCCGAGACTGCGATTGCAAAGAAGTATCAGCTGCAGCACACACGGAGGGACTGATCCGAGATGCTTTCGTTGCGGGTCTAAGGTCCGACTACTCCCGGCAGAGACTGTTGGAAAAGGGAGAAATGGACCTGAGAAAGGCAGTGTCCCTCGCGCTCTCGCTCGACGCGGCCCACAGGAATATGGACGCCTTCTCCCCTAACCGCTCCGCAACGTGGACGCCACAACCTTGGGTCATGGGACCGCCACCTTCAACTGCTGCTGCGATGTCCAAGGCACAGAAATGTTATTTTTGTGGCCAGGCAAAACACCCCAGAGCCCGCTGCCTGGCGAGAAACGCTACCTGCTCCGGCTGCGGGAAGAAAGGACACTATGTCAGCGCCTGCAAAGGTAAAACCGCTAACGCCAGCAGCGCCGCGTGCGAACCGTGGGGGCAGCCATCTTGTCCGCCATCCTGGGCTCCCCCAGCCGCGTGGGGATCGGGACCATAGGCGCCGCCATTTTGTCCGCCATCTCGGACGTCTCCAACTTCAACCACGGGGGACCCGGACTCAACCACCGCCTCATCTGACGACCACATCGACTCGCTCGACCATACGCTGGCCTCCGTGACGCTGGACCAATCTCTCCCTCATCAACTGTCCAGGTCCATGATGGACATTACGGTAAACGGCCGCGCCACTAACTGCCTTTTTGACAGCGGGAGCACGGAGAGCTTTATCCACCCCGACACGGTGCGCAGTTACTCTCTCCCGGTCCTGCCGATGCGACATCGGATCTCTTTGGCTTCCAAAGCCCAGTCAGCGGACGTCGGTGGCTACTGTGTAGTGACCCTTTCAGTAAGGGGCACAGAATACTTGAAATCTAAGGGCCTTCCGACCTCTCGCTGGCAGGAAGTCCTCCCTGCGGCGCTCCATTCCATTCGGTCACTGCTCTGTACAGCCACCAATGCTACCCCTCACGAGAGAATGTTCTCCTTCCCCAGGAAGTCCACATCGGGGATCTCGTTACCGACATGGTTGACTTCTCCAGGACCCGTCCTACTGCGGAAGCACGTGAGGTCCCATAAGACGGACCCCCTGGTCGAGAGGGTGAGCCTCCTCCATGCCAACCCTCAGTATGCTTACATGGTGTACCCGAACGGGCGGGAGGACACAGTCTCCATACGAGACCTCGCACCTTCGGGTGCTCCCGAAACACCTCCCTCGCCACCCACCACTACCCACGCCTACCCCCAGTACGCTTACGTAGCGTACCCGGACGGGCGGGAGGACACAGCCCCCACACGAGATCTCGCACCTTTGGGTGCCCCTGAAACACTACCATTGCCATCCACCACTACCCACAACCCAACCCCGCTAGACGGCATGCCGCAGCCCCAGGACCCGTCATTGACCACCCAACCACTCAATGAAACGCCAGATTCAACGTTGGATGCTGCACCATCACCGCCGCCACCACGACGATCAGGACGGCATACAAGGCCACCTGATAGACTTACTTACACGAACCTTTAGTACACTTCACCCCGCCGGACTCAATTTTAAACAAGGGGTGAATGTGGTAAACCACTGTTATTGTTGTTCACTGTTGTTGTTGTTGTTGCACACTGTTGTACCTATGCATGCCTCAGCATGTCTCTGCTGGCTCCGCCCCTGGCTCCACCCACAGGCCCAGGTACAAAGGTGATTGCCCTGCAGCCCCCTGCTCTCTTGGAACCCAGTCAACCACGAGAGGCATGCTCTGTTCTTTGCTAATAAAAGCCTTTAGTTACTCTCCTAACTCTCCGTCTTTTATGAGTAATTGATAGCGCATCAATTGGAAAGCAAGTTTAGGGGCTGGGAAAAGGGGGAGTGGATGAAAGAACAAAAGGGAAGGTCAGTGATAGGATAGAAAGCAGGAGAGATTAAGAGACATTGAGAGATATTCAAGGCAAGAGGAGGTGGTAATGGGACAGGTTAAGGAACAAAGGATGGCTTTAGATGAGGTGCGAATTGCACTGGCAGAATGAAGAACAGCTGCCATATGGGAGGGAAGAAAAAAAGGGGGCCAAACAAAAAGTGGTTAAAAAAAAGAAAATATATATATGTGATAGGGGCCGAGGATATAATCTGAAATTGTTGAACTCTATGTTGAGTCCAGAGGGCTGTAGAGTGCCTAATTGAAAGATGAGGTGCTGTTCCTCGAGCTTACACTGAGCTTCCGTGGAAAAATGCAAGAGGCAGAGGACGGTGAGGTCTGAGTGGGAATGGAGCAGTGAATTAAAGTGACAGGCCACCGGGAGCTCGGGGTCCCCCTTACGGACTGAACGGAGGTGTTCCACACTGCCGAACCTGCCTCACGGCTGGCCACCCAACCAGTTGGCGCTCACGATGGGCGTGATTGACAGGGGGCCCAGGGAAGGAAATGTTTGATCAAGTTAGGATGAACAGTACAGTGTGTTGTACGTCATAATCCAACACGAGAAATGAAAAGTTAGGGTATTCGGGGATGAGTTTCGTGAACCGAGGACATATGTTCACCCTATCTTACAGCATCGGTTAGAAATGTTGATATTATCCCCTTTATACAAAAGAATCTAGTAGCATATAGTCCAGCAATCCTTGCATGACAACTACAAAATGAGCAAAATCCCAATAATCATTTTTTTTAAAAATTTGTACCTGAAATATAGGCTCCTGAGGCATAGTTACACTGAAGGAGCAATGGGTAGCAGTCTAGTAATGACCCTCCAATCATGTTTCTGCCATTACCACAGCACCAAAACAACCCTTATCAAAGTCACAAATGACATTCTATCCCTCCTCAATCTTCTAATTTAATACGTGGCTAGAGGAATGGTGCAAGTGGGAGGGATTCAAATGCCTGGGACATTGGAGCCGGTTCTGGGGGAGGTGAGACCAGTACAAACCGGACGGTTTGCACCTGGGCAGGACCGGGACCGATGTCCTAGGGGGAGTGTTTGCTAGTACTCTGGGGGAGGGTTTAAACTAAAATGGCAGGAGGTTGGGAACCTGAGCAGGGAGACAGAGGAAAGGGAAACAAGGATAGAAGCAAAAGACAGGAAGGAGAAAAACAAAGGTGGCAGTCAGAGAAATCAAGGGTTTAAATCAAACATGGCCACAGTAAATAATAATTCTAAAAGGTGTAAAAGTGTTAAAAAAACAAGCCTGAAGGCCTTGTGTCTTAATGAGAGGAGCATTCGTAATAAGGTGGATGAATTAGCCGTGCAAATAGAGGTAAACGGATATGATATGATTGGGATTAGGGAAACATGGCTCCAGGGTGACCAAAGCTGGGAACTCAACATCCAGGGGTATTCAATATTCAGGAAAGATAGGCAAAACGGAAAAGGAGGTGGGGTAGCATTGCTGGTTAAAGAAGGGATTAACACAATTGAAAGGAAGGATATTAGCTCTGATGATGTGGAATCTGTATGAGTAGAACTGAGAAATACCAAGGGGCAGAAAACTTTAGTGGGAGTGGTATACAGACCTCCAAACAGTAATGTGGAGGTTGGGGATGGCATTAAACGGGAAATTAGAGACGCGTGCAATAAGGGCACAGCAGTTATCATGGGTGACTTTAATCTACATATAGATTGGGCTAACCAAATTAGTAACAATACTGTGGAGGAGGAATTCCTGGAGTGTATACGGGATGGTTTCCTGGACCAATATGTCGAGGAACCAACTAGAGATCAGGCCATCTTAGACTGGGTATTATGTAATGAGAAAGGGTTAATTAGCAATCTTCTTGTGCGAGGCCCCTTGGGTCGGAGCGATCATAATATGATAGAATTCTTCATTTATATGGAGAGTGAAGTGGTTGACTCAGAGACTAGGGTCCTGAATTTAAATAAAGGAAACTATGATGGTATGAGGCATGAGTTGGGTAGGATTGATTGGGGAATGTTACTCAAAGGGTTGACGGTGGATAGGCAATGACAAACATTCAAAGATCGCATGGATGAACTATAGAATTTGTTCATCCCTGTTTGGCATAAAAATAAAACAAAAAAGGTGACTCAACCGTGGCTAACAAGGGAAATTAGGGATAGCATAAGATCCAAGGAGAGGACATATAAATTGGCCAGAAAAAGCAGTAAACCTGAGGATTGGGAGCAGTTTAGGATTCAACAAAGGAGGACAAAGGGATTAATTAAGAGGGGGGAAATAGAATATGAGAGTAAGCTTTCAGGGAACATAAAAACTGACTGTAAAAGCTTTTATAGATATGTGAAGAGAAAAAGATTGGTGAAGTCAAGTGTAGGTCCCTTGCAGTCAGAATCAGGGGAATTTATAATGGGGAACAAAGAAATGGCAGACCAATTAAATACATACTTTGGTTCTGTCTTCACAAAGGAGGACACAAATAACCTCCCAGAGATGTCGGGGAACATAGGGTCCAATGAGAGGGAGGAACTGAAAGAAATCAGTATTTGTAGGGAAATGGTGTTAGGGAAATTGACGGGATTGAAGGCCGATAAATCCCCAGGGCCTGATAATCTACATCCTAGGGTACTGAAGGAAGTGGCCCTAGAAATAGTAGATGCATTGCTGGTCACCTTCCAAAATTCTATAGACTCTGGAACAGTTCCCATGGATTAGAGGATAGCTAATGTTACCCCACTATTCAAAAAAGGTGGTAGAGAGAAAATGGGGAATTATAGACCGGTGAGCCTGACATTGGTCGTGGGGAAAATGCTAGAATCCATTATAAAAGATGTAATAGCAGAGCACTTGGAAAACAGTGACAGGATCGGACAAAGTCAACATGGATTTACAAAAGGTAAATCGTGCTTGACTAATCTACTGGAATTTTTTGAGGATGTAACTGGTAAAATAGATAAGGGAGAAACAGTGATTGTGGTGTATTTGGACTTTCAGAAGGCTTTCGATAAGGTCCCGCATAAGAGATTAGCGTGTAAAGTTAAGGCACACGGGATTGGGGGCAAGGTACTGACTTGGATAGAGAACTGGTTGGCAGACAGGAAGCAAAGAGTTGGAATAAACAGGTCTTTTTCCGAGTGGCAGGCAGTGACTAGTGGGGTACCGCAGGGTTCAGTCCTAGGACCCCAGCTATTCACAATATATATAAATGATCTAGACGAGGGGACTAGATGTAATATCTCCAAGTTTGCACAAAGCTGGGTGGGCGTGTGTGCTGTGAGGAGGATGCCGAGAAACTTCAGTATGATTTGGACAGGTTGGGTGATTAGGCAGAAGCATGGCAGATGCAGTATAATGTGGATAAATGCGAGGTTATCCACTTTGGTGGCAAAAACAGGAAGGCAGATTATTATCTGAATGGCAATAGATTGGGAGAAGGGGAAGTGCAACGAGACCTGGGTGTCCTTGTGCACCTGTCGCTGAAGCTAAGCATGCAGGTGCAGCAGGCGGCTAAGAAGGCAAATGGTATGTTGGCCTTCGTAGCGAGAGGGTTCGAGTACAGGAAGAAGGATGTCTTGCTGCAGGTATACAGGGCCTTGGTGAGACCACACCTTGAGTATTGTGTGCAGTTTTGGTCGCCTTATCTGAGGAAGGATGTTCTTGCCATGGAGGGAGTGCAGCGAAGATTCACCAGACTGATACCTGGGATGGCAGGAATGATGTATGAGGAGAGATTGGGTCGATTGGGCTTATACTCGCTGGAGTTTAGAAGAATGAGAGGGGATCTCATTGAAACTTATAAAATTCTAACAGGAGTAGACAGAGTAGATGCAGGAAGGATGTTCCCGATGGCGGGGGAGTCCAGAACCAGGGGCCACAGTCTAAGGATAAGGGGTAAGCCATTTAGGACAGAGATGAGGAGGAATTTCTTCACCCAGAGAGCGGTGAATCTATGGAATTCTCTACCACAGAAGGCAGTGGAGCCAATTCAAGAAGGAGTTAGATATATTTCTTAAGACTAAAGGGATCAAGGGATATGGGGAGAAGGCAGGGACAGGGTGATGCGCTATCAATTACTCAAAAGACTGAGGTTAAGCGAGTAACTAACAGGCTTTTATTAACGAGAATGAAGGTGTGCCTCGAGTGGTCGACCAGTCCAGAATACAGAGGGACTGTGGAGCAGTCACCTTTATACCTGGACTCGTGGGAGGAGTCAGCCGAGGCATGTACAGACATGTACACAGTGGAATACAAACAGTGGTTTACCACACAGGGTACTGAATTTGGATGATCAGCCATGATCTCATTGATTGGCAGAGCAGGCTCCAGGGGCCGAATGGCCTACTCCTGCTCCTATCTTGTATGTTTCTATGTTTCTATGTTTATCGGCCAGTCTGCAATCTTTGACACAATTGACCACACCATCCTTCCAAGGCTTCTTCTTCATTGTCCAGCTGGGTGGGTCTGCCATCGCTTGGTTCCATTCTTGTCTATTCAGTCGTAGCCAGAAAATCACCTGCAATTGCTTCTCTTCCTGCTCCCGCACCATTACCTCTAGAGCCCCCTAGGTCCCCTTCTATTTCTCATCTACATGTTGCTCATTGGCAACATCATCAGAAAACACAATGTTAGGTTCCACATGTGTGCTGACAATATCGAGCTCTACCTTACAACCACCTCGCTCGACCCCTCCACTGCCTCTGATTTGTCGCACTACTTGTTCAATACACATTAATGGATGAGCAGAAATTTCCTCCAACTATATATTGGGAAGACCAAAGCCATTGTCATTGGTCCCCTCCACAAACTTCATTCCCTAGCCACCGACACCATCCCTCTGCCCCTGAGTTGAGCTTCCAACCCCATATCCTCTCCATCACCAAGACTGCCTACTTCCACTTCCGTAACATCACCTGTCCCCACCCCTGCCTCAGCTCATCTGCTGCTGAAACCCTCACCCATGCCTTTGTTACCTCTAGACTCGACTATTCCAATGCTCTCCTGGCCGGCCTCCCACCTTGCACCCTCCATAAACTTGAGCCTATCATTGGCTTCCAGTCCAAAACGCTTAAGAGGGCTTGACAGGGTAAATGCTGGGAAGCTGTTTCCCCCGGCTGGAGAGTCTAGAACTAGGGTCATAGTTTCAGGATAAAGGGTCGTTCATTTCTGACTGAGATGAGGAGAAATTTCTTCACTCAGAGGGTTGTGAATCTTTAGAATTCTCTACCTCAGAGGGCTGTGGGTGCTCAGTTGATGAGTGTATTCCAGACTAAGATCGATAGATTTTTGGACACTAAGGGAATCAAGGGATATCAGGATAGGGCGGGAAAGTGGAGTTGATGTCGAAGTTCAGTCATGATCTTACTGAATGGCGGAGCTGGCTCAAGGGGCCCTATGGCCTACTCCTGCTCCTATTTCTTATGTTCTAGCATGCCTTGATTTAAAAATTCTCATCCTTGTTTTCAAATTCCTCCATGGCCTCGCCCCCTCCCTATCTCTGTAACCGCCATCAGTCCTAGAACCCTCTGAGATCACAGCGCTCCTCCAATTCTGGCCTCTTGTGCATCCCCGATTTTCATTGCTCCACCATTGGTCGCCATGCCTTCAGGTGCCTAGGCACTAAGCTCTAGAATTCCCTGCTTAAACTTTTCCACCTCTCTACCTCTCTCCTCCTTTAAGACGCTTCTTAAAACCTACCTCTTTGACAAAGCTTTTGGTCACTTGCCCTTATGTGGCTCGGTGTCAAATTTTGTTTGATAATGCTCCTGAGAAGCGCCTTGGGATATTTTACTACGTGAAAGGTGCTTTATGTATGCAAGTTGCTGTTGTTGTTGACTTAAGCTGAAGGTATATCAGATGATTCTGGCAAACATGTTGGGCATTTCCCCTCAATTAATGCAGAGAAATTGTGGACAATGGTAGATATGCATTGGTGCTCTCTGTTGCTAAATTTGATCGTAAATTGTTTATATGAACAAGCAACACAGAGTCACTCATGTCCCTCCAGTTCACAGAAACACACTTCCTCTCCACCTCACCCCCCAATTCAAGCTGGCACTCTGCTCCCTCTTTCAGTTCACACTGGTAACATTCTTCCCACACCCACCTCACAGCCACTATGTGAATAAGAAAAATGTAGGTCAAGCTGCTTGCTGATAGTTTCCCCCCTCCGTTCATACATCTATCTCCCTGGGCCACTGTCTTGTGTATACTTAGTAATTCCTGTAGTCTGCAACCAAGAACTGATCTACTGTGCAATTAGTCCCAGTGATATTCCTGGAGTGTATACAGGATGGTTTCCAGGACCAATATTTTGAGGAACCAACTAGAGATCAGGCCATCTTAGACTGGGTATTATGTTATGCGAAAGGATTAATTAGCAATCTTGTTGTGCGAGGCCCCTTGGGGCGGAGCGATCATAATATGATAGAATTCTTTATTAAGATGGAGAGTGAAGTAGTTGACTCAGAGACTAGGGTCCTGAATTTAAATAAAGGAAACTACGATGGTATGAGGCGCGAATTGGGTAGGATTGATTGGGAAATGTTACTCAAAGGGTTGACGGTGGATAGGCAATGGCAAACATTCAAAGATCGCATGGATGAACTACAGAATTTGTTCACCCCTGTTTGGCATAAAAATAAAACAAAAAAGGTGACTCAACCGTGGCTAACAAGGGAAATTAGGGATAGCATATGATCCAAGGAGAGGACATATAAATTGGCCAGAAAAAGCAGTAAACCTGAGGATTGGGAGCAGTTTAGGATTCAACAAAGGAGGACAAAGGGATTAATTAAGAGGGGGAAAATAGAGTATGAGAGTAAACTTTCAGGGAACATAAAAGCTGACTGTAAAAGCTTTTATAGATATGTGAAGAGAAAAAGATTGGTGAAGTCAAGCGTAGGTCTCTTGCAGTCAGAATCAGGGGAATTTATAATGGGGAACAAAGAAATGGCAGACCAATTAAATACATACTTTGGTTCTGTCTTCACAAAGGAGGACACAAATAACCTCCCAGAGATGTCGGGGAACATAGGGTCTAATGAGAGGGAGGAACTGAATGAAATCAGTATTTGTAGGGAAATGGTATTAGGGAAATTGATGGGATTGAAGGCCGATAAATCCCCAGGGCCTGATAATCTACATCCTAGGGTACTTAAGGAAGTGGCCCTAGAAATAGTAGATGCATTGCTGGTCATCTTCCAAAATTCTACAGACTCTGGAACAGTTCCCATGGATTGGAGGATAGCTAATGTTACCCCACTGTTCAAAAAAGGTGGTAGAGAGAAAATGGGGAATTATAGACCGGTAAGCCTGACATCGGTAGTGGGGAAAATGCTAGAGTCCATTATAAAAGATGTAATAGCAGAGCACTTGGAAAACAGTGACAGGGTCGGACAAAGTCAACATGGATTTACAAATGGTAAATCGTGCTTGGCTAATCTACTGGAATTTTTTGAGGATGTAACTGGTAGAATAGATAAGGGAGAACCAGTGGATGTGGTGTATTTGGACTTTCAGAAGGCTTTCGATAAGGTCCCGCATAAGAGATTAGCGTGTAAAGTTAAGGCACATGGGATTGGGGGCAAGGTACTGACTTGGATAGAGAACTTGTTGGCAGACAGGAAGCAAAGAGTTGGAATAAACTGGTCTTTTTCCGAGTGGCAGGCAGTGACTAGTGGGGTACTGCAGGGATCGGTCCTAGGACCCCAGCTATTCACAATATATATTAATGATCTAGACAAGGGGACTAGATGTAATATCTCCAAGTTTGCAGACGACACAAAGCTGGGTGGGCGTGTGTGCTGTGAGGAGGATGCCGAGAAACTCCAGTATGATTTGGACAGGTTGGGTGATTGGGCAGATGCATGGCAGATGCAGTATAATGTGGATAAATGCGAGGTTATCCACTTTGGTGGCAAAAACAGGAAGGCAGATTATTATCTGAATGGCAATAGATTGGGAGAAGGGGAAGCGCAACGAGACCTGGGTATCCTTGTGCACCAGTCGCTGAAGGTAAGCATGCAGGTGCAGCAGGCAGTTAAGAAGGCAAATGGTATGTTGGCCTTCATAGTGAGAGGATTCGAGTACAGGAGCAAGGATGTCTTGCTGCAGTTGTACAGGGCCTTGGTGAGACCACACCTTGAGTATTGTGTGCAGTTTTGGTTGCCTTATCTGAGGAAGGATATTCTTGCCATGGAGGGAGTGCAGCAAAAATTCACCAGACTGATACCTGGGATGGCAGGAATGACGTATAAGGAGAGATTGGGTCGATTGGGCTTATACTCGCTGGAGTTTAGAAGAATGAGAGGGGATCTCATTGTAACTTATAAAATTCTAACAGGACTAGACAGACTAGATGCAGGAAGGATGTTCCTGATGGCGGGGGAGTCCAGAACCAGGGGCCACAGTCTAAGGATAAGGGGTAAGCCATTTAGGACAGAGATGAGGAGGAATTTCTTCACCCAGAGAGTGGTGAACCTGTGGAATTCTCTACCACAGAAGGCAGTTGAGGCCAATTCTTTAAGTATATTCAAGAAGGAGTTAGATATATTTCTTAAGACTAAAGGGATCAAGGGATATGGGGAGAAGGCAGGGACCGGGTACTGAATTTGGATGATCAGCCATGATCGCATTGAATGACGGAGCAGGCTCGAGGGGCTGAATGGCCTACTCCTGCTCCTATCTTCTATGTTTCTATGTAACTCCAGCCACATTTCCACCAGATGCATTATCGAGCAAACCATCGGATTGCGGAAGATGCGCTTCAGGTGCCTGGATAGATCAGGTGGAGCCCTACAGTACTCAGCAGCTAGGGTCTCCAAAATCGTCGTGGTTTGCTGTGCACTTCACAACATGGCACAGCGTCGTGGCTTGCAGATTCCTCAGGACCAAGTGGCTCCTCACAGACCCGTCTCGGATGAAGAAGATGCTGAGGAGGAGGAGGAGGGTGAAAACGACCATGCTGCAGAGGCCCACCAACCAGCGGCACCATTACGCGAGAACATTGCTGCCCGGGATGCAAGGAACGGACTCATCCTGTCCAGATTTGCTTAGCCTAGTACATCAAACACTGTAGCCTCGCTGCTTCTTACCTGAGCATGGACAATGGCCAAACCCTGCGCATTCCTACCTATTTGACCAGCATCCTGACAACGGCAAGTAATCCTAAGGCCTCAATGTGAAATCCCAATTCGCCAAATGACACACGCCACAACTGCAGCAGTTGCCATCAGATTTTTTAAGAACAAGATACTGATGACATAATAATTATATACAAAACTTTTCACCCAAGTAACTATCCTTGTGATTAGTGGTGCTTTATTTTTCTCTTACGTGTGCTCCTATGTAGTGGTTCCCCTGTGGCTTCAGCAGATGTGGAGGCCCCTTGCTGACTTTCCTGCTGCTCCTGTCTCGACACCTTTGGCGGGCATCCTCTGGGGTGGCAAGCCTGTGAGGGCTCGCCAGCAGTCTGCTGCTCCTGCGGCTGTGCAGGGGTTGAGACGCCTATCTCACTTGGGTGTGGACTCCGGCGGGGCTCTGACCAAGGGCTCTGCAGTGACATGGAAGTGTGAGCGCGTGGAGAGGAGCTCCCACTTCCTTGAGGTGTGCCAACAACCTCCCTCTCAGGGGTCAGGTCCCCCTCAGCACCTGCAAGTGGCTGGAGAGCACCTAGCTGCACATCAGGGAGGCCATTGGGACCCGTATCTGCACTGGAAGTCCTACTCAGAAGGACTTCCATGAAGGTCTGGTTTCTGTGTTCAATAGATGCCCATTGCTCCTCAAGAGATGTCATTCTATTCTGAACACTCACCATGTTTTCCATACCCTGGCGACTAAGCTCCTCCATGGCCATAGCCCTCCTCTCCTCAGCCGTAGCCCTCCTCTCCTCAGCCGTAGCCCTCCTCTCCTCGGCCATTGCCCTCCTCTCCTCTATGGTAGCCAGCCTTACCACGGAGGTAGCCATCCTTTCCGTGGTGATGCGTTCATGCGCCAATGACTCCGCTAAGGCTCTGCTCATGTTCGCTATGGACTCCTCCATTTGCTCCACACTCGCAGCAGCCCTGGAGACAAAACCTGCCAGAGACTCCTGCATCTGTGCATGGAGATCCATCACCTCTTCTCTTGCGGATGGACCCAGAGGCAGAGGGTCGACATGCAGCTGAGCTGAGCTGGCAGAGTCCTGCGCCCTCCGACGAGGACTCTCCACTGCTGTCCCTGTCTCCACAATCTGCTGATGCTCACTTGTGAGCTGTGCAACACCAGGTGACAACACTACTCTATGTCCCGAAGGTCCACCCGAGGTGTGAGTGTCTGCGCTGGTGCTGGGTGTGCTTACTTCTGCTGACGCTGCGCCCTCAGAGGTTGGAGCTTCCTCTGAGGAGTCTGGCTGCTCAGCCTCTTCCTTCTCCACAGTGGGGACGGGGGCTCTGGATGGTCCTGTGGGGGAGTAAAGGAAAGAGTTCGAGATGTGATGCCAAGGTTACATGCACATTGGATTTTGCAGATGTTCATAAGTCCAAATGATGTAGTTTCAGAATCAAAACAGCGACTCATGCTATGCCAATGAGAGAGATGGAAAACTATTCTGTCACCAGCTTGCGGGACTGCCCCTGTCTCTCATTCCCCAACTTCCACAGCCACATCAGCCCCGACAATTTCCAGCACTCCTTCCTCCCAGGGGGTCAGGTGGGCTATTGAGGGTGGGCCTCCTCCAGTCCTGGCTCGCTCTCTGCTGTTGTGAGCTCTCTTTTCCCGCAATGAGGGAGACAAGTGGAGTTTGAGTGAGAATGAAGGAGTGAGTGTAGTGATTGCATAGCATAGAGGGAGACAAAGATGGTGTGAGGCTGCAAGACCAAGGGCCCTCCCTGTGTGTTGTCAGTTGTGTTCAAAGCATCAGAGTGAGAGGGAGTGTGAGGGCTGCATGGTGGAATAGTTACATGAATGTGAGCATAGAGAGAGAGGGAATGGGTAAGGGTGCATGGATGTGACTGTGAAGTGGGATGTGGAGGAAGAGAGAGCTAAAGCTGAGTGCTGGTGGGGAAAGTCAATGGGGATCAGTTTGAGGGTGATGGAAACTTCATAATTACTTTTCCTGTACGGTGAAGGTCATGGAATCATTTCCGACACTGTATCCAGGTTCTTCTGGTGACTCCCAGTGAGTTGACATCTGCTGACACCTGCATCCATGCAGCCTTGGTCTCAGTGGAAGGCCTCTTACTCCCTGACCTAGGGAAGAGGACCTCCCTGTGGGCCCTCACCCCATCCAATAATGCCTGCATTGAAGCATGGTCGAATTTGGAGGCAGCTCGGGGTCTGGCACTGGCCACAGCTGCTGCAGGCTCCTCTGCCATCCTGTATGGTTCGTTTGGAAGCCTGCAGAGGAAGCAATGCTTGCTGTGGACCTTAAAAGCACCACGAATGATGACATCATACTGTGCGACTTTCTGACTGGAAATAGTCAATTAGCAAGGGTTCCCACACGCTGGAAATGAATTGGCCAATTGAGGGAAAATTGCATCAATCTGGCAGACCCATTTAGATTCATGTGGGAACCCCGACATTCGGGGAACCTGACAATTCCCCACACCTGGAGGAAAATTGCCCCCTAAAATCGGACCGGGCACCCAGCGCCCATCAGAAGGGAAAAGGATCTCCTTTCTGCTGCTTATTGGCTCCATTAGGACCATCAGAAAATCTGGGGGCCTTGAATGAAGTCATTTTGCCAGCGGATTCAGAAAAATGATTGCCACTAAACAGCATTGAAAAATACACCTATCCTTTCAGAGGGGGAGCGTGCCTTTAGGTAGCCACAGCTCCGCTGGATTTCCTGTCCTCCTAATTGCCTATAGGGAGCACAATTAGCACCAACAGCATACCGATTGCATTAAATAAGGTCCGACCAGGCAGAGCGGACAACCCGCCTGTTCCACACTCCACACCAAAATTGATCCCTTACTCTCCATTGAAGTTAAGTCGGGCGGGCTGTAAAACAGGCGTCCGACCCCCACCTGCCTTGTTCCCACCGGTTGGTTAGGTTAAAAAGAATCGGAGCTAAAGTTTCCATAATGTTTGTTTGTAGCTCAGCCCCCTTATACTTGGGATCAGTCTTGTAACTCTTCTTATGTATATATGTACTAGCTGGGGGGCCGGCATTGCCAAGGCTTTATTGTAAAATGGCAGTTTACAGGGCCGCGCGGTTTACGGCCGGCCGCTGCCGCTCCCCCGCTCTGTGTCTCGGGCCGAGCGGTTGTCAGGCCCGGCCCGAGTGACCCCAACTCAGCTCCCGCTCCGGCGGGCCGGGAGCGGGATACTGTGCCGGAGCCGCAATGTGGGGGTTTGTTGTGCTGGTGCTGTCGCTGTCGGTATTAAAAAAATGACGGCGACATTTCGGGAGGCTGCAGGATTAGGCCCGCCCACACAAGGAATGAAATGCCCCCCATGATGCACCGATTGGTCAACCATCAGGTCACTGAACTGTAGGATTGGTCAACCATCACGTCACTCAACGCTAATGAGTGGTAGGATTGGTGAACAGCTAATGAGAGGATTTTTGAACTTTTTTTGTATACTGCCCAAACAATTTTTGTCTGACCAAAAAGTAAATATGCCTATGACACCCCCCTGATCATCAGCTTTCTTTTGATATAACATATGTGTAGGTATGCTCTATAACTTTTGAGTGTATAGCGGATAGACAGACATACATACAGACAGACAGACGGACAGACACCACTATTTTATATATATAGCTGGAGTGCCCGGTGGTGCTGAGGGTTTTTTGAGGGCATGTTGTTGTTGGAAGAGAGAGAGAGAGTGGCTGGGGGGAAGAGAGAGAGCGACTGGGGGGAAGAGAGAGAGCGACTGGGGGGAAGAAGCGACTGGGGGGAAGAGAGAGAGCGACTGGGGGGAAGAGAGAGAGCGACTGGGGGAAGAGAGAGAGCGATGGGGGGAAGAGAGAGAGCGACTGGGGGGAAGAGAGAGAACAACTGGGGGGAAGAGAGAAAGCGAGAGACTGGGGGGGAAGAGAGAGAGCGAGAGACTGGGGGAAGAGAGAGAGTGAGAGACTGGGGGGAAGAGAGAGAGCGAGAGACTGGGGGGAAGAGAGAGAGTGAGAGACTGGGGGGAAGAGAGAGAGCGAGAGACTGGGGGGAAGAGAGAGAGCGAGAGACTGGGGGGAAGAGAGAGAGCGACGGGGGGAAGAGAGAGAGTGACGGGGGGAAGAGAGAGAGCGAGAGACTGGGGGGAAGAGAGAGAGCGAGAGACTGGGGGGAAGAGAGAGAGCGAGAGACTGGGGGGAAGAGAGAGAGCGAGAGACTGGGGGGAAGAGAGAGAGCGACTGGGGGGAAGAGAGAGCGAGAGACTGGGGGGAGAAGAGAGAGAGAGAGACTGGGGGAGAAGAGAGAGAGAGAGACTGGGGGGGAGAAGAGAGAGAGAGAGTGACTGGGGGGAAGAGAGAGAGCGACTGGGGGAGAGAGAGAGAGAGACTGGGGGAGAGAGAGAGAGACTGGGGGAGAGAGAGAGAATGGGGGGAGAAGAGAGAGAGAGAGACTGGGGGGAGAGAGAGAGAGAGACTGGGGGAGAGAGAGAGAGAGACGGGGGGAGAAGAGAGAGAGAGACGGGGGAGAGAGAGAGAGGGGGGGAAGGAGTGAGAGAGAGAGGGGGAAGGAGAGAGAGAGAGAGAGAGGGGGAAGGAGAGAGAGAAAGAGGGAAGGAGAGAGAGAGAGAGAACTATTCCTAAGCACCCAGGAGGTGGTTCTTTAACTTCGTTTTTTGTTAATGGGGATCGCCAGTAGCCATATACTCCAGGTTTCACAGTTTTCCTTCTATGTCACTTTGGAGGTAGCAAGCAGAATTATAATTTTGCAATGTTATCATTGACATTAATGTGTCATGATCATATAATGATTGTGCATTATAGTAAAAAGCAATAAAATTCTTGAACTTGTTAATGAGAGGACAACATTCCGCTTAAAGAAAGACTCAAACAATGATTATGATTTAAAAATCGTGAGCCTTTTAATGAGAGGACCACATTGCGCTTAAAAAAAGGCTCAAACAATGGTTATGATTTAAAAATGCAATCTTCCATAGCTAACCGAGGTGCATTATTATGTAATAATAATATATATACAGGAGTGTTTATACCCAGTAACGCACAGTGTGTTATGAGTCCTCTCCTGCGGCAAGCTTTTATAAAAGAGGCACAGAGATGGCCAGTGAGAGTTTTGAGGTAACTAAATGATGTTGGGCCAGTAACCTCATGGAGGAGTAGACGAAGGTGAAAGCACTCTGCATTATTGGAGAGCCCGTTGATAGACAACATTTTCTGTTTTTCCTGAGGGTGTTAAAATAAACAGATTCCTTGACGCACCAACTCTTGAACATGCCATGTACAACTGGCCATGTGAAAAACAGGGCGTGAGTAAGTTGATGCCAGCAACCTTCAAAGTCTGCCCCTGTGCCTTGTTGATTGACATTGCAAAAGAAATTGTCACAAGAAACTGTTGCCGTTTGAATTGAAATGGCAAGTCAGTTGGTATCATTGGAATTCGAGGAATGAGAATATCCTCCCCTCTGGCGCAGCCTGAGATGATGGTAGCCTCAATGAGATTTGGCATGAGCTTTTTGACTGCCAGTCTGGTTCCATTGCACAACTTTGGTGGATGTATGTTTCTTAGGAGCATGATGGGGGTGCCTTCCTTCAGTACGAGTTTGTGAGGAGGCGTTCCTGAAGGCTGCAATGAGTTGAGGAACTCAGTGGGGTAGTGTACCCCATCAGCACTGTCACAAACAGTAACAACACTTTTATAAATTTGCTCTTGGCCAGGGAGTTTTTGAAGAAGGAGCATGTTTATGTTTTTGACAGTATCATTCCTGGGTGCAAGTATTGACCATTCACACAGCCATTTGGGATCTTTGAAGTGATTGAGGAGGTCTGGATACACCTGTGAGATCAACTCATCAACTGTTTTGACTTGACTGCCAAAGCCTGGAGGAATTGTGATTTGACCACTGCTGTCAATTGGCAAGTTTCCTTCTCCCAATTGTAGCAAAAGTTGCGCAAAGGATTCTGTCATCTCGTCACCATGCATATGAACACGCATGTTTGTGGTCAAATGGACTCTTTGCACATTTGGCCACAGATGGGATGCCTTGAGACATGCATTGAGTTCATCTGCTGGAGTTCCTCTGGGGACAACTGGCAGGATTTGGCGGAAATCACCTGCGAGCAACAGGGTGGTGCCACCCATCAGCCTATTGTTGCCTCTCAGATCTTGAAGAGTTCTGTCGAGTGCTTCAAGTGCCCTCTTGTGGGCCATTGTACACTCATCCCACACAATGAGTCTACACTTTTGAAGCAACTCAGCAGCACCAGTTCCTTTGCTAATGTTACACACTGGGTATTCTTGTGTTGTCAGATCCAGAGGGAGAGCAAAGGTTGAGTGGGCAGTGTGACCTCCTTGGAGAAGAGTTGCAGCGATTCCTGATGAGGCAACAGCCAGTGCAATGTATCCCTTAGAGCGAACCATGGCCAGTAAAAGATTGATCAGGAATGTCTTTCCTGTTCCACCAGGTGCATCGAGGAAGATAATGCCACCTGCATTGTTTTCCACCATATCCACAACCAACCTGTATGTCACTTTCTGGTCTGGAACCAATTTAGGTTCAGTGACGGTGACAAAGGAGGTCAGTTCCTCAACATTGTAGGTGGTTTCCCTGAGGATCTCTCTGCTGAGACCTGGAGAATCATTCCTATTGGGAGATGGAAGGTTCAACTTAGTCAGAGACTTGCCAGCCAATGCCAAAGTCTTGTCCTCCAGAAGGATCAATACCTGATTGTACATTGCATCAGTGAAGTTCAGCGTCATTGTGGTGTTGGCTGTACCTTAAGTTGGTGTAAGATGTCTTCTGTGAGGCTGTCTTTGTGATCTTCCCACAACTGCATCGGGTTGGTAGGGCTACAGAGGGCAATTATAATGGCAAAGAGATTTCGTAGCCTATTGGGGGAGTAAGACAGAGCAGCTTCTGTCATCGTCGCATGCCAATGAATGTCATCCTCAATGAGTCCTCTCCTGCGGCAAGCTTCTTGAAAGGAGTCACAGAGATGGCCAGTGACAGTCTTGAGGTCATTAAATGATGTTGGCCCAGCAACATCATGGAGGAGTAGACGAAGGTGAAAGCACTCTGTGTTGTTTGGATGGACCGTGTAGACTCTGCCAAGTGCATCTGACGAGTACACCCCTGTATGACCAGGAACTTCCTTCTGACCTGCTCCAGGGCGCCGAGCCCGCCATGTCTTGTTTGGCTGCCAGGTGTAGTACTTGGGCACCTGATGATGCAAAAGTGTCTTGGCAAAGTCATTCGTTTGGCACAACTCAAAGAATGCTGTAAGTTTTGTCTTTGGAGGTTCCTCGGCACGTTGGCTGGCATTTCCTGGTCGGAATAAAACCCTTTGTCCATTTTGCAAGTGAACATCCAATTTAGTGACAGTGGGGTAACGGTTGTGGATGCCAAATCCAAAAGTTCGCCAGGCTGCCTCATTGCTGCAGATGTAACAGCCCATCAGATGTGTGGTGATCTCATCATTTTGATTCTGCTGTCCAGCTGGTTGAAGATCAAAGACAGCTTGGTCACTGCCCTTATGGATGTACTTGCACACATATTTGATAGACTTAACTGAGTGGCAGTACTCCACATTGATGTGACATTTGAAGAGCCTGGATAGGAGTGGACAGTAAGGAACAATCCAACGGTTGTCAACTTCAAATGTCTGTCTTTGCTGTGTTGTCTGATTTGACGGACCAGGTTGACCTGAGTCGCTAGATTTTTGAGTTCGCATTCTTATCTCAGTGCTGAAACCTCCACTCTCTTTGCCCCTTCTCCTGTACAAAGGATAGCCATCATCCCCATGCTGAGTTCCTTCGCGGAGTGGCTTTGGGTACCCTTTTGTACATGCATTGTTTTTCATGCAGGGAGAAGAAGGGTTGTGTCGCCCACAAGGACCGTGAATCATATGTTTTACAACAACATCAAAGAGGATTGGATCCTGGTCCTTATCGGGCAGCTCTGCAGAGATGAAGGAATCAACTTGATTGGGGTGAATCTTTGCCTGAAGCCAGAGTAAAAGATGAACATGAGGAAGTCCTCTCTTCTGCCACTCAATGCTGTACATGTAGCAATGGTGTGCACTAAAAAGTTTGCCCACAGTCAGGAGTTTGAGCAGTTTTTTAACTTTGAGGTTGAAGACTTGTGCTATGAGCTCATGCCTTTCAGTACCAGCTTTGGGTGGGAACTCCTGCCATTGGGGATTGCAAGTCATGGTGATGAAGAGGTCAGGTCTGCCAAAATTTCTGACATAGGTCATGGCATCTTGCGTGTGCTCATGCATGTACCTAGGACCTCCAACGAAGGTGGATGGTAGGATGACCAGTTGACCAATGTCCTCAGTGTTGCCATCATTGGCCACAGCATCTCGTAAGTGTATATAGTCTGTGACTCTCAAATGATTTTGGTTATTCCGGAACCAATTAAGCCGCTCTCCTATTTTTGCATACATGTCAGTGAGGAACTGGTGGAGAAGTCCTCCACAATGAAGCAGGTGGTTTGAAGCAGTTTGTCGTTCCATCAGCCTGTATGAATAGAATTCCATGGCAGAAACCATCTTTTGCCTTTGGGCTGATGGTGGCACACCAGTTTCGGGGTCAACATGTGGGATCTTGTTATAGACATCGTATCCATCTTCCCCATGGCAAAACAAAAGCGGGTATTGCAGAGGATCATATGACCTATGAAGCTCAGAAATTCTTTTAAGTGGACCACCTCTCATATGCAAGACAATGTCCCGTTGTTCAAATTCTTGGCCCACAATGACAATGGCAACTTCATTGGTGGTCTGAGCATTGAAGCGTCGCTCATGTTCACCTGCAGGAGTCTTGTCAGCTTTGATGACAACTTTGAGGTCTTCATTTGTTGTTTTTTCGATGGCTGTTTTGAAACTCTTTACATATGGGTTTTGCTGATGAAGCATCCCCTGTAACCCAAGCAAAGTTTGAAGCTTGATGTGGTGTTGTTGTGTGGGGAGAACAGCAGCTTCCCTGCGGCGATTGGCTTGCTCTTCGTCATCACCCAAGAAGTAGATTTGGAGAAACTGAGGTCTTTCGTTTAGTAGAGGAAGTAGGGAGCCAGCTGTATAGTACACCTGTCCATGAACTTTAAAAGTTGGGCAAAATCCTGATTCACGCACTCTGTTTGCACCAAAAGAGGTCATTGCAAAGCAGTTGTACTTTCTGATGTGAGTGAGGAAATGTGTTGAAGCTGGAGTTCAGCCGAACAGAAGTGAGTGTAAGGGTTCAGGTGGAGCTGTTAGTGTTGGAAGTTTAACCTTTCCTCCATTGCAGCAAATCCCATCAATTTCCCCTTCCCACTTCAGAGCGCCACAGTGAGGGCAAATGATGGTCACCTTGCCAATGATGACTGTGGGGTCGGCTTCATAATTGATGGTGGGTGTATAGGAGAAGGCTGCTCCGAGCCAATGATTCCAAATGTCAGCTCTGGCAATGGCCCTGCGTCTATTGGCGGCCTGGCGACGTGCCTGAGTCTGGCCAGGAGTCTCTGAGGCTCTGGCTTGGGTATGTCTCGCCTGGTCAACAGCATGACGTGCCTGAGTCTGGCCAGGAGTCTCTGAGGCTCTGGCTTGGGTATGTGTCACCTGGTCAACAGCATGACGTGCCTGAGTCTGGTCAGGAGTCTCTGAGGCTCTGGCTTGGGTATGTGTCACCTGGTCAACAGCATGACGTGCCTGAGTCTGGTCAGGAGTCGCTGAGGCTCTGGCTTGGGTATGTGTCGCCTGGTCAACAGCATGACGTGCCTGAGTCTGGTCAGGAGTCTCTGAGGCTCTGGCTTGGGTATGTGTCGCCTGGTCAACAGCATGACGTGCCTGAGTCTGGTCAGGAGTCTCTGAGGCTCTGGCTTGGGTATGTGTCGCCTGGTCAACAGCATGACATGCCTGAGTCTGGTCAGGAGTCTCTGAGGCTCTGGCTTGGGTATGTGTCGCCTGGTCAACAGCATGACGTGCCTGAGTCTGGTCAGGAGTCTCTGAGGCTCTGGCTTGGGTATGTCTCGCCTGGTCAACAGCATGACGTGCCTGAGTCTGGCCAGGCGTCTCTGAGGCTCTGGCTTGGGTATGTCTCGCCTGGTCAATAGCATGATGTGCCTGAGTCTGGTCAGGAGTCTCTGAGGCTCTGCCAGTTGCAATTCTTGCTCTGTTGGCAGCTTGACGTCCCTCAGATTGTTCAGGAGTCTCAGCCGATCTAGCAGCAGCATTTCTGTCCTGGTTAGCCTGAAGGCGAGCCTGTCTCTGCTCCTCAGTTGCAGCAGCTCTCTGAGCCTTTTTTTGGTATGCATCAGAAGTGCTGCGTCCAACTCTGCTACGTTTTCTTGGGGGCACGCTGTAATGAAAAAAGAAAATGTTTAATATATATAAATGAGTCTGTCTGTCTGTGTGGGAAGGAGAGAGAGAGAGAGAGAGGGAATGAGAGAGAGAGAAAGAGAGAGAGGGAGAGAGAGAGAGGGAAAGAGAGAGAGACAGGGAAGGAGGGAGAGAGAGAGAGAGGGGGAAGGAGAGAGAGAGAGAGAGAAGGAAGGAGAGAGAGAGAGAGAGAGAGAGGGAAGGACAGAGAGAGAGAGAGAGAGAGAGAGGGAAGGAGAGAGTGAGGGAAGGAGATAGAGAAGAGAGGAAGACACCCCGGGGAAGGGACTGGACTCAGAGCCCGGCGGGTGAAGAAGGGCGCCCGCCATTTTGTGAGGTCGGCGGGAAGTTTAAATCGCGGCGGCCAAAGGAAGGAAGGAAGGAAGAAGGCGAGATTGTGGGTTTAAAATTTTTAAAAAAGGATCTAGAGAGAGGAGATGTACGTGAAGCCGGAGGTTCTGATCGCTCGGGCCATGTGTGTGTTGTGTGAGGAGACGGAGACTCTCCGCAGCCCTGCCGGACACCATCTGAGGTGAGTCTCTCTCTCTCTCTGCGCTTTGCTAAAGCTCTGAGCTCGGGGATTGATGTTGAGGTGGTAGGCCACGGATCCCCGGCCTCCTCCTCCTCTTTCACACTGAGTGTGAGCTGAGCCCAGCCCCCCCCGGGTGTGTGGGGGGTGATTGGCCGGGGGCGGGGAGGAAGGAGGGAATGGCACCGAGTCTCTCTCAAACACCCCGAGCCCCACGAGGCTGTAATAGAGCCGCCTTCCCTCTCCCCCGGGCTCTCGGGCCGTGCGGTTGATACCGCGGGGAAGGAGTAGGACTCAGAGCCCGGCCTTGGTGACCCGGAGCCCCCGTGCACCGCCGCTCACCTGCTCATTGGGCGGGGAGGAAGGAGGGAATGGCACAGAGTCTCTCGGTCGGGCTGACCCCTGATGGCCGCGAGGGTGTATCAGTCCCACACTCACGGCAGGCTGCAGAAATAGGCCCCACCCACGACCCGGAGCCCCCGTGCGCCACCGCTCACCTGCTCGCTGGGCGGGGAGGAAGGAGGGAATGGCGCCGAGTCTCGGCTGCAGGAATAGGCCCCGCCCACGACCCGGAGCCCCCGTGTGCCACCACTCACCTGCTCGCTGGGCGGAGAGGAAGGAATAGGCCACGCCCACAGACGCCATGAAACGCCCCCACTCCGCGGCACGTGTTGCGCCAGCGGAGCGCCGATTGGCGGGACTCGCCGTCAGGCGCTCGCATCACCAGGAGAAATAGTTCAACGTGAAAAAGTTGAGTTATTGGAGAATTCATGAAGCTGCAGCTGGCGGCAGTGACGGGCTCGTGGGCTCGGGGCTCGAGCTCCAGGCTTGAACTCCTGCACACCCACGAGAATTCATGAGGCTGCAGCTGATGGCAGTGACGGGCTCGCGGGCTTGAGCTCCAGGCTTGAACTCCTGCACACCCATGAGAATTCATGAGGCTGCAGCTGGCGGCAGTGACGGGCTCGGGTCTCGGGGCTCGGGGCTCGAGCTCCAGGCTTGAACTCCCGCACACCCACCACCTGGAAAGTCCTATTTCCACTTACCAAAATAAAAAAAAGAGCTTACCTACAGGGTTCAGCTGGGGATCCATTATCTTAAAATGCCTCATAAAACGTTAAACGCGAACTTTGTGTATCATGCACTCCTTTGCAAATGGATTTTTTTTCTTTAAAACCAACTTTTGTTTTGCTGGAAATCTATATCATTTAATCCCCATCTGCGTCATTTCTGGCATTGCCTCCAGTGGTTAATGTGTCAATACTAATGAATCAACAATTTCCTCACCTCCATTACCATTTTATGAGCTTCAGGCCCAGCGGTCTTTAATGGCCACCACTCACCTCAGCTCAGCTCCCGCTCGGCAGTTTGAACGATTAGGCCCCGCCCACAAACACCATGAAACGCCCCCCAATTGGTCAACCATCACGTCACTCAACGCTAATGAGCGGTAGGATTGGTCAACCGCTAATGAGCGCATTTTGTCCGTTTTTTGAAAGTTTTTTGTATACTGTCCGAACAATTTTTGTCTGACCAAAAAGTAAATACACCTACGACACTCCCCTAACCATAACCTTTCTTTTGATATAACATATGTGTAGGTACGCTGTATAACTTCTGAGTGTATAGCGGACATACACACAGACAGACAGACAGACAGCACTATCCTTTTATATATATATAGATAGATAGACTAGCTGGAGTGTCCGGCGGTGCCGAGGCTTTTTTGAAGGCATGTTGTTGTTGGAAGAGAGAGAGAGAGAGAGACTGGGGGGAGAAGAGAGAGAGAGAGACTGGGGGAGAAGAGAGAGAGAGAGACTGGGGGAGAAGAGAGAGAGAGAGTGTGAGTGTGAGAGAGAGAGAGAGACTGGGAGTATGAGAGAGAGAGAGAGAGAGAGACTGGGTGTGTGAGAGAGCGAGAGAGACTGGGAGTGTGTGTGAGAGAGAGAGAGAGACTGGGAGTGAGAGAGAGAGAGAGAGACTGGGAGTGTGTGAGAGAGAGAGACTGGGATTGTGAGGGAGAGAGAGAGAGACTGGGAGTGTGAGAGAGAGAGAGAGAGACTGGGAGTGTGTGAGAGAGAGAGAGAAAGACTGGGAGTGTGTGAGAGAGAGAGACTGGGAGTGTGTGAGAGAGAGAGAGAGAGACTGGGAGTGTGAGAGAGAGACTGGGAGTGTGAGAGAGAGAGAGACTGGGAGTGTGTGAGAGAGAGAGAGACTGGGAGTGTGTGAGAGAGAGAAAGACTCGGAGTGTGAGAGAGAGAGAGAGACTGGGAGTTCGCACCCAAAGAAAAACGCCAACAAATGCATGCAGAGCCGAACTAGGCAGATACCCACTGATAATAAACATCCAAAAACGAGCACTAAACTTCCTAAATCACCTCAAATCTAGCTCCCCAGACACCCTTCATTTCAAAGCCTTTCAGACCCAAGAGCTAAACCCAGAAAAGAGTCCCCTGAGTCAGCTGCTACTGAAACTAAGTACTCAGCCGGACCCTGACCAGCCCCAGACCAACACAGCCGTCCAAACACCAATCCGAGTGAACCAAATCATTAAAAAATGCAAAGAAACCTACCTGGAACATTGGAACAAAATAACCGAAAGCCAAAGCAGATTAGAATGTTACCGGGCCCTAAAAGAGAATATAAACTGGCAGACTACCTCACGACCATCAGAGACACAAAACAGAGACAGACCCTCACCAGGTACAGACTAAGCGACCACCAACTGGAAATTGAAAAAGGCAGATACAAGAAATCCTGGCAGCCTAGAGAGAATAGAATATGCGATCAATGTCTGGCTGGCGAGGTTGAAACAGAAATGCATTTCCTCCTAAAATGCGAAAAATTCAACACATCAAGAAACATATTATTCAACAAGCTAAGCCAAACAACCCCAGATTTCAAGGAATTGGATGATCTGTCAAAATTGAGATTAGTCCTAGGAGAAGGAGACAGACCATACCTTGGGGCTAAATATGTAACAACATGTCACAACCTGAGGACTGTTTAAAAGTAAGACTGTTTAAAATTAATATTGAACGTACCAAATGAAGTAGAAAGACTGTTTAAAATTAATATTGTTTAAAAGTAATATTGTATATACCCAACAAATGTCAAATCGATTGACACCTACAGAATGTTGGAAAACTGTACCTTTTTGCAATGTAAGCTTTGGCAATATGGTTCTCTGTAAACTTTCATGCAATAAAGCATTTGAACTGAACTGAACTGAACTGAACTGAACTGAACTGAACTGAGAGAGAGAGAGACTGGGAGTGTGAGAGAGAGAGACTGGGAGTGTGTGTGAGAGAGAGAGACTGGGAGTGTGTGAGAGAAAGAGAGGGACTGGGAGTGTGAGAGATAGAGAGAGACTGGGAGTGTGAGAGAGAGAGAGAGACTGGGAGTGTGAGAGAGAGAGAGACTGGGAGTGTGAGAGAGAGAGATAGAGAGAGACTGGGAGTGTGAGAGAGAGATTGGGAGTGTGAGAGAGAGAGACTGGGAGTGTGAGAGAGAGAGAGAGAGATTGGGGGTGTGAGAGAGAGAGACTGGGGGTGTGAGAGAGAGAGACTGGGAGTGAGAGAGAGAGAGAGACTGAGAGTATGAGAGAGAGAGACTGGGAGTGTGAGAGAGAGAGAGAGACTGGGAGTGTGAGAGAGAGAGAGAGACTGGGAGTGTGAGAGAGAGAGACTGGGAGTGTGTGAGAGAGAGAGAGAGAGAGACTGGGAGTGTGAGAGAGAGAGAGAGAGAGACTGGGAGTGTGAGAGAGAGAGAGAGAATGGGTCGCTGCAGACCGCCGCGGCCGCTCACCTGGTGGCTTTGGGTCGGGCTTTGGGCCTCTCTCTCGTC